>NW_025725994.1:310000-620000 GCF_021461395.2 Schistocerca americana | reverse complement strand
TATGATAGTGGTTTGATCGGTCTGGCAAAGAAAACAAAAACTGTTCTTTTTCGTAAACAGTTCACCTTACTTCTCGACAGTTTCCTGTGAGAGATGTGCACTTGGTCCAGCGATCCTCCAACTTATTGATCACAGCGGAATGATATATTCTGTCAAACCGTTCAAAATACTCGTCGACTGCAACTGTCACTTCATTTGATTTAAATTTCTTCCGAGCAAGCCAGAGTTTGAAGTTTGGAAACAGGAAGAAGTCAGTTGGGCTTCGAACTGGATTTAGTCACCAGACTTTGCCCCAATTCGTGCACTTCCAGCATATTCAGCACCGGTACTTGGGAATGGTGCACTGGCCTGGTGAAACAACGCGTTTTGCCTGCCAACCTTGATCTTTATTCAGCCAACAGAAGTTTCAAACGATCCAGCAATGAACCGTAACAGGGTCCAGCCTTGATTCTTTCACGAAGTAACCTATGAAGATTATTCCTTGGGATTCACAAAAAACACCGGCTAACACCTTAGCCTATTTCCAACGTTTCCACTCTGGAGTATAATGGTCTGATCGTTTCATGTTTGATCAATAGTCACAAATCTGCGTAAAAAGCCTCGCGGATTCGGATAAGATATCGCCAGACATTATGTTGAAATATTGTGCCGGATGTGCTTTTGTTCAACAGTGAGCAAATCGAGCCACCCATCTCTTACAGTTTCTTCGTAGTCAACTCGCAGTGCAGAATACTACGCACTCGCTCAGTTCAGATATCTATCAGTCAGCAATTCTTATTCGACAGCCTTGCATTACCGTATCGTGGATATTTGTCGGGGGGGGGGGGGGGGGTTACTCTGTGGTGACAGTTTGATGGAGCGCACGACGTCTACGGTGTTTATCTGACCGCGTTTAAATTCATTAATCCAAAAGTAAGCCGTTTTAAATTGCAGTGCAGAATCTGTTTTGATTTTTGGGGAAGTCAACCCTTCAAATAAAAATGTTTGGTAACACGAAACGGATTTCTGTTTTCAATTGCAGTCGATACACTCATTCAGGTGGATCTCAACAATAAACCGTAGACTATACATTCTTGAAATTTTTTGTACGGTTCTTGGAATAATAAAGCGTATCAACAGTGAATACGCAATTAAAATTTTCCCTTTATTCTGTTCGCAAAATCTCAATTTTTGTTGTTCGTTTGCTTCGAGGGTTTATATTTGTTCAGATGACGTAATCTGACTGTAATACAATATCAGGGGACCGCCCATAGTCATTCGATTCCTCCCAAATTTATGGTATATACGGTGCTCAATCAGTGAAACAGGGGAGGAACTCCCTATGGCCAAGTGTTCAGAAGAAATTGCATTTTTAGCGCAGGTCGGCCGATGCATCAGCCGTCTGTTAACGTACGTTTCATGTAACGATTGGCACAGCGGAAGGTAATCAGAGAGTCGCAGGGTCGAGTCTTCATATGAAAAGTTGCTGGCACTGCAAAACAACCGGAATAATGCACAATGTATCTTGTTTATTAATATTATCATGGAAGGCATGAAAAGGAGACAAAGGAAAATTTGGCACTGCAAATTACTCTCCAAGAAAGAATCGTAGTTAGTCTACAGGACTTAGTACTCCATTAGTTTAATTTTGGCATTTAACAGCGCTAAGCAAATGCACACGCTCACTGTGTCCCCAGTGAGCTAAAATCGGTCAATCCAGAGTGAAAAAGAAATCGTAGACCGAGAAGGCTACATCAAAATATGTTTCATTCAACATCACGGGCTCTTATGACCTCAGTTGTTTCTCCGCCCTCAAACAAATCCTAAAACAAAATTCCCCATCACGAACTATCTTCATCAAAATTGGGCGAAATAATTGGTAACACTTTGTTGGCAAACTGTGCGATGAATGTAAAAGTTCGTGTGTCTACAGAAACTTTAAGGCAACCATGTAGCCCAATTTGTAAAAAATGTGGCGTGTATGACGCGTAGAAGGTACCGAGACAATTACTGCATCCCTCTTTTCACGTTGAATATCACCAGAACACGTGTAAATAAACTGTAAAATGAAGTATCTAATTGCATATACCTTCCTGGAAGTTTATTTCCAATTCCTAATTTTCCTTTGCCCTTGCTTTTCATGCCTTGATCAAAATATCAATACTCGTAAATATGATGCAGTGAGCATTATTTCGGCCTATCTGCAAAATAAAAAAATGATGCTGCATAGGGATTCGACACAACCTCCGAAAGGCCGTTCTGTATTACATCTGCTGCCTCGTAACCGAGCTAACGTAAATGGTTAATTTACCCAAACCAGCGGCAAATGGCTTTCTTTTTTCTAAGCACATGGCCATATTTATTCTCATGTTCAGAGAGTTGTGCTAATGTATCTTCTACCTTCGAAGAATTAGCCCCCTATATGCGGTGTGATAAAAAATAACGAATTTTTTAATTTCGCTGGCTGTAGACATACGGTTTTCAAACTCTGTCTTGTTGTTACACATGATCCTGATGTACGTCACTATTTTGAATGTTTAGTTTGATGACAATCCAAAAGATTACACGTCTTTTGGAGTGCTGGGCGAATTTTTGCTTTTGAAGATGTATCACAGAATTTGCATTAAATTTTGCTTGAAAACAGGAATAAAGTGCAGCACCGCATCCGAAATATTGACTGCGAGTCTCCCATGAGTAAGACTAGAGTTTACGAGTGGGATAAGTGTTACAAAGAGCGTCGAGAAGACAATGAAGACGAAGACAGTGTTGGACTACCTAGCACATAAATTAGACATGTGGAAGAAGTAAAGAAAATGGTTCTGGAAAACAGTCGAATTACGATCAGAGAGGTTTCTAACGACGTCGGCATATCCTTCGGCTCATGCTTTTTTTTTCCCTCGGGAGTTTTAGGCATGAAACGTTTAGCAGCAAAGTTTTTCCAAAATTTAACTTCGGCCAAAAGCAACGTCGCTTTGACATCGCTCAGGAGTTGGTGAAAGAAGTCGACGATACAAAACTTCTAAAGAAGATTAAACAGGTGACGAAAAATGGGTATAGGAGCCAGACCGTCGCAATGCAAACAGCCTGAAGAGCAAACATCGAAAAAAAAATTCAATCACGATCACATGTGCGGGTTCCTTTCACTGATCTATTCGATTACAATGCGTCGTATGGTCAATAAGGAATACGTGATTTTTTGGCAAAAAATCGATAGTTTCCTCAAGAAGCGTTTTCACTTGGCGTGGCCCCATGAGACTTCTATTTCCGGGGCGGAAGAGAACCATAAAACGACGTTTTGCCACTACTGATCAGATAAAATCGGAGGTGAACGGTGTAAGGAAAAGGGAGCTGGAGATGTGCTTCCAAGATTGGAACAAGGGCTGGCGCATATGTGTTCTGAAGGGGTGTGCTCTGAAGGGCACAAGGTTGAGTTGATCAAAAAATAAACATTCTCTAAGGAAACCAAAAATTACCATTACTTTTTGACCACACGTCGTAGAAGCCAATGGTACCATGTTTCGCACCTGCTTATGTCGGTCTTCCCTTGTTCACGATTCGTAGGAAATTGAGTGAATTATAGAAGAGACCTACAGTTATTCACTTTTCAATTATAACGTAATATTTTCAATTCGGTTGGTGGCCCCACTGTAGAACAGTAGCTCACGATGTCTATACACACACACACACACACACACACACACACACACACACACACACACACACAAAGACAGACAGAGTGAGAGAGGTGCTCATTCTTGGGAAAAATGAGATAGGAAAAACTACAGTGGAAAGATGAGAAAACTAATTTCAGTTCACATCAAAAAGGGGAAAAAACAGGAAGCTGATTTCCTTTCTTATATGCTTTATGATGAAATTACTGAGTCTATAATAGTCTTCTGTTTTGGAATTGTTTGTTTGTTTATTGATTTGCAAATGTCATTTACGGTGATAGGGGTCCAAGTAAATTTCTCACTAATGTGTTTCGTATGGATGAGTAGTGCTTTTGCATCTATGGTAGAATTATTGAGTGGAGTTTTAGTGGCACAATTAACAAAATGATTGAGTGTATCACAGTCTATTGGGATGTTTTCTTTATTGATGTTATTAATTTCCTGTTTTATGACATTCCAGGCTGCTTTACATTTATATTTGAACTTCGAAATGTATTCATCATTTGCGTTGCACTTAGCCCCTTTTATTTCTGATTTGTAAGTTTTCTCATATTTATGTAATTTGTCTTGTCTCGATCACTTTTATTAGACTTATCCTTCAGAATTAGAAGTAGTATCCTAAGTTCGGTAAGTTTTGAAGTGAGCCACTTGTTAGGACATTGCTTATGTGTATTATTAGGATATTGTCTTTTGGTTACAGTGGGGCATGACTTTCCTACAATGTGCTTAATTTCTGTGAGGAAAATAGTAAAGCATTTATCAGTTGCCTTATTATTATTAATTTTATGAGACCAGTCAATTTCCGGTAACACATTAGTCATGTTGTTTACATTGGATTCTCCTAGTAGTCTATGTCCCTTGTCTTTCTTTAGTGTTTTGAATTTTCGATTCGACGACATAGTCCTGCATGATCTGATATTGCTGATTCTATTACATCACATTCAAGAGTATCTACTACATTATTTCATCAGATCTTGGAGTTCGATACACTGACACAATTACAGTTTTTTGTGCGTGTATTACCATACCTGCTACTTCAAATATGCCTTAAAGGCACATTTTGCTAAGATCTACTACTGATTAATCTAAATCTAATTTTCTTTTAACGTAGATGGAGACTCCATGTGAAGTGATCCTTCTGCAATTGCTAGTAACTAGCAAATATCCCAGAGGAACACACAAGTCTATTTCATACTCTTTCATCCAGTGTTCACTGTTACACAATATACTGCAGTCAATTTTATCAAGCCAGTACTGCAGTTCATTGATTTTATCACGAAGAGATTGTACATTTATATGTAGAAGGAGAACATTATCTGCACAGAAAGGTATTTTGATGTCACAAGGTCTTGCATGTTCATTAATTTCCATTGATTGATCTAAAACAAGTTTTCTGAATTAATTACTTTGCTGCAGTTTTCCTCTAAAGTGGTTTCTACCCTTCCGTCCCCTGTAACGTTGTATTGCCTAAAAATGCCAGAAATAGTCTTTTAAAACTGCAGTTGTGTTCTTGAATTTCATTTACAATTTTGCTTATCTCGTGACAGTGAAGTTTTTTATCATGGCAATTTAGAGGCTCACCATGTTCAGTGTGCATATTTCTCACCAGTCTGTTAATATCTACTACATTGCACTTTGGGGAAGTCGAGCATAATTGTTTTTATTCTAGTGTTGGTTTTGGAAATTACTTTATTCACACATGCATTATACATGAGGTTGTCTGAGGTATCACAACAACAACAGTGTTTTTCATCATATTTACGTTTAAAAAATCCCTCAAACCTGTTATGCACTTTCCGGCTTCATTATGAGCTACGTCGTTGATACTTGCCATGCAAACAAAGATGTCACTCTTTCTCAGTGTTCCTGTGTTCTGAGAAACCTTCAGTAACATTTTTGGTCATCGTGCCGGGTTTCAGAATGCCAGTTGCACACAAATCTGTATTCACTTCCTGTAAAATAGTAGCTAGCTTTCTCCTGTCATTGTCTGCTAGAAAAAGCACATTGCATTTCTTTGCCTGCTGCCTATGATTGCCAGTGTTTTTGATTTTACTGTTTGCCATTTTACCATTTTAATTCGATTTTCCTGTTGGATGTAATGCTCATTTTCAATGTTAACAAAATTGCTGCGGTCTTCTGATAAAACACTGAACTTATTTGTGCATACAAGACTGTGTTTTTATGAATTTTGTTGAGAGGTTATTTCTTTTACTCGCTTTGGTAGGCAGTTCTTGAGAAACAGGGAAAATGTTTGAATGGTGTACACACTTTTGATCAGTATTTTCACTTGGAACTGTGTTTGAATTATTAACACACTTCTGGCCATTATAGGCATTATTTTCAACTGTTGTTCTGTGATGGTTTGTATACAGGAGCTTCAAATCATTAGTTGTTTTCCGTATTGCATTTTTACCTGGTAGTTTGCTTGATGCCATCGTTTGTAACACAGAGACGTAGATGTAAATATATAGAAAGTAATTATAAAGCAAAAAAATAAATAAAAGAAAACATACCTAGGCTTAACTTACAAATCAACTATCCTGATCTGCATTTTTTAAACAATGCAAAATATTTGATGTAAAATAAAAGAATAAATACTGAGTAACATAGTAAGCTCTAATTTTCAAATACCAATATTGTCTGTACATAAGCATTCCATTATCGAATGAAAAAAGTAATGCTTGAAGTTAGACTTGAGCCTTAGTTAAATTCCTACAAATTCCTAAAAGTAAATGGTCTGAACTTCTCTTTGGGTGGATCATTCAACTAGTGATAAACAAATAAAAATACACCCACACAGCAACAAAGAAATAGTTAATATGTATTTTAAATTTTTAAATCATTCTTCTAAATATTGTATCATCAGAGCTAACTCTCCCAATAGTTATTAGACGATACGAAGAGCAAATGGAAGATGTTTAGTATTCCAAAATAAGTTTCTACCTCACATGATGCACTTATCTGCGTGTCAATGAGGCTGAATACCTTTGCACTTTCCAGTAATATTAGCCCCCTTGTTATAAGATTGGGCCTTGATAGTTTTTTAATCCTGGCCCATCATTCCTGATTTTCTACAATATTACTTCAGAGAGAGCCTGCCCTGTCTTTTCAGAAATTGCTAAAAAGTTTCAATGGCACTTTTCCAAATCTCTGCACCTGTTCCATTGAATCTCACATATCTGATAATTTGTGATATGTGCTAAACATTACTTCCATCAGGAGTCCAAACAAACATGATTGAAAAGTATTTTGTTTATTACTTACTATTTATTCCTTATTTTGCATATAATTGTTTCCAAAAACTCATCTTGGATGCCATATGACAAGTAGTTGACTTGACATTTTTTTGTGACAACCTTACAGCTCCCTCAGTTTGGTGTGATGAGACATTGTTGATGGTGCTCAAGAACTTCCTTTAACTTGGAGCACCAGTGTCAAGATATTTCATCTAAAGCTTTAATATGGGTGCCCTGTTATGCCAAATACAGAATCATACTGGCAGTGACAACTAAAACTGATTTACAATCCTTCTTATCTGATATTTGTTGTTGCAACTGTTTGTCAATGCAACCAGTACGTAGAGATGCCTCTAATGTTCACCATGAGCAAAACAATTTTTTGGGGCTCAACTCGTTTTTTTACTCTGGAATTGTTTTGTTTAACCTTCAACACTTCCTTAACCATAAGAGAGTTTGCTCAAATAAGTTATTGTTAAATATTTCGCATGATTTGCAAAACAAACCATTTTTAATTTTTTAAATTTTTTAATTTACTCTATGCTAACCAAAATCAGCACACCTTTTGTCCATTAGGAAGCTGTTTACAAAACTAGTCTTTTGACAGTTTCCTTCCTTCTTTAAGGGAATCACTCAAGTTTGGTTCAGTTTTGCCTTTGCTTTCATGCAAGGTACCATGACAGCCAAGGAGTGTCACACACTTATTGCAGACCATGTGCACTACTTCATGACAGTCAAGTTTGCCAGTGGGAGTGGTATTTTCCAGTATGACAGTGTGCCATGTCACAATGGCAGGAGTGTGATGGAATGGCTAGAGGAACACATTGGTGAGTTCCAATTCATGCACTGGGCCCACAACTAAACAGAACACATCTGGGAGGTGAAAGGACGTGGTGTCAGAGTTCGTGCCCCTCCTCACCTCCTAATTTACAGGAATAAGGTGACTTGTTCATGCAGATGTGGCGCCAACTCCCTCCAGCAACCGTCTAAGGCCACATTGCTTCCACGTCACAATGCATAGCTGTGGTTATCTGTGCCAAAGATGGACATACCAGTTATTTGGTATGAGGGCATAGTGCTCTCGCTGAATAGTGTCTACATTAATTGAACTTACCTAGTTTATTTGTGCCGCTTCTTTGCCTTCCCCTTGTTAGTAGTGGCCAACATAGCCATAGCCCACAATCCAGTGTACTGCTGTTCTAGGAGAGAAAAGTTGTGATAGTACTGTTCACTGTGCTCATCACTTAATACACCACAGTTCTCTAGGAACACATCAAAGTGGAAGTAAAGGAAGTGCATCTCCAGTGCCATGTTGCAGCCAGTGACTTTAAAGCATGAATGAGTTCATCCATAATGACCACGTAATTTTCAGGTCTCCTGTTTGCCAAGAGCAACGCCATTCGTGGAGCTGATCGGGGGTAGTGGACTCAGTGTGTTACCCTCAACAGCTGGCATATCTGTGAACCAATGAATATCCACTTTCAGATATTTTCTGTTCTGAGTCATGGAAACTTCTCACACAAGTGCTGAAATCCTGCTTCATTCCTGTGCACAGCCTTACTGAATGCTGTGAAGTCCGTGTAATGTTCAGTGATTGGAGAACAATATTGTTTGGATTCACTAGAGCTTCTTTGCCAATATTTTTTGACCAAGGCACCAGAACTGCTCATGGAGGCCATTCCCTGTATGTTGTTTTTATCATGTCTGCCTGTCCCACTTACAGAGTTAGTGCTTATTGTTATTAATGTAGTTTATAACGAATATCGGTGGATGGCCTTTTGTTAATATTGGGTAACAGCAGTGCCTTCAGGTTTGTCTATAAAAAAGGTCTCCACTTTTCCTATTTATATGTGATGTTCAGGACATCAAACAAATTCAGTCACTGCAGAATGTAATGTTGGCTTGCCTTCCCAAGTCAGCAAGGAGATTCCACTGCTGCTGTCATAATGCCAACAGTTCAGCATTATGCTTTGGAAGATCTAAATCCCTAATCAGATCATTGAGGTCACATTACAGGATTTTGTGGTTTCCTGGTGACTATGGTGACTATGTCATTGGTGGATGATCACACTTTTTTGTCTGTGTCAGTTCAGAGTCATTGTTATCAATGCTCAATGATGGTGCATGTCAGGGAACTGGAACTGGCAATCCTTTGCAATGAACCACAACATGAATGACAAATGGAATATCATGGTATTGAATATTCCTGTTCCTCTTAAAGTTGACTGACCCCTTTCCTCGAGGGAGGCACCATGCAAAAATAGCAAACTTGTGTATGATTTGTGGGTTCACATCATTGGCACAGTAAACGTAATGAAAAAACCGTTTCCATGCATCCAGGCATTCAGTTTAGACAAATTGGGGTGCAACATAGGTGTAGAGGCCACAATTTACCTTGCTTTCCAACTCTACACCTGAAATAAAGCTGTATGTTTGTTTCACTTTTAATCAATGGTCATCTTCTTGTACCACAAATAACTTTTGTTACAGCTATGTAGATATCACATTTGTTACTAGAAGTGTGGGACACTTTTGTGAAAGTGCACACATGTACAATAACATACATTACTGACCATTAAAATTGCTACACCACGAAGATGATGTGCTACAGACATGAAATTTAACCGAGAGGAAGAAGATGGCGTGATATGCAAATGATTAGTTTTACAGAGCATTCACACAAGGTTGGCGCAGGTGGCGACACCTACGTGTTGACGTGAGGAAAGTTTCCAACCAATTTCTCGTACACAAACAGCAGTTGAATGGCGAAACGTTGTGATGATGCCTCGTGTAAGGAGGAGAAAAGCATACCAACACGTTTCCAACTTTGATAAAGGTCGGATTTAGCCTATCATGACTGTGGTTTATCGTATCGCTACATTGCTGCTCACGTTGGTAGAGATGGAATGACTGTTAGCAGAATATGGAACGGTGTGTTCAGGAGGGTAATACAGAATGCCGTACTGTATCCCAATGGCCTCGTATCACTAGCAGTCAAGATGAATTGCGTCTTATCCGCATGGCTGTAATGGATTGTGCAGCCACGTCTCGAACCCTGAGTCAACAGATGGGGACGTTCGCAAGACAACAACTACCTGCATGAACAGTTCAATGACGTTTGCAGCAGCATGGACTACAAGCTTGGAGACCATGGCTGCAGTTACCCTTGACACTGAATCACAGACAGGAGCAACTGGGTGCACGAATGGCAAAACATAATTTTCTCAGATGAATCCAGATTCTGTTCACAGCATCATGATGGTCGCATCCGTGTTCAGCGACATCGCAGTGAATGCACATTGGAAATGTGTATTTTGCATCACCATACTGGCGTATCACCCAGCGTCATGGTATGGGGTGCCATTGGTTACACATCTCGGTCACCTCTTGTTTGCCCCCCCAGGGGATCCACAACTCTTTTGTGGATACGTGCGTAGCGAGCACGGGGCCCCGAGCTAATGTGGCCTTCCTTCCTTTCCGGGCTGCATACCTTCCCTTTCCGCATCCTTCCCCATCCCCTGTCTTCACCCCCCCCCCTCACCTCTTGCTCTTTCCTTCACTTTCTCCCCCTCTGGGAGTATGGTTTGCGCCTACGTCCGGAGACGGACGCTTGTAAATGTACCGCATTCTTCTTCTTCCTTGCTTGTATGTCTTCTTCCTTCCTTTGTCCATCTCCTTTCCTTACCTCTTCTCTTTACCCTTTTCTCCGCTGCGGCGTTTGAGACCCCCTCTTCTTTCCTTTCCCTTTCTCTTTCTTCCTCCCTGTGCGTGTCTGAAGGCCGACCCACGCACTTCCATGCGTAGCCGGTGACGGGGTAACGCGTAATTCCCCGCCCCGGGTAGACAGGTAGGACACGTACGTACCCCCTGGTAAAGGCCAGGCCCAGGGAGGGGTGATTACCCGAGCTGATACCTTCCGAAAGTGCCGATTGGTCCCTCCGTCCGTATGTCGGGAGGTGTGACCTGAGGTGTGAACAATCACCTAAGGCGGGTGTGCCCTCGGTGAGGGCCCCCACAAGGGAGGAGCGCGCCATCGGAGACGCCGGTAATCATGGGGGATTCTTCCGCAATGGTTTCCTCACCTTCCACTATGTCTGCTCACAAACGTAAGTTCACTGAGTCTCAGCCACAGACGGTTCTTCCATCGTTGCCACAGTTCCTTGTTGTTTCTCGGTCTGACGAAGGTCACGACTTTTCCACGGTCAACCCTTTCATTATTCAGAAAGGTGTCGACGCAATTGCGGGTCCTGTAAAGTCTTGTTCCAGATTACGGAATGGTACCCTGTTGTTAGAAACACACAGTGCCCTCCAGGCTCAAAAATTGCTGCGTACTTCTCTGCTCCACACCTTCCCTGTCCGGGTGGAACCGCACCGTACCTTAAATTCCTCGCGTGGAGTCGTTTATACACGCTCCCTCGATGGATTGTCTGACGAAGAAATTCAGCACTACCTGTCTGACCAGGGCGTCACCGCTGTTCATCGGGTTATGAAAAGGGTTGACTCGAACATCATTCCAACCCGCACTGTCTTCTTGACTTTTGACAAAGTTCAACTCCCATCAAAAATCAAAGCAGGCTATGAGATAATTTCCGTTCGCCCTTATGTCCCAAACCCTACGCGTTGCTATCGATGTCAGCGGTTTAATCACACCAGCCAGTCCTGTTCCAATCCGGCCAAATGTGTTACGTGTGGCAGGGATGCCCATGAGGGTGCTTGTCCACCTCCATCCCCTCGCTGCATCAACTGTATGGGTGACCACGCTGCTTCCTCTCGAGATTGCCCTGTTTTTAAGGACGAAAAGCTGATCCAGGAAATAAGAGTGAAGGAAAAGGTGTCGACCTTTGCTGCTCGAAAGTTACTCGCCAGTCGACAGCCCACCGTGCCTCAGAAAGGAAAATACAGCGCTGTCCTTGCTTCTTCTCGGCCAACAAAGGAGGCGGCCACGCAGACTTGCGACCTCACATTTAGTACCACGGTCGTCAGATCGGCCAGCGCAAAGATCGCCCGTTCAACCTCACCGCTTTCGCCTGCCCACTCTATGGCTCACCCTTCGTCGGGTTCTGCTAAATCTCGAGCCCAAAAGTCAGACGCCAAGTCTACAAAAAAAGAGCATTCTCGTGAAGAGTTTTTACGTACTGCAACTTCACAACCATCGGTTCCTCCTTCATCTAAACATACCTCCAAGAAGGCTACGAAGAAACACAGTTCCTCTCCTTCTCCGCCAAGGCGTGTCCCATCTACAGCACCACCTGGCGGAAATCGCCCTCGGCCATCTTCTGTGTCGCCGAGGCGCACTGTTGGTGGCCGGTCAACTGGCCGATCGTTGGTGGCAGGAGCTGCTCCTGACCAACCTATGGATCAGGATCTTCTGCCTTCGACTGAATGCCATTCCATGCTGTCGGTCGCAAGCTCTGAGCAGTCGTTGAGTTGACAGCACCCTTGGTGCCGTTCCTCCATATTCTGTTCACCCTATGTCCATTATCCACTGGAATATCCGCGGCATTCGCGCCAATCGGGAGGAATTGTCGATCCTCTTACGATCCTACTCGCCGGTCATCTTCTGTCTTCAGGAAACAAAGCTGCGTCCCCATGACCGCTTTGTTCTCCCTCATTTTCAGTCCGTCCGATATGACCTCCCCTCAGTTGAAGGCACTCCAGCCCATGGAGGACTCTTGATTCTGCTCCATGATACTCTCCATTATCACCCAATCCCCTTAAACACTTCCTTCCAAGCTGTCGCCGTCCGTCTTTCCCTTTCTGGATACACGTTCTCTCTTTGTACGGTATACATTCCATCGTCTACACCAATGGCACGAGCTGATCTCCTTCATCTTCTTGATCAGCTTCCACCCCCCTATTTGCTGGTTGGGGACTTCAATGCCCACCACCCGCTTTGGGGATCTCCACATCCTTGTCCACGTGGCTCACTATTGCTAGACGTCTTCCACCAAGCGGATCTAGTCTGCCTCAACACTGGGGTCCCTACATTTTTGTCTGCCTCCACGGCAAATTTATCCCATTTGGACCTTGCGGTCGGTACTGTTCCGCTAGCTCGGCGCTTCGAATGGTTCGCCCTTGATGATACACACTCGAGTGACCACTTTCCATGTGTCCTTAGACTGCAGCCTCAACTGCCATATATGCGCTCGCGACGCTGGAAGTTTGCCCAAGCCGATTGGACACTTTTTTCGTCTCTAGCGACATTCGATGACCGTCGCTTTCCCAGCGTCGACGATGAGGTCACACATTTTACCGACGTTATTCTCACAGCTGCGGAACGTTCAATACCACGCACCTCCGAATTGCCCCGGCGCCCTCCAGTTCCTTGGTGGAACGAGGCCTGCCGTGACGCAATACGTGAGCGGCGACGTGCTCTTCGCATTTTCCGTCACCATCCAACTTTGGCCAACTGTATCCGATATAAGCAGCTCCGTGCGCGATGCCGTCGCGTCATCCGCGATAGCAAGAAGGCAAGCTGGAAATTCTTTACTAGCTCATTTAACAACTTCACTCCCTCCTCGGAAGTTTGGAGTCGGCTTCGACGGTTCTCAGGCGCGCCTAGTTTCTCCCCGGTCTCTGGGCTCACTGTCGCGCATGATACCTTAGTGGACCCCGTCGCAATTTCTAACTCATTGGGTCAGCACTTTGCTGAGATTTCGAGCTCTTCAAATTACCCGCCAGCGTTTCTCCCGAAGAAACGTGCAGCAGAAGTGCGGCATCTTGCTTTCTCCTCTCAAAATCGCGAAAGCTACAATACTGTTTTCTCCATGCGCGAACTCCAACATGCACTCTCTACTTCTCGCTCCTCCGCCCCAGGACCGGATGGTATCCATGTCCAAATGTTGCTGCATTTATCAACCCATAGCCTGCGTCACCTCCTTCGCCTTTATAATCGAATTTGGACCGACAGTACCTTTCCCAGGCGATGGCGGGAAGCTATTGTCGTTCCCGTTCCGAAACCTGGACAGGACAAACATCTCCCCTCTAGCTATCGCCCCATTTCTCTCACGAGTAGTGTCTGTAAGGTTTTGGAGCGTATGGTGAATTACCGTTTAGCTTGGTGGCTGGAGTCCCGCAGTCTTTTAACACCAGCCCAATGCGGATTCCGAAAGCATCGTTCTGCTGTTGACCATCTTGTTGCTCTCTCCACTTATATCATGAACAATTTTCTCCGGAAACGCCAAACGGTAGCAATATTTTTTGATCTGGAGAGAGCGTACGATACCTGTTGGAGGACAGGCATCCTCCGCACACTGTTCTCTTGGGGCTTTCGAGGCCGGCTGCCCCTTTTTCTTCGCGAATTTATGGCAGAGCGCACATTTAGGGTGCGGGTGAACACTACTCTCTCCCGTACTTTCTCCCAAGAAAACGGGGTACCCCAGGGCTCCGTGCTGAGTGTTGTACTGTTTGCCATCGCTATTAATCCAATTATGGATTGTCTCCTTCCTGATGTCTCGGGCTCCCTCTTTGTGGACGATTTTGCGATCTACTACAGTTCTCAAAGGACCAGCCTTCTTGAAAGACGTCTTCAAGGATGTCTCGATCGCCTCTACTCGTGGAGCATCGAAACCGGCTTCCGTTTCTCACCCAGTAAGACCGTTTGTGTTAATTTTTGGCGACGTAAGGAGTTTCTTCCGCCCTCCTTACATCTAGGTCCTGTCAACCTTCCGTTTTCCGACGTCGCTAAATTCTTGGGTCTTATGTTTGACAGAAAACTGTGCTGGTCCTCCCACGTTTCCTATCTTTCGGCTCGCTGTCTGCGTTCCCTTAACACCCTCCGTGTCCTGAATGGTACCTCTTGGGGAGCAGACCGGGTGGTCCTTCTCCGCCTCTATCGCGCCTTAGTGCGCTCGAAATTGGATTATGGAAGCATAGTCTACTCCTCTGCTCGGCCGTCTATTCTTCGGCGTCTCGACTCTATCCACCACCGTGGATTACGTTTAGTGTCTGGAGCTTTTTACACCAGCCCTGTGGAAAGCCTTTATGCTGAGACTGCTGAACCTCCGCTGTCCAATCGGCGGGCAGTCCTTCTGAGTCGTTATGCTAGCCATCTGTCTTCCATGCCTGCTAATCCAGCCCATAACCTTTTTTTCGACGCCTCCTTTGATGTCGGGTATGCCGGCCGCTCGTCCGCCCTACTACCCCCGGGAGTCCGCTTCCGTCAACTGCTCCATTCTCTTTCCTTCTCCTTTCCTAAAAGCTTCTTGACAACTTGGGGTACAGCACCGCCTTGGCACCGTCCCCGGATCGACTTGCTCAGAGACCTATGTCAATTTCCCAAAGATGGTACCCCTACACTTGTTTACCGTCGGGCATTTGCTGCTCTATGTGCACAAATGACGGAAGCCACATTTATTTACACCGATGGCTCGAAAACATCGTTAGGTGTAGGGAGTGCCTATATTGTTGGCGACACCCCAAATCACTTTCGGCTTCCCGACCAGTGTTCGGTTTATACTGCAGAGCTTTACGCTGTTCTCCAGGCTGTCCACTACATCCGCCGCCATCAGCGGATACAGTACGTAATCTGCTCAGATTCTCTCAGCTCTCTCCTAAGTCTCCAAGCTCTTTACCCTGTGCACCCTCTGGTCCACCGGATTCAGGACTGTCTGCGCTTGCTCCACCTGGGGGGCGTCTCAGTGGCGTTCCTCTGGCTCCCGGGACACGCTGGTATCTGTGGAAATGAGGCGGCCGATATAGCGGCCAAGGCTGCAGTCTCTCTTCCTCGGCCAGCTCTTCAGTCTCTTCCGTTTACCGATCTACGGAGCGGTTTATGTCGCCAAGTTACTCATTTATGGTATGCGCATTGGTCAACACTTCCCCACAATAAATTGCGGGAAGTGAAAGCCGTTCCTTGCGCTTGGACCTCTTCCTCCCGAACGCGTCGTCGGGAGGAAGTAATTTTAGCTCGACTCCGGATAGGGCACTGTCTTTTTAGTCATCGACATCTTTTAAGCGGTGATGCTCCCCCACTCTGTCCCCACTGCTCTAAGCTGTGGACGGTCAGACACCTTTTAATTGAATGCCCCTATTTTAATCCGTTACGCTCCCGTCTACAGCTATCGCCTGATCTATCGTCGATTTTAGCAGATGACACGCGCTCAGCTGACCGCGTTCTACAGTTTATTAGTGACAGTGAAATGACGTCAGTCATTTGAAGCTTTTTTTTTGTGGACAACCAACCCCTTTCTATAGTGGACTTTTAAGCATTCCTTCTGCCTTTAGTTTCTCCAATTTTCTGACTATGTTTCCATTGCTGCTGATTTTAAATTTCGTTTTTTTCCTGTTTTCTACGTCACGGGCTGGGCGCTAATGACCATAGAAGTTTTGCGCCCTAAAACCACAAACAAAAAAAAAAAAAAAAACCTCTTGTTTGCATTGATGGCACTTTGACCAGTGGACATCACATTTCAGATGTGTTAAGATCCATGGCTTTACCCTTCATTCGAACCCTGTGAAACGCTATATTTCAGCACGATAATGCTCGACCGCATGTTGCAGGTCCTGTACGGACCTTTCTGGATACATAAAATGTGAAACTGCTGCCCTGGCCAGCACATTCTCCAGATCTCCCACCAATTGAAAACGTCTGGTCAATGGTGGCCGAGTGACTGACTCGTCACAATATGCCAGTTACTACTCTTGATGAACTGTGGTATTGTGTTCAAGCTGCATGGGCAACTGTACCTGTACATGCGATCCAAGCTCTGTTTAACCCAAAGCCCAGGCATATCAAGGCCATTATTATGGCCAGAGGTGGTTGTACTGAGAACTAATTTCTCACGATCTATGTACCCAAATTGTGTGAAAACGTAATCGCATGTCAGTTCCAGTAAATATATTTGTTCAATGAATACCCATTTATCATCTGCATTTCTTCTTGGTGTAGCAAGGCATTATGCATTCAAAGGTTGTAAAATGGACAGAAATAAACATAAGTGTTTGTAGTTAGCTATTACTAATAAAACATAATGTAAGCTACAGCTTTCACTGCAGTTGGTTTAGTTCATTTATTTATCTCTCCAGAAACCATAGTAGCCATTCTAATGCTTCACCTTAAAACCCTCTCCCAATCCATCACTGAGGGCAGGAAAGTAGCTAGCAATATATTACAAACTTTTGAACTGAGAGGATAAGGATGTATTGAACATATTGATCAACAATATGATAGAGGGGTACGAAGTTCATTTCAAATTGACTTGTCATGAGTTTGCATCAGTTTTGCCATACGTGGAAGGCAACCTAAGAAAAGTAGTTTACCACAAACTCCGGTCACTAACAACATCCCCCCTGCGGGTCCGGGGATTAGAATAGGCCCGAGGTATTCCTGCCTGTCGTAAGAGGCGACTAAAAGGAGTCCCACCCCCTCAAGGGGGTCGTTAGCACCTGCGTCCGGAAACGGACGGTTCCACGACCTCTATTTGCGGTCATTTTGCTTTTTCACTTCTCGTTTCTTCCTTCCTTTGTTTGGTTCCTTTCTTTGCTCTTTTCCACCTCACTGTCTTCCTTACTCTTTCCCTTGCCTTCTTCTCCTTGCCTTCTTCTCCTTGCCTTCTTCTCCTTGCCTTCTTCTCCTTGCCTTCTTCTCCTTGCCTTCTTCTCCTTGCCTTCTTCTCCTTGCCTTCTTCTCCTTGCCTTCTTCTCCTTGCCTTCTTCTCCTTGCCTTCTTCTCCTTGCCTTCTTCTCCTTGCCTTCTTCTCCTTGCCTTCTTCTCCTTGCCTTCTTCTCCTTGCCTTCTTCTCCTTGCCTTCTTCCCCTTGCCTTCTTCCCCTTGCCTCCTTCTCCTTGCCTCCTTCTCCTTGCCTCCTTCTCCTTGCCTCCTTCTCCTTGCCTCCTTCTCCTTGCCTCCTTCTCCTTGCCTCCTTCTCCTTGCCTCCTTCTCCTTGCCTCCTTCTCCTTGCCTCCTTCTCCTTGCCTCCTCTGGTCTCCGCCTCGGCGTTTGAGACAGTCTGTCCTCCCTCTCTCTCCTTTTTCCTCTTCTTCCTCCCTGTGCGTGCCTGAAGGCCGACCCACGCGTTCGCACGAATAGCCGGTGACGGGGTAACGCGTAATTCCCCGCCCTGGGTAGACATGTAAGGCACGCGCGTACCCCCTGGTAAAGGCCAGGCCGGGGGAGGGGTGACTGCCTGAGCTGATACCTTCTGACCATGCCGATTGGTCCCTCCGTCTGTTTCTCGGGAGGTGTGACCTGAGGTGTAAACATTCACCTAAGGCGGGAGTGCCCTCTGAGAGGGTCCCCACAAGGAAGGAGCGCGCCATCGGAGACGCTGGCAATCATGGGGGATTCCTCCGCAATGGATTTCAGTCCATCTGTCTCGACTTCTGCCCAAAAACGGAAACGTGACCAGCCACCAGTGACAAAAGTACTACCGCCTGCCTCACAGTTCCTTGTCGTTTCTCGATCTGAGGACGGAAAGGATTTTTCCTCTGTCAACCCTTTCGTTATCCAGAAGGGTGTAGATGCCATAGCCGGATCTGTCAAATCTTGTACCAGGTTGCGTAACGGTACCTTATTACTAGAAACTGAGAGCGCCTTTCAGGCACAAAAACTGCTTCGGGCCACACTCCTGTACACGTTCCCTGTGCGGGTGGAGGCTCACCGAACTTTGAATTCGTCTCGTGGTGTGGTCTATACTAGCTCCCTCGATGGATTAACTGAGGAGGAGATTCAATCATTCCTCGCTGAGCAGGGTGTGACGGCTGTCCATAGAGTCATGAAAAAGGTCAACAATGACCTTATACCGACCCGGACACTTTTCTTGACCTTCGATAGTGTTAAGCTGCCATCGCGCATCAAGGCGGGCTACGAGGTTATTTCTGTTCGCCCCTATGTCCCGACACGTACGCGCTGCTACCAGTGTCAGCGTTTCAATCACACTCGACAGTCTTGTTCCAATGCGGCTAAATGTGTCACTTGTGGCAGGGATGCCCATGAGGGTGACTGTCCACCTCCGTCTCCTCGTTGTGTGAACTGTCAGGGTGACCATGCCGCATCCTCCCGCGACTGTCCTGTCTATAAGGAAGAACACTGTATCCAAGAAATTCGTGTCAAAGAGAAAGTGTCCACCTCGGCTGCTCGCAAGCTATTGGCTAGTAGGAAGCCCACGCTGCTCCCAGCGGGGAAATACAGTAGTGTCCTCGCCTCGCCTCGGACTACCAGGGAGGTAGCAACCCAGACATGCGATCTGACCTTCAGCACCACGGTCGTCCGTTCGGCCAGTGCTAAGATCGCCCGGTCAACGTCTCCTCTTCCTCCCGTCACCCCTCAGCCACAAGCACCTTCATCAGCTTCTGCCAAGACGAAGACCCAGAAGTCCGATGCACGGGCCTTCAAGAAGCAACCGTCCCGTGCAGACTTCCTACGTACCTCGACCTCCCAGCCTACGAACCGTTACTTTCACCAAACGTCCTTCCAAGAAGGCTCATAGGAAGCACAGTTCTCCTTCTCCGCCACGGCGCATTTCTTCGCCTGCGCCACCCAGCGGTTGCCGCCCCAGGCCGTCATCCGTTTCGCCTGGCCGCACCGCTGGTAGCCGAACATCTGGCCGTTCACCGGCGGAGGAAGCTCCCCCTCCCGGCCATCTTCCCAAGATGGCCGATGAACCTATAGACCCCATGGACGATGACTGTCCGCCTACTGATAGCGGCGGCAGTGCTCGCTCGAAGCCAGGCCCTCAGCGGCCTTCGAGGTGACCCCTTCTTTCATCTTTCTTTTTTTCTTACGATGGCACTTATTCACTGGAATATTCGCAGCATTCGCTCCAACCGAGAGGACTTGAAGTTGCTGCTCCGCTTGCACCGTCCGCTCGTCGTAGCCCTCCAGGAAACGAAGCTGCGCACATGCGATCAAATTGCCTTGGCACACTACACCTCTGTGCGTTTTGACCTACCCCCTGTGGTAGGTATTCCGGCTCATGGAGGGGTTATGTTGCTGGTCCGGGATGATATATACTACGATCCCATCACATTGCACACTGGCCTGCAGCCCCCCCCAGGGGGTCCACAACTCTTTTGTGGACACGTGCGTAGCGAGCACGAGACCCCGAGCTAATGTGGTCCTCCTTCCTTTCCGGGCTGCATACCTTCCCTTCTCTTTCCGCATCCCTCCCCGTCCCCCATCTTCGCCCCCCCCCCCCCTCATCTCTGGCTCTTTCCTTCCCTTTCTCCCCCTCTGGGAGTATGGTTTGTGCCTACGTCCGGAGACGGACGCTCGAAATTGTTCCAAATTCCTTGCTTTTACACTTGCAAGTCCTCGTCCTTCCTCTGTCCTTCTCTTTTCCTTCCCTCTTCTCCTTGCCCTTTTCTCCGCTGCGGCGTTTGAGACCCCCTTTTCTTTCCTTTCCCTTTCACTTTTTTCCTCCCTGTGCGTGTCTGAAGGCCGACCCACGCACTTTCATGCGTAGCCGGTGACGGGGTAACGTGTAATTCCCCGCCCCGGGTAGACAGGTAGGACACGTACGTACCTCCTGGTAACGGCCAGGCCCAGGGAGGGGTCATTACCCGAGCTGATACCTTCCGAAAGTGCCGATTGGTCCCTCCGTCCGTTTGTCGGGAGGTGTGACCTGAGGTGTGAACAATCACCTAAGGCGGGTGTGCCCTCGGTGAGGGCCCCCACAAGGGAGGAGCGCGCCATCGGAGACGCCGGTAATCATGGGGGATTCTTCCGCAATGGTTTCCTCACCTTCCACTATGTCTGCTCACAAACGTAAGTTCACTGAGTCTCAGCCACAGACGGTTCTTCCATCGTTGCCACAGTTCTTTGTTGTTTCTCGGTCTGACGAAGGTCACGACTTTTCCACGTCAACCCTTTCATTATTCAGAAAGGTGTCGACGCAATTGCGGGTCCTGTAAAGTCTCTTTCCAGATTAGGGAATGGCACCCTGTTGTTAGAAACACACAGTGCCCTCCAGGCTCAAAAATTGCTGCGTACTTCTCTGCTCCACATCTTCCCTGTCCGGGTGGAACCGCACCGTACCTGAAATTCCTCACGTGGAGTCGTTTATACACGCTCCCTCGATGGATTGTCTGACGAAGAAATTCAGCACTACCTGTCTGACCAGGGCGTCACGGCTGTTCATCGGGTTATGAAAAGGGTTGACTCGAACATCATTCCAATCCGCACTGTCTTCTTGACATTTGACAAAGGTCAACTCCCATCAAAAAACAAAGCAGGCTATGAGATCATTTCCGTTCGCCCTTATGTCCCAAACCCGACGCGTTGCTATCGATGTCAGCGGTTCAATCACACCAGCCAGTCCTGTTTCAATTCGGCCAAATGTGTTAAATGTGGCAAGGATGCCCATGAGGGTGCTTGTCCACCTCCATCCCCTCGCTGCATCAACTGTATGGGTGACCACGCTGCTTCCTCTCGAGATTGCCCCGTTTTTAAGGACGAAAAGCTCATCCAGGAAATCAGAGTGAAGAAAAGGTGTCGTCCTTTGCTGCTCGAAAGTTACTCGCCAGTCGACAGCCCACCATGCCTCAGAAAGGCAAATACAGCACTGTCCTTGCTTCTCCTCGGCCAACAAAGGAGGCGGCCACGCAGAATTGCGACCTCACCTTTAGTACCACGGTCGTCAGATCGGCCAGCGCAAAGATCGCCCGTTCAACCTCACCACTTCCACCTGCCCACTCTATGGCTCACCCTTCGTCGGGTTCTGCTAAATCTCGAGCCCAAAAGTCAGACGCCAAGTCTTCGAAAAAAGAGCATTCTCGTGAAGAGTTTTTACGTACCGCAACTTCACAACCATCGGTTCCTCCTTCATCTAAACATCATACTTCCAAGAATGCTGCGAAGAAACACAGTTCCTCTCCTTCTCCGCCAAGGCGTGTCCCATCTACAGCACCACCTGGCGGAAATCGCCCTCGGCCGTCTTCTGTGTCGCCGAGGCGCACTGCTGGTGGCTGGTCAACTGGCCGATCGTTGGTGGCAGGAGCTGCTCCTGACCAACCTATGGATCAGGATCTTCTGCCTTCGACTGAATGCCATTCCATGCTGTCGGTCGCAAGCTCTGAGCAGTCGTTGAGTTGACAGCACCCTTGGTCACGTTCCTCCATTTTCTGTTCACTCTGTCCATTATCCACTGGAATATCCGCGGCATTCGAGCCAATCGGGATGAATTGTCAATCCTCTTACGATCCTACTCGCCGGTCATCTTCTGTCTTCAGGAAAGAAAGCTGCGTCCCCATGATCGCTTTGTTCTCCCTCATTTTCAGTCCGTCCCATATGACCTCCCCTCTGTTGAAGGCACTCCAGCCCATGGAGGACTCACGATTCTTCTCCATGATACTCTCCATTATCACCCAATCCCCTTACAGTTCCTTCCAAGCTGTCGCCATCCGTCTTTCCCTTTCTGGATACACGTTCTCTCTTTGTACGGTATACATTCCATCGTCCACACCAATGGCACGAGCTGATCTCCTTCATCTTCTTCATCAGCTTCCACCCCCCTGTTTGCTGGTTGGGGACCTCAATGCCCACCACCCGCTTTGGGGATCTCCACATCCTTGTCCACGTGGCTCACTATTGCTAGACGTCTTCCACCAAGCGGATCTAGTCTGCCTCAACACTGGGGTCCCCACATTCTTGTCTGCCTCCACGACAAATTTATGTCATTTGGACCTTGCGGTCGGTACTGTTCCGCTAGCTCGGCGCTTCGAATGGCTCGCCCTTGATGATACACACTCGAGTGACCACTTTCCATGTGTTCTTAGACTGCAGCCTCAACTGCCATATATGCGCTCGCGACGCTGGAAGTTTGCCCAAGCCGACTGGACACTTTTTTCGTCTCTAGCGACATTCGATGACCGTCGCTTTCCCAGCGTCGACGATGAGGTCACACATGTTACCGACGTTATTCTCACAGCTGCGGAACGTTCAATACCACGCACCTCCGAATTGCCCCCGCGCCCCCCAGTTCCTTGGTGGAACGAGGCATGCCGTGACGCAATACGTGAGCGGCGATGTGCTCTTCGCATTTTCCGTCACCATCCAACTTTGGCCAACTGTATCAGATATAAGCAGCTCCGTGCGCGATGCCGTCGCGTCATCCGCGATAGCAAGAAGGCAAGTTGGAAATTCTTTATTAGCTCATTTAACACCTTCACTCCCTCCTCGGAAGTTTGAAGTCGGCTTCGACGGTTCTCAGGCGCGCCTAGTTTCTCCCCGGTCTCTGGGCTCACTGTCGCGCATGATACCTTAGTGGACCCCGTCGCAATTTCTAACTCATTGGGTCAGCACTTTGCTGAGATTTCGAGCTCTTCAAATTATTCGCCAGCGTTTCTCCCGAAGAAACGTGCAGTGGAAGTGCGACATCTCGCTTTCTCCTCTCAAAATCACGAAAGCTACAATACTGTTTTCTCCATGCGGGAACTCCAACATGCCCTCTCTTCTTCTCGCTCCTTCGCCCCAGGACCGGATGGTATCCATGTCCAAATGTTGCTGCATTTATCTACCCATAGCCTGCGTTACCTCCTTCGCCTTTATAATCGAATTTGGACCGACAGTACCTTTCCCAGGCGATGGCGGGAAGCTATTGTCGTTCCCGTTCCGAAACCTGGAAAGGACAAACATCTCCCCTCTAGCTATCGCCCCATTTCTCTCAAGAGTAGTGTCTGTAAGGTTTTGGAGCGTATGGTGAATTACCGATTAGCTTGGTGGCTTCAATCCCGCAGTCTTTTAACACCAGCCCAATGCGGATTCCGAAAGCATCGTTCTGCCGTTGACCATCTTGTTGCTCTCTCCACTTATATCATGAACAATTTTCTCCGGAAACGCCAAACGATAGCAATATTTTTTGATCTGGAGAGAGCATACGATACCTGTTGGAGGACAGGCATCCTCCGCACACTGTTCTCTTGGGGCTTTCGAGGCCGGCTGCCCCTTTTTCTTCGCGAATTTATGGCAGAGCGCACATTTAGGGTGTGGGTGAACACTACTCTCTCCCATACTTTCTCCCAAGAAAACGGGGTACCCCAGGGCTCCGTGCTGAGTGTTGTACTGTTTGCCATCGCCATTAATCCAATTATGGATTGTCTCCTTCCTGATGTCTCGGGCTACCTCTTTGTGGACGATTTTGCGATCTACTGCAGCTCTCAACGGACCAGCCTTCTTGAAAGACGTCTTCAAGGATGTCTCGATCGCCTCCACTCGTGGAGCATCGAAACCGGGTTCCGTTTCGCACCCAGTAAGACCGTTTGTGTTAATTTTTGGCGACGTAAGGAGTTTCTTCCGCCCTCCTTACATCTAGGTCCTGTCAACCTTCCGTTTTCCGACGTCGCTAAATTCTTGGGTCTTATGTTTGACAGAAAACTGTGCTGGTCCTCCCACGTTTCCTATCTTTCGGCTCGCTGTCTGCGTTCCTTAACACGCTCCGTGTCCTGAATGGTACCTCCTGGGGAGCGGACCGAGTGGTCCTTCTCCGCCTCTATCGCGCGTTAGTGCGCTCGAAATTGGATTATGGAAGCATAGTCTACTCCTCTGCTCGGCCGTATATTCTTCGGCGTCTCGACTCTATCCACCACGGTGGATTACGTTTAGTGTCTGGAGCTTTTTACACCAGCCCTGTGGAAAGCCTTTATGCTGAGACTGCTGAACCTCCGCTGTCCAATCGGCGGGCAGTCCTGAGTCGTCATGCTAGCCATCTGTCTTCCATGCCTGCTAATCCAGCCCATGACCTTTTTTTTCGACGCCTCCTTTGATGTCGGGTATGCAGGCCGCTCCTCCTCCTACTACCCCCGGGAGTCCGCTTCCGTCAACTGCTCCATTCTCTTTCCTTCCGCTTTCCTAAAACCTTCTTGACAACTTGGGGTACAGCACCTCCTTGGCTCTGTCCCCGGATCGACTTGTTCAGAGACCTATGTCAATTTCCCAAGAGTGGTACCCCTACACTTGTTTACCGTCGGGCATTTGCTGCTCTATGTGCACAAATGACGGACGCCACATTTATTTACACCGACGGCTCGAAAACATCGTTAGGTGTAGGGAGTGCCTATATTGTTGGCGACACCCCAAATCACTTTCGGCTTCCCGACCAGTGTTCGGTTTATACTGCGGAGCTTTACGCTGTTCTCCAGGCTGTCCACTACATCCGCCGCCATCAGCGGATACAGTACGTAATTTGCTCAGATTCTCTCAGCTCTCTCCTAAGTCTCCAAGCTCTTTACCCTGTGCACCCTCTGGTCCACCGGATTCAGGGCTGTCTGCGCTTGCTCCACTTGGGGGGCGTCTCAGTGCCGTTCCTCTGGCTCCCGGGACACGCTGGTATCTGTGGGAATGAGGCGGCCGATATAGCGGCCAAGGCTGCAGTCTCTCTTCCTCGGCCAGCTATTCAGTCTCTTCCGTTTACCGATCTACAGAGCGGTTTATGTCGCCAAGTTGCTCATTTATGGCATGCGCATTGGTCAACACTTCCCCATAATAAATTGCGGGAAGTGAAAGCCCTTCCTTGCGCTTGGACCTCTTCCTCCCGAACGCGTCGTCGGGAAGAGGTAATTTTAGCTAGACTCCGGATAGGGCACTGTCTTTTTAGCCATCGACATCTTTTAAGCGGTGCTCCTCCCCCACTCTGTCCCCACTGCTCTCAGCTGTGGACGGTCCCCCCTGCGGGTCCGGGGATTAGAATAGGCCCGCGGTATTCCTGCCTGTCGTAAGAGGCGACTAAAAGGAGTCCATCCCCCTCACGGGGGTAGTTCGCGCCTGCGTCCGGAGACGGACGGTTCCACGACCTATTATCGTGGTCCTTTTGGTTTTTTCACTTCTCGTTTCTTCCTTCCTTTTGTTGGTTCCTTTCTTTGCTCTTCTCCACCTCACTGTCTTCCTTACTCTTTCCCTTGCCTTCTCCTTGCCTTCTCATTGCCTTTTTCTCCTTGCCTTCTCATTGCCTTATTCTCCTTGCCTTCTCATTGCCTTTTTCTCCTTGCCTTCTCATTGCCTCCTTCTCCTTGCCTTCTTATTGCCTTATTCCCCTTGCTTTCTCATGGCCTTCTTCTCCTTGCCTTCTCTGGTCTCCGCCTCGGCGTTTGAGACAGTCTGTCCTCTTTCTCCCTCTCTCTCTTCTTTTTCCTCTTCTTCCTTCCTCCCTGTGCGTGCCTGAAGGCCGACCCACGCGTTCGCACGCGTAGCCGGTGACGGGGTAACGCGTAAGTCCCCGCCCTGGGTAGACATGTAAGGCACGCGCGTACCCTCTGGTAAAGGCCAGGCCCGGGGAGGGGTGATTGCCTGAGCTGATACCTTCTGACCATGCCGATTGGTCCCTCCGTCTGTTTCTCGGGAGGTGTGACCTGAGGTGTAAACATTCACCTAAGGCGGGAGTGCCCTCTGCGAGGGTCCCCACAAGGAAGGAGCGCGCCATCGGAGACGGTGGCAATCATGGGGGATTCCTCCGCAATGGATTCTACTCCATCTCTTTCGACTTCGACTCAAAAACGGAAACGTGACCAGCCAACAGTGACAAAAGTACTACCGCCTGCCCCACAGTTCCTCGTAGTTTCTCGAACTGAGGACGGAAAGGATTTTTCCTCTGTCAACCCTTTCGTTATTCAGAAGGGCGTAGATGCCATAGCCGGATCTGTCAAATCCTGTACCAGGTTGCGTAACGGCACCTTATTACTAGAAACTGAGAATGCCTTTCAGGCACAAAAACTGCTTCGGGCCACCCTCCTGTACACGTTCCCTGTCCGGGTGGAGGCCCACCGAACTTTGAATTCGTCTCGTGGTGTGGTCTATACTGGCTCCCTCGACGGATTGACTGACGAGGAGCTTCAATCATTCCTCGCTGAGCGGGGCGTGACGGCTGTCCATAGGGTCATGAAAAAGGTCAACAATGACCTTGTACCGACCCGGACAATTTTCTTGACCTTCGATAGTGTTAAGCTGCCATCGCGCATCAAGGCGGGCTACGAGGTTATTTCTGTTCGCCCCTATATCCCGACACCTACGCGCTGCTACCAGTGTCAGCGTTTCAATCACACTCGACAGTCTTGTTCCAATGCGGCTAAATGTGTCACCTGTGGCAGGGATGCCCATGAGGGTGACTGTCCACCTCCGTCTCCTCGTTGTGTGAACTGTCAGGGTGACCATGCAGCATCCTCCCGCGACTGTCCTGTCTATAAGGAAGAACGCTGTATCCAGGAAATTCGGGTCAAAGAGAAAGTGTCCACCTCGGCTGCTCGCAAGCTATTGGCTAGTAGGAAGCCCACGCTGCTCCCAGCGGGGAAATACAGTACTGTCCTCGCCTCTCCTCGGACTACCCGGGAGGTAGCAACCCAGACATGCGATCTGACCTTCAGCACCACGGTCGTCCGTTCGGCCAGTGCTAAGATCGCGCGGTCGACGTCTTCTCTTCCTCCCATCACCCCACAGACACGAGCACCTTCTTCAGCTTCTGCTAAGACGAAGACACCGAAGTCAGATGCACGGGCCTTCAAGAAGGAACCATCCCGTGCAGACTTCCTCCGTACCTCGACCTCACAGCCTTCGACCGGTACTTCCACTGCACGTCCTTCCAAAAAGGCGCATAGGAAGCACAGTTCTCCTTCCCCGCCACGGCGCATTTCTTCTCTTGCGCCACCCAGCGGCTGCCGCCCCAGGCCGTCGTCCGTTTCGCCTGGCCGCACCGCTGGTCGCCGTACATCTGGCCGTTCACTGGCGGAGGAAGCTCCCCCTCCCGGCCATCCTCCCGAGATGGCCGATGACCCTATAGACCCAATGGACGATGACCGTCCGCCTACTGATATCGGCGGCAGTGCTCGCTCGAAGCCAGGCCCTAAGCGGCCTTCGAGGTGACCACTTCTCTCATCTTTCTTTTCTTACGATGGCACTTATTCACTGGAATATTCGCAGCATTCGCTCCAACCGAGAGGACTTGAAGTTGCTGCTCCGCTTGCACCGTCCGCTTGTCGTAGCCCTCCAGGAAACGAAGCTACGCCCATGCGATCAAATTGCCTTGGCACACTACACCTCTGTGCGTTTTGACCTACCCCCTGTGGTAGGTATCCCAGCTCATGGAGGGGTTATGTTGCTGGTCCGGGATGATATTTACTACGATCCCATCACGTTGCACACCGGCCTGCAGGCAGTTGCCATCCGCATTACTCTCCCCACTTTTACGTTTTCCTTTTGTACCGTTTACACTCCATCGTCATCTGCCGTTACCAGGGCAGACGTGATGCAACTTATTGCTCAGCTACCTGCACCATTTTTGTTGACTGGAGACTTCAATGCCCACCATCCCCTTTGGGGCTCTCCAGCATCCTGCCCGAGGGGCTCCTTGTTAGCAGACTTTTTCAACCAGCTCGATCTTGTCTGCCTCAATACTGGCGCCCCTACTTTTCTTTCGGACACATCTCACACCTATTCTCATTTAGACCTCTCTATATGTACTCCCCAACTTGCACGCCGGTTTGAGTGGTATGCACTTTCTGATACATATTCGAGCGACCACTTCCCGTGTGTTATCCATCTCCTGCAGCATACCCCCTCTCCGTGCTTCTCTAATTGGACCATCTGCAAGGCAGACTGGGGGCTCTTCTCTTCCAGGGCGACCTTTCAGGATCAAACCTTTACAAGCTGTGATCGTCAGGTCGCACACCTCACGGAAGTCATTCTCGCTGCTGCTGAATATTCCATCCCTCACCCTCCTTCTCCACATCGCGTACCGGTCCCCTGGTGGACCGCAGCATGTAGAGACGCTTTACGTGCTCGTCGACGTGCTTTACGCACATTTAAACGCCACCCTACAGTGGCGAATTGTATCAATTATAAACGATTACGTGCACAGTGTCGTCGTATTATCAAAGAAAGCAAGAAAGCCAGCTGGGCTGCTTTCACAAGCACCTTCAACAGTTTTACTCCTTCTTCTGTTGTCTGGGGTAGCCTGCGCCGGCTATCTGGCACTAAGGTCCACTCACCAGTTTCTGGCTTGATGGTCGCAAATGACATCCTTGTGGCCCCGGAGGATGTCTCCAATGCCTTCGGCCGCTTTTTCGCAGAGGTTTCGAGCTCCGCTCATTACCACCCTGCCTTCCTCCCCCGCAAACGGGCAAAGGAGGCTAGGCCACCTAACTTCCGCTCCTCGAATCGTGAAAGTTATAATGCCCCATTCACCATGCAGGAACTCGAAAACTCACTTGCCCGGTCACGGTCCTCCACTCCAGGGCCTTATTCTCAGCATATTCAGATGCTGAAGAACCTTTCTCCTGCGGGTAAAGGTTTTCTTCTTCGTACTTACAATCGCATCTGGACTGAGGGACATGTTCCCGCATGCTGGCGCGAGTCTATTGTTGTCCCGATTCCTAAGCCGGGGAAGGACAAGCACTTGCCTTCCAGTTATCGACCCATCTCGCTTACCAGCTGTGTCTGTAAAGTGATGGAGCGAATGGTAAACTCTCGTTTGGTTTGGCTGCTCGAGTCTTGACGCCTACTTACCAATGTACAATGTGGATTTCGTAGGCGCCGCTCTGCTGTTGACCATCTGGTTACCTTGTTGACCTTCATTATGAATAACTTCTCGCGGAAGCGCCCAACCGCGGCTGTGTTCTTTGATTTGGAGAAGGCTTACGACACCTGTTGGAGGGCGGGCATTCTCCGCACCATGCATACATGGGGTCTTCGCGGTCACCTCCCTCTTTTTATTCGTTCCTTTCTAATGGATCGACAGTTCAGGGTACGTGTGGGTTCTGTCCTGTCAGACACCTTTCGCCAGGAGAATCGGGTGCCACAGGGCTCAGTTTTGAGCGTCGCTCTCTTCGCCATAGCGATCAATCCAATAATGGATTGCCTCCCAGCTGATGTATCAGGCTCCCTTTTCGTGGACGACTTTACCATCTATTGCAGTGCGCAGCGTACACGTGTCCTGGAGCGCTGTCTTCAGCGCTCTCTTGACCGTCTTTACTCCTGGAGTGTCGCCAATGGCTTCAGTTTTTCTGCCGAGAAGATGGTCTGTATTAACTTCTGGCGCTACAAAGAGTTTCTCCCACCATCCTTATGACTTGGTCCCGTTGCTCTCCCATTCATGGAGACAACAAAATTTTTAGGTCTTACATTTGACAGGAAACTTAGCTGGTCTCCACATGTCATATTTGGCTGCCCGTTGTACCCGTTCTTTAAATGTCCTCCGTGTTCTCAGGGGTATGTCGTGGGGAGCGGATCGAACCGTCCTACTTCGTCTATATCGGTCGATCGTCCGCTCCAAGCTGGATTATGGGAGCTTCGTATACTCCTCTGCACGGCCATCCATCTTACGCCGCCTCAACTCCATACAACATCGGGGTTTAAGACTTGCGATCGGAGCATTTTATACTAGTCCCGTAGAGAGTCTTCATGCTGACGCTGGTGAATTGCCACTCACCTACCGGCGCGATATACTGCTTTGTCGGTATGCCTGTCGGCTACTGTCAATGCCCGACCACCCGTCTTATCGTTCCTTTTTTGACGACTCTCTCGACCGTCAATACGGGTTGTATGGCTCTGCCCTGCTACCCCCTGGAGTTCACTTTCGTCGCCTCCTTCAACACCTTAATTTTTCACTCCCTGTAACCTTTCGAGTGGGTGAGAGCCACACGCTACCTTGGCTCCAGGCTCAGGTTCGCGTTCACCTTGACCTCAGCTCGCTCCCAAAAGAGGTTACCCCCGGTTCGGTCTACCACTCCCGTTTTGTCGAACTTTGTTCGAAGTTCATTAATATGACCTTCCTTTATACAGATGGCTCAAAGACCAATGACGGGGTCGGGTGTTCCTTTATTGTCGGGGCACAAAGTTTCAAATACCGGCTCCATGGCCATTGTTCGGTCTTCACAGCTGAGCTCTTTGCCCTCTACCAGGCTGTTCTTTACATCTGCCGCCACCGACATTCTGCTTATGTCATCTGCTACGATTCCCTGAGCGCCATCCAGAGCCTCAGTGATCCGTATCCGGTTCACCCTTTTGTGGACCGGATCCAACGCTCTCTTCAGCAGCTGGTGGACGTCGTTTCTCCGGTTAGCTTTATGTGGGTTCCTGGCCATGTCGGTATCCCTGGGAATGAAGCTGCAGATGCCGCGGCTAAGGCTGCGGTCGTCCAGCCTCGGACAGCTTCTTGTTGTGTCCCTTCATCAGATTGTAGCAGGGTAATTTGTCGGCGCATTTTATCGCTGTGGCATGCCGATTGCGCTGCACTTGCCGACAACAAGCTTCGGGCCTTGAAACCTCTTCCCGCGGCTTGGACGTCCTCCTCCCGCCCTTCTCGGCGGGAGGTCGTTTTGGCCTGGTTATGAATTGGACACTGCCAGTTCAGCCATCGCCATCTGCTGACGGCTGCGCCGGCGCCGTTCTGCCCATGTGGGCAATTGCTGACGGTCCGCCACATTTTAACGTCCTGTCCGGATTTTAACACACTGCGTCTTGATCTTGGCCTGCCATGTACTCTAGATGTCATTTTAGCAGATGACCCAAGAGCAGCTGCTCGCGTTCTTCGTTTTATCAACTTGACAAACCTCTCTAAGGACATTTAATTGTGCTGTTTTTTTAATCCTATGCCTGTCAGTCTATCTTTTATCGTGTTTTCCCTTTTAGTTGTTGTTTTAAACTTGTGCCTCGCGGTGCATTCTTAACGTAGTCTGGGCGCTAATGACCGTTGAAGTTGTGCGCCCTAAAACCACAAAAAAAAAAAAAACGAAAAAAACTGTTCATGGAAATTTTGTGTCCAAGATATACAGCAGAGAAAGGGGAAAATGTGGGTCAGTTGGATTACACTTCAGATGCTGTTCAAAACGTTAGACAATGAAGCTCATGTAACTGTTCTTTAGTTGAAGTGCCTGTTACTGCAATATTGGGGGAACAGATGATGCAGCGAGCAACATCGGCCATATGCTGCTCTGGTGAGCATTGAAATTTTGCTGTGGGCTAGCCACTCCAAACATTTAATGTTCATATCAATGAAGACCAAGATGTGTGCTTACTTTGAGAAATTGTTTCACTGTGTCCTTTAATGGAACCTGCAGGGCGACTGTACACCAGTCAGTTCGGGAATAGGATTAGTGCAATTTTGCAAGTAATCGTCAGTTAATGGCAGAAGGTGTGTGTCAATAACAGGACTCTGATAAATTTGATGTCTCCACAAATTTGGAGGTGCCATACCTGTTTTTGATGGTCATTTATGGTGTAGCCCACTCATTTGTCTAAAGAAGTCGAATTAAGCCTGGTGACTCAACAGATTCAGTTGTACTCATTCATGTAAGGACGTGAAAAAATGCAGCCAAGCCAAATGGTTAGATTGATATGTGCTGTGAAGTTGTTCACACACCGTAATCCCACAGAAAACAAATCTGAAGAATCAGAACGCAATTAATCTCGGTCTTGATAAGGAACCAAATCTGACAAAAGATACATATCTTCATTAATAAAAAATTCAAAGGTAACAAAAGCATGCAACCCAATTAAATTTTCAGTGTCAGTACCTTTAACAACCAAATAAACATCTGCAGTCCCTTCAACCATGTAAGCTCTGGTGGACAGAAACTGAGTGAGAATTGGAATATGCTGTTTGTTTGTAGCTTACCACATGGCATTTGATGGTTGCTGATGGTGGGAGCCGATCTTTGTGCGGGTCTGATAGCAGAGGAGTGAAACGGTTAATCTGGTGTTCACTTTTGGAGATAACGGTTTCTGCAGCACAAACACTCCAATAAAAAATTCATTCTAACCTGCAGACAATAATGAAATAGAATGAATGTCAATGTCCATTTATATCAAGGAAGGCTGTGTGTGACAAATAGAAGCCATGTGGATTTTGTTGTGCCACAACTCACCAATTGGGGCATGGAACCTCCTCATGCTGCACAAAGTGAGAGGGATTTGTCCATAGTGCCACAGGGTCTCCTTCTCATCGTCATCAGGTTTATCCAGCTCAGCTAGGCTTTCGGTTTGAGGGGCTGTGGCTTCCACAACATCTGGTGAATTGGTGCCATGTGCTGAAGCAGTTCACTGTGTATGATGGTGATGTCGCCTGGTGCTTCTATTTGGGAGGGTACTTAAAGAGAGTGACTAATGGTAAAACTTTTTCTGAGGACAAGTCCTCACATCACAGGGTTTTCTGATGAATTTCCGTATCAGGCACTAGGTAGACATTCACGTCACGAACTATAAAGTCTGCGTAAGATTCTGTGGAGCTTTTAGGAACAAAGTGACACTTACGGCCCTCAAACCCTTCAGCTCTGCTACCTAATCCTGATAAGACTGATGTTACTGCCTGCGTTACTGGTAAAACTCCACATGGGGGACACTGATGTGGATGCACTCCTGACTATAAGATGACAAACTACACATTTCATCAAAAGTGTGAGGCCAGTTCATTTAAAGCACAGCCATTGTTGAACACATGGCAGGAATCTACAACAATAACAAATCCTTAAGATTCTTTGTCCATTATCCTGAATGCAATGAGGTGTCGGTGTAGCCATTTTTCACAAATTTCGCTTCTTCAGCAGAGTCATTGTATGACAGACATAAACCATGGTCGGTGCACCTGTGATGGTGGAGCCTGAACCATCAATGGAGCCACTAGTTTTTCTGAGGTGGGTAAAGTAAATTGCTGCTGCCAGACAAGTGGTAGAGGTATCACATTCATAGGTAAGATACAAGAAGAAACAGTGACAGAAACAACTTGTTTCCACTTGTTGTCTAACTCCGAACACAATAAAAGGCGCAGCTGTTAGATACATTCTAGTTAGTAAGGATGTGGCTGTATTAGAAGCATTTGCCCAACAGAGGGAGCTGTCTTTCGGCTGCAGGAAATAGAGGTGCAGGCTCGAGATCAGTGGCCTCTGTCTGGGACCCAGAGCAGGTGAACAGTGCACTACTCTAATGAGTGATAGTGGGGGTGGAGGTGTAGCGATGCCTGGGTTTCTATGGACTTCATATACGATTTCATTCCATATGATTCACAATCTGGTTTCACTCCATGATATGTGTACTCGTGTATTTCTGTTCCTGCTCAGAAATCTGTTTGGACTGCTAGATTTAAATGCATTGTAAGTAAATTGCTTGTATTGACGCTGTTCTCTTTTGCATTGGATTTTCATATTTTCTCATTTGTAATGGAAAATTCCATATTAGCTAATTTTGATGGAATATATGTGCATCTTCAGTATATTTCCTCACAGTGTATATGGAGTTCTGCTGTGGAATGGCTTTACTTCCTGGCATTTAGTAAGCTTTGCAATCTTGTTGACTAAATCATTCTTCCATGTAACTGCTAAAAATGCAACAGTAGTTAGACAAATGTGTTCACACGTTGCTGGTAGGAGGCACAAAGAGTACATTTTAGTAGAAATGAAGGTACAACAATCGTGCTTCTACTCCAATGAAAATTTTAGAGAAAATAATAAATTCTATTAATAAATCGTGTTCCCGAAATTGAAAAGAAGAAACCTAATTTGAGAGGATCAGTCATCAAAAAATTTGTACTTGTGAAGTGAGGTTCAGTGGCGATGTTGAAATTTACATCTTATTGAGATGTTAACTGAAAACGGATTTAAGAATTACACTAAGATGTAGGTTTAGTTGACACTTGGAACTGGAGTGGGGAACACTGTCTTTAGATTTTACTTGTTATTATTAATGATATATTTTCCCCCTGTTATTACTAATTATAAAAAGACACACACAGTTCAAATTAAAAATGATTAGTAGTGTCACAAAGCACAGTTAAAATGACTAAAATTGCATACTAATTGCAGCAACTCCTGGGATGGTTTATTTATTCGATGTGTAGTTTACCCAAACTTGACAACAAGAACTTATTAGCAGATTTCTTTGTAGATATTATTAGCAGATTCCATAATACCTGTATGGTACCCACATGAAACTTAGGTATTAAATACCTTTCACTTTAACGGGAAGTTGGATTGTGAAAGTAGTTTTTGCTGCTACAATTTGGCATGTAAAAAAAAACCACTGTGCCTCGTGAACTAAAACTTCAGCAAAGAATACACTAAAAGATACAGACATGTAAGAATATGTTATAAAAAGCCAGAACAACTCTAGTATTAAATTCAAATATTTTTGAAGTCCCTCAATTGTGCAGAAGAGGCAACAACTCGCTTCCTCAGGTATGTCATTGGCTGTGTGACCAGCAGCAGGTGTGGGGTGAGGTGTGGCCCAGTGAACAGCAGCAGAGCATGCCACAGACTGTGTGTTGGAAAACCCATTAGGGCGAAATTCTTTATTTTCATTCAACTTGGTTTGTGGAGCTGTGTTTTTGTGGGTAAACATTTCTAGGTGCTCCTGTATGTATAGGGTATGTCCTATTGGGGCTCTAGAAAACACTTCTGTGCTTGCTCTCAGATGACACAGCTTAAGATTCTTGACTTGTCAGTGCATCCTTATGCACTCTTTCTCCAATTGTAGCTGTACTCCATAAACAGTGTCTTGAATTTTTTTCTCTTTTTGTGTTAATTTTGTACATTCTGAAGTACAGCATTTGTCGTATTTATTTCCTGTTTTGTGGCATATATTCCTGGGCAATATCCCTTCCCACATACTTGGGGATCTGTTTTTTTGTAGATATTACAGTGAGTTTGTTCCTGAACTGAAACCTGCACCATTACAACTGCAAATCAGATTTATGCTGCTGCAATGTTTGGCATCCAAACAGTCACCTCATCTTAAGAAACTGTCATTACGAGCAAATACCCTCACTGGCACATGACAAATAAGTTGAATATTTAAGGTCCCACAGGAAATGCAGTTGGAAGCTCTCTGTATTGAGGAACACTCTGCTGATGCTCTATCACTGATGTTTTGCTGTGCAGATCCACTCTGCTGATCGCAGTGGCTGGTAGACTGTGAAACACTTGTTGAGGAATCCAGACTGTTCTGGGAGTAAGGTATCAGTGTCTGAAACGAATTATGAGCAACTGCATTCCAACATGTTAAATTCTGCATAATGAGGCAAGAAGAGCAATTGGAGTAAAACTTCAGAGAAAGAGCAGGTTGTTTTGGAGTAAGGGAATGGTGATGAGTTGAGCTGACTTAAACAGAGAGGAGACAGGATAAATTAATGTCATGGTTGTATAGTCTCATAAGAAGGTAACAACAGAATGGGGAGAGTGTTACAGAGGAGCAGCCATAATTCAATTGTGCCAAGGTATTCATTGGTTGCATGATGCTCAGAATGCATCCAATGTCCCATCTTCACTGTGTTGAATGTCCATCTTGATTTTCTGTCCTCATTTGACTTACTCTTCTAATAATTTAGTGCAATTAGATACATGAAAAGATCTACTACATTGGTCTTTAAGTTCGCAAGCTTAAGTAGTCAGTGGACCTTCCTTGTGGAAGAAAGGTTGAAGGGGAAGAGAGGTCTAGGAAAACAACTGGTGAGGTTTAGAAAAAAGGAGTGGAGTGGAGTTGAGAGAAGTTGGGACTCTTATTCCTCAAATGGCCCCCTTGTTTCGGACGACTTCAGCAAATTCTACCACTTATTGTACACCTCAACAGGCCTTCTCCGTCACCTCTCTTCCTTCCCCTTCAACCCCTCTGCCAAGAGAGAAGCCACTGGCTCCCAAAGCTTGCAAACTGTAATACCCTCTATATGAGTGTTGGTGAGTAGATCTTTTATCTATTCAGTTACATTATATTTTCAAACCTGATAGTTTTCTTCTAACTAATGCCATTTTTTTATTTCTCATTATCATTTACTAGGTGAATCTGAAACTAAAATTACATTGATTAGGCCATAATTTGAGGTTTACTTTCTTTGAACAGACTAAACTGTTCTAGCATGGTTCTTTCACTGATTTCCGAGGAATTTTGCCAGCTTCAGCCAATATTGGCTTTTCATCCAGAAAGTGGATGCTTTGCTCCTCTAAGAATTCCTCACATGAGACTCAAATTACATTACAATTATCCAGTCATCTGTGTCTGGCAAGCACTGTTATTCCATTGAGTTAATGCAGGAGCCCCAATCTGTGGAACAGGTCCTTCATGGTAGATTCAGTAGACAATTTGTCACTAGAGTATCACAGGTGCAAGGCAGTTGAGTAAAGTAATAGATAGCTGATTGAACCTCTGGTTTGCTAATCATATATGGGGTGGCCTCCTCATACTTCCCTACCAGGTTATTATGATTCTCAGAGTTTGCAATGTAAGTTCATTTAACCATCCTCCCAGCATCATCTTCAACACTGGAAAAACGTGGACTTCGGCATTAGTTGCATATTGTGCCTGTTAATATCAGTCTTACATGATGCTGTTAATGTTTTGGGAGAAAGTGTTATTGTCCCTACACATAGCTGCATAAACGTAAAATGTGTATTATGTATTATGCTGCTGAGAGAAACATGTTACTTTACTTTCACAAATACTATTGAAAACTTATCCACATGGTCACACAAAGTGGTGGCCCTTAAATTGATACGTGCAAACTGTAGTATTTAATAATGATTATCAGAATTTACTACCAAAACAGTAAAATTGCCTGTTATTTACTATTATTCAAGCTTCATTAAACATCAGGATACTCGGAATAAATTCTTTTAGGTAGGGACCCTATTGAGGTAAATGAGATAGGAAAATGACTGTTAAACACAGAGGTAAATATAACACTTACATTCCACTGATTGAAGACGGATGGTTCATACTGTGATACACTTCTAAATAAAGTACTTTGCCTGTTGCTGATGTCGAAGGTGGCGTGAGGCGGTGCTGCATAGTAACATTGCACATATACGGCTCTTGATGTACATACTCAGTCTTCTTGGTGGCGACGATAAAATAGAAAATTTATGAGCTATGAATTTATTACCGTACAGTGCTAATCATGTAGAACATGTCAGACTTACAGTTAAATTTTGGGATTCTAGTGCTTGACCAACATAATGCGTGTTCACTACTTGCTGTGCAGCTACCGACTGTATCAGCCACTTGCACACCAAAATCTCACTCGTGCGCCCCACCACCTTTTCCATTACACCACAGAATGGAGTTCCACTCTACCTATGATCACTACACCTTTTCAATGCACACTTCTGCTTACAAAAACCCTTAGTATGAACCACCTACAATAGAATGACAACATATACATACAAAATTGACCTAATTAATTACAGTTGAACTTGAAATATTAGATAATTATTTACAAAATATGTTTTAATACTTTTATCCACCTATGTTTATTTATTTATTTATTTATTTATTTATTTGATTAGCCATCCGTAGACATTTTGCAATGTATGGATGTTGTCAGTTTGGATACAGTGATTTTTGCAGATACATTGACACTTTTATATGCACTTACAGAGTATACAAATACAATGACATTTATCACTTAAATTACATTCAAACAATTAAATATTCACTTATTGTTTAGAAACAGTGTTCCTGAAAATATAGTTTAAGGGTTTTCTGTAACAGTACATGTTGTTAATTTCTTTGATGTCCTGTGCAGCTTGTTATACATTTACAGAATATACAATACAATGTCATTATGTCACTTAAATTACATTCAAACATTTAAATATTCACTTACTGTGTAAAAACAGTGTTCCTGAAAATACAGTTTAAGAGTTTTTCTGAAACAGTACATGCTGTTAATTTCTTTGATTTCCTGTGGCAGCTTGTTATACAATTTTACACCCTGATACAAGAAACTTTTTTGGGTCTTATGCTTGTTTCTCCTATCTAGATGAAGGCAGTGGCTTGTTCTTGTGCTATAGCTGTGTAAAATGCTGTTTGTACTATAATTCACTATATTTTTCTTTATATATACTATAGTGTGGAACATAAATAAACAGGGAACAGTTAGAAAACCAAGTATTTTGAATAGTTCTCTGCAGTGAGCCCACTTACTGCTTTTAGTTATAATTCTCACTGCTCTCTTCTGCACTTTAAAAACTGTTTGTAAGTTGAGTACATTATTTCCCCAGAAAATTATCCCATAGCTTATGACTGAATGTACATAGCTAAAATATACAGTTCTTAGACATTCATCGCTGCATACTGAGGAGAGAACTCTAAGTGCGTAACACGTTGTAGATATCTTTTTTGTGAGTTTTTTTAACATGTTCACTCCACCTAAGCTGGCTGTCAATATGCAACCCTAGGAATTTTGTGGTGGGCACTTCGTCTACAGAGGTGTTATGTAGCTTTAACTTTAGGGGACTGTTTTTTCTGTTTATTCTAAAGCGTATGCTATTTGTTTTCTTAATATTTAAGGTCACTTTATTCTCTGTAGACCATTTGTAGACATCTTTCAGTGATTCATTACAATTTTCCAACATTTGTGCTGATGTCTCACTGGTGATTATAATATTGCTGTCATCGGCAAACAATATCTTCTCTCCATGTCGGATATATTATGGAAAGTCATTTATATAAATCAAGAACAACACTGGACCCAGCACACTTCCCTGAGGGACCTCAATATTAATATGCTGTGGATCTGACAGGTGTTTTTCTATGAACTCTGGTCTACTGGAGACATGCGAGATCTCTACCCACTGTACTCTATCTTTAAGGTATGAATGGAACCATTTGTTGATTACCCCTCTTACTCCTAGTGCTTCCAACTTAAGTAATAGATTCTGGTGGTCAACTGTATCAAAGGCCTTTGACAGGTCAAGGAATATGCCAGATACATAGTTGCCTTCATCCAGTGCTTCTAGAACCACTTTAGTGAAATGTGCTATTGCCATTTCTGTATCTCTGCCTGGTCTGAAACCAAATTGGTCATTTGAAAGAAGGTTGTATTTGTTTAGATATCTCATAAGTCTGTTCTTCATTATGGACTCTATTATTTTGGAAAATGATGACAGTAGGGCAATTGGCCTGTAGTTCTCAATGTTTTCTACATCATCTTTTTTGTGTAGAGGTAAAATTTTTGCATGTTTCAGATAATCAGGGAAACAACCGGCTTTGAAAGATTCATTTATGATATTGGTTAGGGGGGCTTTGATACTATTTATGCATTTTTTCAGCACAGACATTGGAATTTCATCTAAACCTGCTGAATTTTTGCTCTTTAATTTCCTTACCACATTACATACTTCTTCCTCAGTAGTGGGTAGCAATACCATTGAATTTGATGTATATTCCTGTGTTCGTGGATTATGAGATTTTGAAAAATTTTCCTGTAACTTTGTAGCTATACTACTAAAGTAAGAATTAACAAAGTTTGCTAGTTCTTTTGGGGTACTTGTTAGGTTTTCTTTGTTCCTGATTTGGGTGTTTATTTGCCTTTGTGTTGCTGTTCCTGTCTCTTGTTTCAGTATAGTCCATGTAGCTTTACTTTTATTTTTAGCTAGATTTATTAGTCTATCATTGGCCTTTTTTTTTTGCAACATTGAGCACCTTCCTATAGATTTTTTTGTAGTTTCTGTAGTAATGAAGAAAATCTGGATCACTGTTGTTTTTTATAGAGTTTAGGTATTTAAAAGTTTGGGCAGATTTTCTAATTCCTGTGGTAATCCACTTATTTTTGGTGGATGTTCCAGTAGAACTTAGTGCTTTGGGGAAGGCTTCTTCGAATATTATCTTAAACTCCGACATGAATTTGGAGAATTTCTGATTCACATTATTTTCTGAATATACTTCTTCCCATCTTTCATGTCTTAATTGTAAGCAAAATTTTTGTATTGCTGCGTCTGAGTAGACTCTGTTAAACATGTGGAGGTTTACTGGTTTTTCTACAGAAGCTTTTACTTTTATGATTTGGCATAAATGATCTGACAGTCCAAGATTTTTGACAGTTATGACACAGTTTTCCCCACCTATATCTGTAGCTACATGGTCAATGGTAGATGTTGAGTGTTTGGTTATTCTTGTTGCACAATTAACTAAAGAGGACATGCCAAAACTATTCAGAATATTCAGAAAAGTGTTACTGGTTTCATCTGCCTTAGCTGTGTTAATGTTTAAGTCACCACACAAGAGTATATTACTTTTCAGGGATGACACTTGTTCTAGGCTTTGCATAAGTTTTGAAAAGAATGTTTCTAAATCACCACTGGGAGAACGGTATACACATAGTACAATTAGTGTTTTGGGCATATCTACAGCTGGTATCTCTACTGCTGACACTTCAAAATGCTTGTCTACACTTAGTAGGATAATATCATTCTTGACTTTAAATGAAATACCACTCTTAACAAAAATACATGATCCTCCACCTTTCATTGAGTTTCTGCAATAAGAACAAGCTAGTACATATGAGGGCAAATTTATGTATTGAATTTCATTGACTTTGCACCAGTGCTCTGTGATGCAGAGGTTATTTTAAATAGATAAACTACACATAACAAAAGTCCCTTCCCCCAACCAACCATGCAATGGGTGTGTCAATATTCACATGACCGCTGACAAGAGTGTCGTTCCACAACTGACACAACACATCCAGGCAGTCTCCTTTTCGTGAAAAGGACACACAAAGGCTCTGTAGTCAGATGTGCTTGAAAAGTAAACTTATTGCACTTCATAGAAACCTTAATCATGGAGTTGCCTTGACTTTCCTTCCGCACACACAGTAATACCTGTTCTTCATGTTCACTGGTGTGTCAATGACAACTTTTGAAGGGAGTTCCCTTCTAAAAAAAAAAATTAGGACACTGGACCTCAGTGATATGATTTTCTATTTATTTTGCAAAGTGTTCATTTGTCAATGCAAATGCTAAATTCTTCAGGAAATTACATCAAATTTTTACGGTTCCTTTTGGATTTGAAAGTGAATCCAAAATTTGGCAGTTTATCCCAGATATGTTTAGCTTACTATAAAATAACACCATAGGCCAACTTTTTCTGATTTTGGAAACAGAATAACCTGTAATCATTTTATCTACAGTATCCACTCCTCCTTCAGTGTGAATGTAAAAAAATTATAATTGGCTTCCCTGTTTTGGGGTTGATATCATCCATGTCATGCATTGTAGATAGGAGTATCAGCAAACAGTTACTTCTTGGTTGGGTACAAAAAATGAATTCATTAGCTTGGAAGCAACATTTTGAAACTCCACATGTTGGTCTCTTAGATGCAAATTCAAGAGGTATCTCCCTTTCCTTCTTGTGAGGAGTGTGTAGAATGGTCAATTTTTTCTCCAACATGTCCTCCACTACTGGCAGTTTGTGTGACAATTGTCAATGATGACATTTCTGTGTGTATCTTTGATGTCACTGACAAGCCTTCCTACAATTATTGCTGGGCTGTTTGTTACTAGAAAGGGTCCATCTAGCTGCTTTCCTACATATACTTCAATATTACTGGTATAAAACCTTTTTGTCACTCATGGCACATATTTTAATTGAATATTTTGTGGGTTTGTGTGGTGTATATATAGGGTCCAGGAGTAGCAGCCTCTAAACAGTCAACATTTCATGGACTGTAACATAATCAGCAGGATTATAGAATCACTTCACGTTGACTGCAAAGGAATGTGGACATTTTCTGACAGCAGTTATGCTGTCAAGTTTTTTCCTTTCATTTGGAGTGGAAATGTCAGCAAATCTCATACAATGTATTACAAGCAGAAATCTCTCGTAGCCCATTATGGCATTCAGGATATTCATATGTGTACTGCCTGACTCCAGAAATTCTTTTACATTTACATGCTGACCTTTCTCTATACTTGTCAAATGCAAAATGCCAAATATTGGCATAATTTCATGACTATCCACGGCTATACAATCTCTTGTACATTTTTATTTTTTTTCAAGGTTCTCAGTATATTTGGTAGTAAGGGATACTATCATATCTGCAATATTAGTGCCAAAAAGCTTGAAAACACAATTTCATTAGAGAAATCTTTTTAATAGCTTGAGAGACTGGGTGGTAAAAAAAATTCTCACCAGAAAAGGTGCATTTCAGAGAAGTATCTGTTCCAGGTATTAGTTATTAAGAACCAAATACGGGGTAATGCAACTGTCGTTCAACTTTAGTATTTAAGATGTCTACAGCCTTGTACCTGTACTGTTTGGCTGGTCTGTGTGGAGGAGATGTGATAATGTAGCCTTGTTCTCCTTATTATTTGAGGTCATAGTGTCAATGGAGTTATTGGCTCTGAACAATAATAATTTATGTTAAACTTTGTACCCCTCCGTAATTCTGGAGGGTTGCCGTTCGGTATCTTGCAGAAGTGAAGGTACGGAAAGCCACCTAAGATACACATCATAGATATGATACACAGACAATTAGGACTTGACAACTCTGTCAAATATGCATAAGTTCGGATCTCACTGGTTGCAAGTTTGCACATACTATCTTGTGTTGAATGAACTGGTACTGCATAGGATGAAAAAATAAGACTTGCTGGCAGTGTACTATCAAATATGCTTGTAGAAGTGTTAGATTGGGTCAGGTGGCAGCATATGATTTTTTTCTAGTGGAAATTACTTTGTTATATGATGGCTTCTCATTAAACTTCAATAATAAATCCATTGTAATTTCCACTGTGTGTTAGTGTGCATATGAAAGGTTTCCAATGTCTGGAGAGAGGGGTCATGATAGACCAGGCAGTATCAGTACTTGATATCATCTGCTTGGGATAAGCCAAGAATCCTGGCATTCATGCAAGGTTCATAATCGAGACAATTCACGTGCTTGAAAAACAAGAGAAAAATTATTCCAGAAAACGTAAGTGTTGATTGGCAATCCCTCAGTACAGGTATGGAGACCCCAGTTTCCACCACTTGTATGTGAAGTGGACCATCTCCTCTCCACTACTGTGGCCAATATAATAAGAGATCCAGAGTTGTGGCAATCTGCTGGAGCAATGTAGAAGTAGAGGCTGGCTATGAATGACAAGGAGTTGGGGCTCCAATGGTCAGATAGAAAACTATGGGTTTTTGAGGGATAGTGGCAGTACACTAATTCTCCTTATCCGTAGTTCGCCAACCAATCCACTCATACCACATGCATTGTGCATTGTGGCTTTGTACTTCCCTGGTGTCTTGGGCTAGCAACTTTGTATCGTTTCTCTTCTCTTCTCCTATTGTGTAGGTGGTGACGATCTGGCCATTAAATTAACTCCAAGTTTTGTAGCAACGAATGCTGAAGGTCACTGCACTTTGTATTACGACTAGCAACAACCGTGTCCTATGTCACCTGGCACTACCCTGAGGCATCTCATGAGTGGGGAGTGAAGTTGCAGCACTGTTCCCCTTTCTCATCAGATTCTAACCTTTGTAAACAAACTAAATTGCAGTTAGCATAGGCAGCAGGCTTGATACTTGCCCATAAGACATTTTGTGTGTTTGTGGACGGTAATTGGGTGGGTGTGTGGGCAGCCATCTTCTAAAGTGACACTGTTCAGCAGCATTTAGGCAGTGGATGCTGTTGCCATTTAATTTTCTGAACTGAAGATTCTACCCTGGGTCAGTTAGTGCCTGCTATTTGGAGGCAATACTATCTACCTCTGGTATTCTAAATACTGTCACTCTGCCTCCTATCTGCTTTGTGTCTGATTTCCTATCCTCTAGTTCCAAAGCTGACTTCCAACAGCCTTCAGCTTAACAATGTACCAGTCAATATGTTCTGAATATATGACATACAGTAATTTTTATAGTATTCTCCTGAATTGTAATACAGATTCCAAACCTGTTGCATAGAGGTGAACCTTTATCTTTTGGGACTCTGTAGTTCAGCACATAAAGTATGTCATTAATGACTCCAATAGAGTAATCCTTAGTGTGTATGCATAGAATGTACTTCAAGGACTGGACTATTCATCATGAAAATAGGCATGATTTCATCCTTACATCCTGCTTTGCTCAACCAGTTAGACTAAAGTTTTACCTCAGTAATGCAGTTTATTAATATTAGGCCACTCTTTTGATTAGTTATGAAGAACATGGTACAGAAACTTCTTAATTTCAGTCCATTACATAGAACAATACCTTTATCTGTGAAATAGCTCTGCAACAACTTTCACTGATGTGACATTGAACAAAAAGCCTCTGGTCTTGGTTAAAAAACTGTTGTATTTGTATCAACACATACCTGAATACTTTGTACACCCATATTTTATGTCACAGCTACAAAAATTGTTGCACATTCTTTGACAGCCTTGATTGAAGTCAGAATGAAGCTGCTAGTCATACCTGTATGGTAATTGCAATTATCTGTGGTTCCTTATATAGTGTGTGAAGCGTGGCAATCTGAACACTGGAGTGGGGTAACGCAGTGCTAGTGATGCTCAGAAGTATGATGCACTGTTGCTTTGGACATGCATGCCGGTCCGAAGGAACACTGGACGGTACTTCTTAACAACACAGAGCATGTCTCTCCCCTGACACCAGGTAAGTGACATTTGAATCAAAATGTGCATTTCAATCACAATATTTCACCCATACAGGAGTGTACCTAGTGAATGTAAGAGTGAGAGTTGAAGACACATGGTTGACAATAAGTGGAAGTCTGGGTTTGCCCATGAATTGTGCTTCGATAGCATAATGGTAATACTACCTTGTGCAATAAGGAGAAATCTGGCTGAGAGTCCTGGCCCGGCAGAAATTTTCATGATTGTCATTCCATTATACAACTGATGGCTGTTCATATTTGAAACAGTGAAAACATTCATGAACATCAGTGCCAGCCTACTGGTATGCCGTCCAGTGGTAAATGCGAGAAATCTGAGTGTCCCAGGTTGGCATTTAATTTTGGATGGATTTGTAAAGTGTTGCACTGCATGGCAAAGGAATTCGATGCCTCCGCCAATATGTTGCATCCTTTTAGTGCCGGTTCTTTCTCTACCTCCCTTTCTCATGACGTTGGAATTAGAAAATATAAACAAGTTACAGTCTGCCTGAATCTGAAGAACTTTTAACCTGATGACATTCCGATCTCACCTGTACCCCCTTCAAAGAATCCTAGTTCAGTTCATGATCTAGATGGAGTGAGAAACATCAGTCAATCTGTTCCAATATCTTTTCCCAAAACACAGTTTTCAAACCATTTTCTTGTTGTGGGCTTCAGTGCAAATACGGGTTTGATGCATTTACACTCAGCTCTGTTTTTGCACCACTGAAATTCAGTACTGCTTGGTGTTAATTTTAAAGATCTTCTCCTACAACTGTGTGTGTGTGACAGCTTATGTCCTCGGTACGTCTGGGCCAACCTAATTTGCATTGAATTTTTCTCCTTCCCACAATTCAAACGTCAATTATTTTTTGTGATTGAAATAGTGAGGTTTCTCATCTTGACACATGATACTGCTGATAACCAGAACACCACTTCATGCAAAACAGCAAGACCTCACCTAAAGAAATAATAAAAGGGTGAATGACTTTGCGGGTTCTGTACAAAGTCAGATTAAAGAAAGATTCAGAAGCATGCTGCAAGATGTTTCACTCATAGGTTTGAACAACATGTGAGTATTATAGAGATTGGGAAGTTAAATGACTCCCTGGAAGAAACGGAACTTTCTTTTTTAGGAGCACTGTTGAAAAAATTTAGAGAACCACTATTTGAAGCTGACTGCACAACGATCCTACTGTTGGCAACATACATTTCACGTAAGATAGAGAGAAATTAGGGCTTGAATGGAGCAATTCAGATAATTGTTTTCCCTTCGCTCTGTTTCCCAGTTGAACAGAAATAGTTATTACTACTAGAATTATGGGATACTTTCAACCATGCACTACACCGTGGCTTGCCGAGTATGTATGTAGGTGTAGATGTATACAAAATGAAACAACGTGTATCAGATACCATCCCCATATACCATCATGATGTAAAAGGTGATTGCTACAAAGTCTACTCTGTTTAGCCTGTCTAGTGGCTTATAGTGCTTCCTCTGGATTACAGGGTCCTGGGTTCGATTCCTGGGCCGGTTGGGTATTTTCTCCACATGTGGACTGTGTTCGTATAGTTTTCATCATCATTCATGAAAGTGGTGAGATTGGATAGAGTAAATTTAAGGATTTGTACAGGCACTGATAACTGCCCAGTTGAGCACAACACACACAAATCATCATCATCATGTGTTCTATCCTGTCTGTTGACTCAACTATCACCTGTGTCATCATCTTTGTAATTGTTGTCATTGGTGGTGTTGCTTTCGTTGTTATGAGGTACTGTCTCCCACAGGATTATTTCCTCATCCTGCAGATCCAATCTCGACAATTTTTTTCTACTCATAGCCATTTCTACTGAACCTACTGCCATAATTGTTGTCATTGTGCATTTTTGGCATCTGAGGCTACTGATCTCTGAATCGTACTCATTTAGAAATCTTCGTCTTTGATTTCCAGTTACTTGGTCTGTATGGCTGTGGCAACACCTCTACCTTCCATCAGTGACGGAAGAATGACGATCAAAAATTCAAGTCGTAATACTCCAGTTTTTGTAGATACCTTTGAAATGCTTAAATATTATCTTTGCAATAGCTTGCTTGTATAATGTGCCTTAACTGTAGGTGAGACATTCAAAAATTTACTTACAAGGTACATGCACTGACATACAAATTTCTGCCCATGAGCCTAAGATGCGTGAGCCTATTTTGAAAATTGCTCTTGTTACACATTAACAGCCTTTGTGATGTGTCACACTATCTTTGTGTGCAGCCCATAAATGAGCAGCAGCAGGCTGACAATGTGATAGCAGTGCAGCGGAAAGTGACAAATGTAAGCTGTCCTAATTTTAATCTGACCATAATTGAGATATCTTGTCACAAAACACAGTTTCCAGATTTTGTCCATGTTGTCTTCAGTCGAAAGTATGGTTTGATGCAGCTTTCTTTAACAACACACAGATACCGTTTACTGTGAGCTTTATTTTTGAACTGCTGAAATTGATTAGGGCTTCTTGTTCACTTAAATAATCTACCCTTAAAATTGTGTGTTGGGTAAGGAGTGCAATAGTGAGAAAAGTTGCTGCTAACTTAGGTCATTGCCACATGTAGTTCAAAGTAATTCACATTCAACCTTTCCTCCTCCCTCACAATTGTTCCCTTAAATTTCATTATTGGTTGTAATTGATTTGGCCAGACGCCATCTATCTCGCACCTACCATATGCAATATCACTAAAAGAGCGAAACCAGTTATTCATAACCCTGCCCTCTGTCCTCACTGTTGTCAATTACCACTTGGCTTGTCACTGTTGGGAGAGACTTACTCTCGAATGATTATTTCCTGGGGTCATGAATGTAACCTTAACAATCTTAACATTATATGCCACTGATCTCTGCTAGTAATGGCTGTTTTTGCTGAACTTAACTGACATAATTGTTTTTATTCCTTTGTGGGGGTACAAGAGCCAATGCGTGTGGCAGTTGGATGGTATATAAATATCATAACCAAGTGAAATTCTGTTATTTGGTCTGTATGGCTGAAGCAAAACATTTGAGTGCCCTCCATAGCTACTCGACATTATCAGTCAGGAAACAAATTTAACAAATTCTGGTGCAATGGTTTTCTGATATCATGTGTCTTAGACTTACAAGTAAGTTAGACAAATATGTGATAACCAGTTGTGCAGGACTACATGGATTGTCAGAAACTATTATTTCTTTGGAACCATGTATCTGAGGAAATGGGCAAGACTTCTAAACAGTCAGATTGTTGTAAATTTGAGTGTGATGTTGTTTGGTATCAGCTTACACTGGTTGTAATCAGTAGGTCGAAAGTAACACATGACAGGACATCTAAGGAAGAGGCCACATGCTGATACACAATTCCACTTCTAAGGAGCTGCACATCAACCTTAATATTGTGACAGGTAGGGCACAAGAGAGCCATTGAAGTCTTTTATCTGCAAGTTTTTTGGGATATATCGAATTGTACGACGAATATTTTACCTCTGAAAATGATCGTACTCAGAGGAGCTCGTCGTAATGTTGGGAGTCGTGGTGTTCATTACGGCACCCATCATTGCTTGCTACCACTGTACTATCCTCTGTTGATGACCAAAATTGTGTTCCACCTCCATCAATTGAACTAGAAGAATGTTGATTAAATTGGGTTCTGAGTCTGATGGCATGGGGGATCTGGCACCCCTGGCATCATCATGGGGTAGAATTCTCCTGAGGTCACTCCTTTTACTACTCTTTAATTACTTTAAAGTACTGGAGCATTAGAGGACTTACCTGCTGCAGCAGTAGGATCTGACAAGGAACCAGCAGCTGTGGGACCTGTCGTCCATATCTCATTCATCTGTTGGCATTTGTCAGGTTACTGTGCAACCTAATGCTTTTGTTCATAGTAACAAAATTGTAAAGCGAAAATAAGCAAATGAAACTAGAGTAGTGTATGTGTTCTCCAGTGGTTATATAGTAACAACCTACATACTGAGACTCTATGAAGTGCTGTTAGTTTTTGGGGAATACTGAGTGGGCTGTGGCATGAATCGGAGTTCAGATTGAGGAGTGAAGCATGCAGGATAATTGGTGAGGTTATGAAAACCACTTTGCCATCTTATTAACTATAGTGTTTAGCACATCTGCCTAATGAGCAGGGGGATTGGGTTCAAATCCTGCCTTTCACAATTAATTTTTATTCTTTTGTCTCCATGTATATATCATTGGTGTTTGAGGCCTCTGGAACTATATAGTTCCACTCGAGTAAATTATGTTGCTTTAGTGTTTTCACTACTAACGTAGGTGTCTGGTTGCATAACCTTCCATTGTGCCCTAAAGAAATATGAGAATCACAACGGAAAGTCGATGACTATATTGCAAAACACCAATAAATGTCAAATATTAAACCGGATGATATGGTAACAGGCTATTAGGATAGGGATGTACTGGCAACTACAGAGGTTAATATTATAGATAGTGTAATAAATGTGATTTGAAATAGCAGTGCAGTCAGAAGAAGCAGAGCGTGTACAGGCAGCATTGAGCATATGCCAGTGTCCTTGTGCTGTGTGCCACAACTTTGACAGGAAAAATTAATCACTTTTAATAGTTAATGCTGAATTGCTATTCAGTACCAAAAATCAGTATTCAGAATGAATACACATTACCAAGTTCCAAACCGATGCACTGACCACTTCAGCACACAGGTGACACATCATATGCTGAAGCTCTTAATGCATTACCCAGGCAAGAACAGCGACCAAAAGACGCAGACACATGCTCGACCTGCTCCCTCCTCAACTATCTTGCCAATGACATCCTTCATCCACAGTTAGCGCATGCGTGACCACCATTCCAAATGTCATATTTATTTTCAAATATCGCAAATGTGAAGAACACAGTTCAGATAGTAGTAACTGAGCACCATTAGTTGTTGTTGTTGTTGTTGTTGTCTGCAGTCCTGAGATTGGTTTGATGCAGCTCTTCATGCTACTCTATCCTGTGCAAGCTTCTTCACCTCCCAGTACCTACTGCAGCCTACATTTTTCTGAATCTGCTTAGTGTATTCATCTCTTGGTCTCCCTCTACAGTTTTTACCCTCCACGCTGTCCTCCAATACTAAATTGGTGATCCCTCGATGTCTCGGAACATGTCCTACCAACCGATCCCTTCTTCTAGTCAAGTTGTGCCACAAGCTCCTCTTCTCGCCAATTCTATTCAATACCTCCTCATTAGTTATGTGATCTACCGATCTAATCTTCAGCATTCTTCTGTAGCACCACGTTTCGAAAGAGTCTGTTATCTACTTGTCTAAACTATTTATCGCCCACATTTCACTTCCATATGTGGCAACACTCCATACAGATACTTTCAGAAACGACTTCCTGACACTTAAATCTATACTTGATGTTAACAAATTTCTCTTCTTCAGAAACGCTCTCCTTGCCATTGCTAGTCTAAATTTTACATCCTCTCTCTTCGACCATCATCAGTTATTTTGCTCCCCAAATAGCAAAACTCCTTTACTACTTTAAGTGTCTCATTTCCTAATCTAATTCCCTCAGCATCACCCTACTTAGACTAAATTCCATTATCCTTGTTTTGCTTTTCTTGATGTTCATCTTATACCCTCCTTTCAAGACACTGTCCATTCTGTTCAACTGCTCTTCCAAGTCTTTCGCTGTCCCTGATGTTCGCCAATGACATTGTAATTCTGTCAAAGTTTTTATTTCTTCTCTGTGGATTTTAATACCTACTCCAAACTTTTCTTTTGTTTCCTTTATTGCTTGCTCAATATACAGATTGAATAACATCGGCGATAGGCTACAACCCTGTCTCACTCCCTTCCCAACCACTGCTTCCCTTTTATACCCCTCGACTCTTATATCTACCATCTGCTTTCTGTAGTAATTGTAAATAGCCTTTCACTCCCAGTATTTTACCCCTGCCACCTTCAGAATTAGAAAGAGTATTCCAGTCAACATTATCAAAAACTTTCTCTAAGTCTACAAATGCTGAAAATGTAGGTTTGCCTTTCTTTAAACTTTCTTCTAAGTTAAGTCGTAGGGTCAGTATTGCCTCCATGTTCCAACATTTCTACGGAATCCAAACTGATCTTCGAGGTCAGCTTCTCAGCTTTTCCATTTGTTTGTAAAGAATTTACATTAGTAATTTGCAGCTGTGACGAATTAAACTGAGAGTTCGGTAATTTTCACATCTGTCGATGCCTGCTTTCTTCAGGATTGGAATTATTATATTCTTCTAGAAGTCTGAGGGAATTTCGCCTGTGTCATACATCTTGCTCACCTGATGGTAGAGTTTCATAAGGACTGGCTCTCCCAAGGCTGTCAGTAGTCCTAATGGAATGTTATCTATTCCCGGGGCCTTGTTTCGACTTAGGTCTTTCAGTGCTCTGTCAAACTCTTCATGCAGTATCATATCTCCCATTGCATCTTCATCTACATCCTCTTCCATTTCCATAATATTGTCTTCAAGTACATTGCCCTTGTATAGACCCACTATATACTCCTTCCACCTTTCTGCTTTCCCTTCTTTGCTTAGAACTGGGTTTCCATCTGAGCTCTTGATATTCATGCAAGTGGTTCTCCTTTCTCCAAAGGTCTCTATAATTTCCCTGTAGGCAGTATCTATCCTACCTCCAGTGAGATAAGCCTCTACATCCTTACATTTGTCCACTAGCCATCCCTTCTTAGCCATTTTGCACTTCCTGTCAATATAATTTTTGAGATGTTTGTAGTCCTTTTTGCCTGCTTCATTTACTGCATTTTTATATTTTCTCCTTTAATCAATTAAATTCAATATTTCTTCTGTTATCCATGGATTTCTACTAGCCCTCGTCTTTTTACCTACTTAATCCTCTGCTACCTTCACTTTTTCATCCCTCAAAGCTACCCATTCTTTTTCTACTGTATTTCTTTCCCCCATTCCTGTCAATTGTTCCCTATTGCTCTCCCTGAAACTCTGTACAACCTCTGGTTTAATCAGTTTATCCAGGTCCCATCTCCTTAAATTCCCACCTTTTTGCAGTTTCTTCAGTTTTAATCTACAGCTCATAACCAATAGATTGTGGTTAGAGTCCACATCTGCCCCCTGGAAATGTCTTACAATATAAAACCTGGTTCCTAAATATGTCTTACCATTATATAATCTCCCCCCAGGGGGTCCACAACTCTTTCGTGGATACGTGCGTGGCGAGCACGGGGCCCCGAGGCATTGCGGCCTTCTTTCTCTCCTGGGCTGCATTTCCTTTCCCTTCCCCTCCTTTCCCCTCCATACCCCTTTCCCCTCGCCCTCTCCTCTCCCTCTATTGGTGTCCTTGCTTATGTTGGCCCCCGCTATCCTCCTGGTTCTGTTGGTTTTACACTCTGGCTTTGTTGCGTAATCATCTCCTCCTTTTGGCATTCCTTGGTCCCCCTCTGGGGTTTGACCTCCATTCCAAAATTTCTCTTCCGTAGTGTGAGCCATTTGGGGAAGAGCACCTTACCTAGTGTCTCCGACGTGTGCCCTCCTAGTATATTCCACCTTTTCTTCTACGTCGTTGTCTGATGCTAGGGTGCATAGCCAGCACGGTAGCCAGCCCGTGTGGTGGGGTCGCTATGTACCCTTTTGGTTGAGCCCCCTGAACACACAGGGATCACACTTCTGATACCTGAGCTGTGACCTCCTCATGCATGCCTTGGAGTGGTTGCTCGTCATCCTGGAGCATCGGAACTCCCGGCAATGGCCGCCGTGCCAGACGGCCCTTGCTGTGGCTGGGTGGCGCCCGTGAGGAGAGCCCCTGATCGGAGTGGGTGGTATCAGGGCGGACGCTATGCAGATGAAACGCATAAGGGTCCAAACCTCTGGCCGCTCTTCTGCGGCCGTCTCTCTGCGTGGTACTGATTCCTCAAGTGCTGCTTCTCTTGCCCCTTCGGCCTTCCCTTCCGTGGCTACCCCCTGGGAGGAGGGTCAGGCCCGTCGTCTAGGGGCAAAACCTTTCCCCCGTTATCTAGTTTGCACCAGGACTGATGGAGATACTTTCACCAGTGTCAAACCTTTATTCTTTGTGGAACACATTGAAGACAAGTTCGGCGAAGTGGACTCCCTGAGCAAGATGCGGTCGGGTTCGTTACTGATAAAAACTGCTTCGGCTGCCCAATCTGCGGCCCTTCGTGCCTGTACCCATCTTGGCACAATTCCCGTGTCCATTACCCCTCACCAGTCTCTAAATATGGTACAAGGTGTGATTTTTCACAGAGACCTCATCCTTCAAACTGATGAGGAACTTCGGGACAATCTCGGACGGCGGGGTGTTCACTTTGTTCGGCGTGTTCAGAAGGGTCCTAAAGATAATCGTATTGATACTGGTGCCTTTATCCTGGCCTTTGAAGGGGATACCCTTCCTGAGAAAGTTAAGATTATGGTCTATCGCTGTGATGTGAAGCCGTACATCCCACCTCCTATGCGGTGTTTTAAGTGCTTGCGTTTTGGCCACATGTCTTCTCGCTGTACCCAGGACCCTCTCTGTGGTGACTGTGGACGTCCACTCCATGAGGGGAGTCCCTGTGTTCCCCCTCCTGTATGTGTAAATTGTCATGGTAGTCATTCTCCACGTTCAGCAGATTGCCCAGTCTATAAGAAAGAAAAAAAGATACAGGAGTATAAGTCTCTTGATCGTTTAAGCTACACAGAGGCCCGTAAGAAATATGCACGATTGCACCCTGTGTCCATGACATCTAGTTACGCCTTGGTTACATCTTCATCCCTTCCTCCCCCTTCCTTACCCCCGTCCCGGACCCCTCTCCTTCCCCCCTCCCCTGCGGCTCCCACACCTTCTCCTCTGGGCGCCGCTCCCCCTCCCCAGCCGGAGAAGTGTCCCACTCCTTCGGCGTCTGCCGGTCAAGGGCGCCTCTCCCGGGATGCCCCTTCCCGGCACCTTCCAGGTCAAAGGTCTGCTGCAGCGCGGCGACCGCGAGAGCCGCGGTCTATCGGCCCCCAGGTCGCCCGGTCTCTTTCTGTTCCTGATCTTGCTGCAGCTGGCTCCATTATGCCACACAGCGCTCCTCGAACTCAGCCTGAAAAGAAGAAGAAACATAAGTCCCGGGACAAAGAGCCTCTGGTGTCACCGGAGGTCCCTTCCCCGGCTTCACAACCGGATTCTGACCTGTCGTTTATGGATGTCGCCCCCTCCTTGTCGGTGACGGGTGGGGACCCGGCGGTATGACTGGATTTAGCGTGTTCAGCCCTCATTTAAACCATCGTTCTGTGGTTCTCCAATGGAATTGTAATGGCTACTATCGTCACCTTCCGGAATTGAAATCCCTTCTTTCGTCCTACTCAGCAGCTTGTGTGGTTCTCCAGGAATCTCATTTTACTGATGCTCACTCACCGACCCTCCGTGGGTTCCGTGTTTTCTGTCGAAATCGGGTCGGACCCTTGCGGGCTTCTGGTGGCGTTTGTACGTTGGTCCGTACAGACATTGCTAGCACGTGGATTCCTCTCCAAACTACATTGGAAGCAGTTGCTGTTAGGGTCCACTTAGACTCTGCAGTCACAGTATGCAATCTTTATCTCCCTCCTGACAGGACTCTTACACCTGCTGCCTTAACCACCCTTCTTCAGCAACTTCCTCCTCCCTTCCTCCTCCTTGGGGATTTTAATGCTCATCATCCTTTGTGGGGCAGTGCCTTTCCATCTAGACGAGGTCTTCTTATCGACCAATTTATTGCAGACCACGACCTGTGCCTTCTTAATGATGGCTCCCCTACTCATTTCAGTGCTGGTCATGGTACCTTTTCTGCCATTGATCTTTCTCTTTCTTCTCCCTCTCTCCTCCCTTCATTACACTGGTCGCCACACGACGACCTTTGTGATAGTGACCATTTCCCGTTGTTTATCACGCTCCCTTCCCGCTCCCCGATGGAGAGGTTACCTCGTTGGTCTTTCCACCGCGCCGATTGGCCTCTCTATACTGCACAGGTCGAGTTTTCTCCCTCTTTGTCGGGTTGTATTGATGACGTCCTACGTGACGTGTCTGACGCGATTGTTAGCGCTGCTAACCTTGCTGTCCCGCGCTCATCTGGACAATTTCGTCGTCGGCAAGTCCCGTGGTGGAGTACGGCCATTGCCATTGCCATCCGTGATCGCCGTCGAGCTTTGCAACACTTTAAGAGGCACCCATCTGTAGCCAGCCTTTCTACCTTTAAGCGCCTTCGCGCTAAAGCCCGTTATTTAATCAAACAGAGCAAGCGGATATGTTGGGAACGATTCGTTTCTTCCCTTGGTTCCACTGTCCCTCTGTCACGGGTATGGGCTACACTTCGCTCTCTCCAAGGTTGCCATCGGCAGTCCACCCTCCCAGGCCTTCACCTCCCAGATGGCATTTGTACGGACCCATTAGTTCTCGCAGAACATCTTGCGACCCATTTTGCAGTGGCATCAGCGTCGGCCTCCTATCCAGCTGCTTTCCTTCATCACAAACAGCAGGCTGAAGCTGTCACCTTATGTTTCACCACTTTTGAGTCAGAATCTTACAACGAACCTTTCACTGAATGGGAATTTCTTTCTGCTCTATCTGCTTCTCATGATACGGCTCCTGGCCCAGATTCCATTCATAACCAGCTGCTTCAACATCTCAGTGCTCCACAACGGCACCATCTTCTTCGGGTGTTTAACCGTATCTGGCTCCAGGGTGACTTCCCTTCTCAGTGGAGGGATAGCATTGTGGTTCCTGTCCTTAAGCCTGGTCAGAACCCCCTATCTGTTGACAGCTATCGGCCAATTAGTTTGACCAATGTTGGTTGTAAGTTACTTGAACGGCTGGTAGCCCGTCGGCTCACTTGGGTCCTCGAATCTCGGGATCTATTGTCCCCTTACCAGTGTGGCTTTCGAGAGGGACGATCTCCAATCGATCATTTGCTTCGCTTGGAATCCGCAGTTCGGCAGGCTTTTTCCCAGCGCCGCCATTTGGTTGCAGTGTTTTTTGACCTTCGCAAGGCCTATGACACGGCCTGGCGCCATCACATCTTACTAACCCTTCATCAGTGGGGTCTTCGCGGCCCACTCCCGATTTTTATCCGCCAGTTCCTGATCCATCGGTCATTCAGAGTTCGAGTTGGTACTGCTTTTAGTTCTCCACGGACCCAGGAGACGGGCATCCCACAGGGTTCTGTCTTGAGTGTCCTTCTTTTCCTCATTGCTATCGATGGACTTGTGGCCTCTGTCGGTCCCTTGGTCGCCCCTGCCCTGTATGTGGATGATTTCTGCATTTGGGTTAGTTCCTCCTCGATGGCATCTGCAGAACGGCAGCTCCAGGTGGCTATACGGCGTGCCTCTGCATGGACCCTCTCCCACGGGTTTCAATTCTCTCCTTCAAAATCGCGGGTGGTCCACTTCTGTCGCCGTACTACGGTCCACCCTGATCCAGAGCTCTATCTCGCTGCACAAAGATTGCCTGTGGTTCCACAGTTTCGTTTCCTAGGTCTTCTTTTCGACAACAAGCTCACTTGGCTGCCCCATATCAGACTCCTGAAGGTAGGATGTTTCCGTAAACTCAATGTCCTTCGCTTCCTTGCCCACTCCTCCTGGGGTGCGGACCGTTCCCTCCTCCTCCGTCTTTATCGTGCTCTAGTTCTGTCACGTTTGGACTATGGTTGTCAAGTTTATGGTTCAGCTGCTCCTTCCACGCTGCACGTGCTGGATCCAGTCCACCATCGTGGTATCCGTTTGGCCACCGGTGCCTTCCCTACTAGCCCTGTTGATAGTCTCCTGGTTGAAGCTGGGATCCCCCCCCTTTCTGTTCGGCGGTCCCAGCTTCTGGTGTCTTATGCCCTTACTATCCGTTCTTCTCCCGCTCATCCTTCCTATTCTATCCTATTCCCAGACCATGGACGTCGCCCGCCTGACTCCCGCCCTCGGGCGGGTTTACCGGTTGGGCTGCGCCTTGCGTCTCTTACCCGTGATTTTCGGCTTCCTTCTTTGTCCTGTCTTCCTCGCTCCCTCCCCTCCACCCCTCCTTGGTTAGTTCCTCGGCCTCGAATTCGGATGGATCTCCGCCGCGGTCCGAAAGATTCCATCCCCCCGGTGGTGTTCCGTTCCTTTTTCCGCCAAATTTTATGGGAGTTTCGGGATGCTGTTGTTTTTTACACTGATGGCTCTAAATCTGCTGATCATGTTGGGTATGCCTTCACGTCCTTTGTTGGAACGGAAAATCATCTACTGCCACCCTCATGTGGGGTGTTTACTGCGGAATTGATGGCAATTTCCCGGGCCCTTACCTTTATTAAACAATCCCAACACAACCGCGTTTTGTTATGTACGGACTCGATGAGTGGCCTTCTTGCTATTGACCGGTGTTTTTCGCGCCATCCCTTGGTCTCTGCCATCCATGACCATCTCGCTGATCTTCACCGTGCTGCTTGTTCCATTGACTTCCTATGGGTCCCGGGCCATGTGGGTATCCCGGGTAATGAGCTCGCTGATCGTTTGGCTGGGGGAGCAGTTACTTACCCCCCGTTTTCTGTAACCCCTCCTGCAGCGGATTTACGGCTTCACATCAAATCCCACTTTGCACAGTCATGGGCCAATTCTTGGGAGGCTACTCCACTGTCTAATAAACTTCGTGCCATTAAGGTGAATACAGGCCCATGGCGTTCTTCCTTTAGCCTCTCCCGCAAGGACTCGACCACACTGTGTCGTCTCCGCATTGGCCATACCAGGCTGACCCATGGTTTCCTTTTGCGTGATGAGCCACCCCCGCTATGTGGTTGTGGAGCCTTCCAGTCAGTGGCCCACATTTTGGTTGAATGCCCCCTTCTTTTGGCTCTGCGTGCTAAGTACAGACTCCCCCACACTTTACCTTTGATGTTGGCTGACGATTCCCGGATGGTCTCTCTGGTTCTAGGTTTCCTCCGGGAGAGTGGTTTTTATTCTCAGTTTTAAAGTTTTTAATCTCCCTCTGGTGTTGGGGCAGGGCGGTGAGTGTTTGGGTGTCTCCCACTGTAGGCAGTGTTCAGAGATTCCCGATTCACCTCCCTGACTGGAATCCTCTTTTCTTTCCCTTTTACTCTGTTTTTACCCCTTCTTTTTAAGGCTTGGTTAGTTTTTCTATTCCCATACGTACTTTCTGCATTATAGCAGTTGTACCTTTTAAGTCGCAGGTGGTCTTGCCTATGCTGTTTCAGCATAGTGTTGGGTTCGTTCTCTTGCCAACTTCCCTCATTTGTTTTTACTAATGACAACGTGACTGCCCTTTTACGTTTCCCCTTTATCCGTTTTATTTTTCTGACTATACTGAGATGTCCCGTTAGCAGAATGGAGTCTATTTGAAACAAGGGACTGATGACCTTGCTGTTTGGTCCCTTTAACTTCAAACAACCAACCAACCATTATATAATCTGATACCTTTGTGTATCTCCATTCTTTGTAGGTACATATTACATTTTATATTCTGCATGAACTGAAAATGTGATAGCTGCTCTGTAGATCATTTTTACTCTTCTTATGTATTATTCCTTTATCTTTCTCATAAATGTTAATCCACAAATTGCTGTTTGAATGAATATAAAAGCAAAAACAGGTTAAATTCTGTAAATAATGGAGGTACTGCCAGTGACCTGAACACGGTAGTGACACAGGTCAACACCATTGAGATGGGAAATAAATGCTACTACTTCTTCCAGGTTTCAAAATGAAAGGTGAGAGCTAAACTTTTTGCGTTTTACATTTGCTAATTAGGCTCCCACACTTCGTTGTTTGGTGGTGGTGGGGGGGGGGGGGGGGGGGGGGGTGATAGTGAATGCAGTGATGTAAATTGTTCAGCCACATTTTGAAAGCTCCTGCTCTTCTACCATCATTGAGCATAATTTTTTTCTTTTTTTTCTTTTTTTCTTTCTTTCTTTTTTCTTTCTTTCTTTTTTTCCTAACAAGAAAATAATGCTTCCATTAAAACCATTGTCTGCATCAGGAACACCATATTTTTATTATTCCTCTTAAGAATTTCAACCACCACCTACTCCCATCTGGTATTACACACAAAATTTTCTCTAAGATGCTCACCTCCTAAATTTCTCTCAACAAGAATTATCACTTGGTTTTGCTGAGATATTATTTTTGTTGTACTGGTATACACTGAATTTAAAAATCACAACCTTCAAATTCTAACTCTCAATTGGTTTGGTCTGCTGGATAGTAGTCACCAATTTAGTAAGAATCAAAGTGTATTATTATACGTGACAATATGACATCCCAGTAACAGCAAAACTTTGCCATGGAAAGTGCATCTCTTCCAGTAACTATGTACTACGTCTCCCAGTGAGTGATTGAGTTTGTGAGTACACTAATTGTGAATGCTACAGTGAAATGTTAAATGACTCAGTTACCCTCACAGTTTCCTGCACCAAGGGAAAAATAAACAAAATCAGAACCAATGTAGAAATTTTGCTTAAATTAGAATGATGAAGTATCGGTGCCTTACACAGCTGGTTTTTTAATTAGCTTAAATGCTTCTTGATGTTCCTTATTCCATTTTCAAATGGAGATGGACTTGTGAAGATGAAAAACTTTGAGGTTGAAAACGGTGATAGAAATTACATATACTGTGTGACTTTCAGTTGTCTACAGTATTTTGGCGCAGGAAATTTTCCCTCTGGTTCTATTTTTGTCAGATCAGATATGATCCTGCACAAAGAAATGTGCCCAAGGAAATTGTTTTGTGACTTGGTGAATTCTTTTTTTATCCATCTTTAATGTGACTCGTGCTACACTAAATGCTTAAATTACATAGCACAGTGTGTCTAAATGTTCTCCCTAATGGCAGCACTAATCAGAATATGACCCACATAATGCTGAGTGTGTCAATTCTTCTCTTAGAACTTCTGTGAGTTCTGTCATAAAGGCTACTGATGATCCTGACAGACTGAAGGGTATTCGTTTAAACTCGTAACATGTTCCATTCAACAGAAAGCCTGTGTTTTTCCAGCTATACCTTCATCTTCCAGTTGGTCACATTGCACAGTAAACCACATCACTGCACCATGAGCATCAGTTAGTAAATTCGCACTGCCATCCCTTTGTGCTACAGTGTGGATCGGATTAGAACATTCACTATCTCAGTGTTAAATTACCTGATTCTCCAACTTACCCTTAATTACTTTAACTACTGCTTTCTAGGGCAAGGGTACTGGATACAGTATGCTATGGAATGACTCACGATTCTTAACTACAGTCTTACAAGTGCAACATCTGATCAGACCAGGTGTTTTTAAAATATATAGACATTAATATTTTTACCTGTTTCTTCCATTTAGCTAGAGGCATGTCCACTAATGTTTGAATCATACTGTGAGGATTAGTGAGAGCATCTTCATCAATATTATTCTCCTGGAACTCGGTATCTTCCTCAGACTTACTTAAAGTTGCAGTTCCCCCTTTTGTCGAAAATGAATAAGCTCATATTTATGATTGCAGCTCCCTAATGGTCTCCCTTGTTGAATCCTGAAACACTCTTCTCTTGTGTTCCCTCCACTAGTCAGACAGAAATGAAGTGTAGGGGAATGCATTTACAAAGCTATTCAGAATCGGTCAATTCTGTGAAATAAACTGATATTAAGTGATCCAAAAATGAATTCCCTCTGCTCACACATACTTTCCTGAATTCTGAATTTTAACAGTGCCTGGTCTTCAATTATACAGGGTACTTTTCCAGCTCCATATTATGTGAAAATCAACACCTATTTCTTTCAGGCACTGTTTATATTGTATATGTTTCACAGATTTTTTGTTGATATCAGATAATGCAGCACACTTTCTAAATAATTTAGAAGTATTTTCAATATTTTTGAACCTGCTTAAGGTTATTCAAAAAGATTACATAGAAACTGATGCAACTTTTTTTTCCCAAAATGCTTCCTCAAATTGACATGCCATTTTAATCCAATGTTGCACATTTGAAGGAGACCAAATTTTTACCAGATATGCATGATATTATGGCTGAGGTGCTAGACCTATTTAATTCCACCTATTATGTATATTACAAGTATGGAAACATTGTATCTTACATTTTAACCTTTACAATTTTTATCCTAATAAAAATGTTACATTTTCTATAATTTAGTTGATTCTGCAATATACCTTATACCTACTACGTAACTATCAACTATTACAAGTTAAAGAAAAATATTAGAGCAATGGTATATAACTCGAGGAAATATTTGTACTTGAAATCTGAAAAATACAGGTTGTGGGAAATTGTGAATGAAGATGAGTCCAATTAAATCGTGCCTCAGAACATTGCTGAAGCATATTATTCACCCTGCACCATTTATTCATCTTCAAGCTCCCTCTTGGCCCTCCTTTTAGCACTTCTTGCTTCTTAGGTAACTTCAAGAGCTGAATCTTTCAGCTTCATGTACCCTTTGTCCATCACACACAAGCAATTGATTTTCCATATTAGATACACATTTTATGCCTAAATTTCTCAGAGCTTCCAACCTTCCTATTACTCCATCATTAAAACATATCACTGCATCTAGTACACCATTTTTAATGTATTTAGTCTTAGAAAAACATTGTTGCGTAATCCTTCCCATACGCAATGGTTGAAACTTTCATTTTTATTATGAGTGCCCCCATGAAGACATTTACTAAGCAAAACAAGGTCACTCACATCTCTAAAAATTGGTTTTATTTTATTCATAACAGGCTCAGGAAGAGAATGCTTATAACAATATATCTGATATTTTTTTTTCTTTATTGTAACCACACCAAGAATCTGCTCCCCTAGGGCAAAGTCCATGAACAGGGTGGTCATCTGTGGGCAACTCGTAAAAGTAGGTAGCCCATACAGCTTTTCTCATTGCTGTAACATCTTCAGAGTTGTTATGGACTGACCTTTAGATGACATGCACCTCTGAATGAAGGTCTATTTCAGTTTCTGTCAATCTGCTTTGGCCAGACAGAGATTTTCCATCCGATAGCAACTTTCCTTTCCTTTCGTTTCTCATCATAGCTTCCTCAATCTAGCACCCATCCTCTTTTGCATATTTCCACAACACTCAAGTTTAATGACTTCAGTGTCTATGGTGACACCTTAGTAACAAATTTTGTTGAAAGCTTTAGAGTCCCCATCGCCTAGGCACTTCGTATATGTAACATTATAAGTGGGCACCGACCTCTGAAATATTTTTTAGAGCTCCATCACACTCCGTACCACCACTATAACCACCATAATTCTTAGAACACTGACGTTCAATACATACTTCAATGTTACCATCACAGGTGTGGCAGTTCTTAGATAAGCACTAATCAACAACTACTTTTCCATTCTCCAGAGAAGTACCACTTAAAACACCATTCAAGAAACAATGTCCTTGACATTGCTGTTGCACTTGATGGGACATGGCGATGTCCCTGGTTCCACTAATATTTACAGTTTCTTTAACTGCACGTTTTGTAGATGCCTTAGGCACAACTGTCAAGGCACCTAAAGGTATTTTTATGTACTTCTTGAACCTAGTTTGAGGAAGAGGAAGGTCCATCAAACCACAAAATGTTTGAGTAGCCTTTTCCCTTTTTGTATTGCACACATGCAGGCACTAACTTTAGATTCACACCATATGTATTATGCACAATGTTCAAAGTCATTTTTGAGGTTATTTATTGGAGGATGTACACAGAACAGCTACTTTTGATGCTAAACCCTTCCTGCTACCTTGTTGTTCAGTTATTTCCAGACAGCCTACACCATCACGCTGCTTACATTTCCCCACTTCCTTTATCAAAGAAGAAAAAAATGCCCTCATCACCAACAACAAATCCACTACAGACAGCATCATTGTTAACAAAAAATTTTAATCACTGGGAGGCATGGTGGGAATTTCTCCCCAAAGAAATGATACATAAGTTACTTTCAACAGTGTGGCTTGCTTTGTCATTTATGTAGCACTTGGGCAACAGACATTCAGTAACACGTGCGTAAACTGTTTCAGCAGAACAGTGGTAAATACTAACAAAGATAATCATTTACAGACACTAGAAACCTGCACTGTTACTAACATATACAATGTATCATACGAATAATCACTGGAAACAGAAAGTTCACTGTTCTTCCCAAAATAATACTGGTTTTTGCAACAGAAATAAAGGGGGTGTGGTGGCATACATGTCCATAACTCTAAAATTTGCTATATGTAGGTCATTTTTCATTTGAAACCCTATAATGTACATATATCAATGTAATCTGGAAAGACTATAGAATTTAATAAAGTCATTAAAAAATTTAAGTGTTTCGACCAATTAAAAGTACCCAGTATCCTTAATGGGTTTACTTTGATTGTTTACAGCAATGGCAATATGCAAATGATTAACAGGAAATACCGAAAATGCAATGAGGTAGATTTTCCATAATAATTCCCTTTCTCCCCAACGAAATGGCTGTTACATCCATAATTCAGCATATTTGGACCTCCACAAAAGGCATTAAAATGTATTTATGATGCTGTGTTTCCTCCCTCTATAAATCTTCTTTCACTTCAGTGAAAGGTTTGCACTTGGTAGTGTTCATTGTGACTTCTGATCCATTTCCGACAACTTCAGTTTTGGAGTGACCCATTTCCAAAGCTTTATTTAGTTTGCTGAATCACGACTTCTCATATTATGACATGGGCTTGTGGAAATTCTAGCCATTATTTTTGCTCTCTTTCTCCTGCATATGTTGGAATTTTTGGTTTTTAGTCCTGTTGCTTTTCACAAAACCAAAATCTGTTTAAGAATGTGGCTTAAAATTCTTCCTTTCGAATAATTTTTGGTTACACAAATGACCCAGATATGTGCTTAACATTACATGTGGCTAATGCATGTGTCTATTTTGCCCTGTTTTGTTTAATGTCTCTGAAATAAATGTAAGAACTGTTTGAACCCAACCATGGCATACATCCTGTGGCCTTTTTTGATTGTCCTGAAAGTTGCGTTATCTACAATTATTTGAGTTGCATTATCAATGTTAGTCTCTACTTTGCTTAATGCTGCGTTAATGTTGTGCAGTAGAAGCCCTCTATTTATTCCATCGACACTTCCTCATAGTGTATGACTTGCTGGTGGATTTCATTTTCTCCAGTGCACACTACCACTCACCCACAACCTCTATTGACATTTTTTGCCATGTGTGCTACTGTACATTAATGCTGTCGGGGATATTAGATTCAAAGATGTATGGGTACTGCTCCCTTCATTAGTTACAGTGGTACTTTGTAACTATGACATCACTTTCTAGTCACTTTCTTCTTGCACGTATTTGTATGACTTCATTGTTGGACAACCACGTTAACATGCATAAACAGTATCTTTCCTAGAATTAGGCCTTTGGTTCAACTAATGCTTCAATGTTTAGTTGACATGTTTTAATACTTGGTCTCACTTCTGTAGATGTTTGGCACAGGTAAAGAGCTCTTGATGAGTCATTCCTTTCTTGATGTATGTACTTCTCATGTAGTTGGGAGATTAGCCAGTTGTGTTCTTTTTTGTAGTACCACCCAGGGATCACATGGAGAGTCCTTTGAGGTTGACACATGCACTTGTGAAGCTACATTGACCCCTGATATAGCTAACAAGCTTCATAACTGACAGAAGGTTAATAAAAGTATATCTTATGTTGGATAAGTAGTTTATAAACATATATTACAACATAGTGATTCAAGAGAAAGTTATGTAATTTAGTTTTTAATAGATATTTACTATTCCATAAGATTTTCAGCTCAGTGGGAAGGAGGTCGAGAATTTTTACAGCAGCATACATAGCATCTCGCTGCAGCAGAGACAGTGTACATAATTCTTTGTTTAGTGCCACACCTGTGAGCTGCTGAGTTCTGTCACAAAGGATCCAGTCTCCAGGAACACTATACATTAGAGAAAATAAGTGTTGAGAAGCAGTAGCAAATATTCTCAGCAGTTTGATTAAGGAAGAGTTCCCCCAGGACATATTTCTATGTGACACTATAGAGTGCACAGAAGCAGAATAAGCTACCTGTCTGACCCCTTCATCATCCAGAATGAGAGAACAAAAGCTGCTGAGCTGACACTCTGCTCAGCGTGATAAATGTGACATTACTTGCATGATTTGCAGTGGATGTCAATGCCCAATAACTTGATGGTATCAACTGATAATATGCTGGTTATTCAGTGTCACTGGGTGTTTTGTCTGGCTTTTTGTGAGTTCATGTAAATTGCATAAAATTTAACATGTTTATATTGGCAGGAAGGGAGTTAATGAACCTGTTACAAAAGTTTTGTGAAATGTTATTGGAGACTGTGTTTGACAGATATTCTGTTACAATGATGGTGTCATCTGTAAACATGGTACATTTCCACTATACACCATTCACTACTGCAGGCAGATCTTAGCATAAATCAGAGATGCTGAAGGACTCTGAAGGACAGAAGGTGTTTCTTTACCCAAACTCTGTTCCAGCTGTACTACTAGATGACTTATCAGGTTCATGACACACAGTACCAGTTGCATGTAGCCTATATAAGTGCTTTCTTTGATTTTCAGTATTTAATACAAATGCAGAGTGAATTTAAATCCCTGCCATAATTTAGTACTTATTTGTTGCAACAAAAGTTTTACCCTGTAGGACGAGTATTACAGTCGGAAACTGTGCATGCACGTCTTGCAGCAGTGTTGCTAGAGTTGCGCTATTTATACATACTGTAAATATCCAATGTTTCATAGTGAGAGCACTTTGTGATTTCCAAAAACTTCAAACATAATTTCAAACTTCTCCTAAATGCTAAATGTCAGAACATACTTGTCCATTTGCAAAGCAGTCAGAAGTATGAAGTTGTTATATACATTGTAGTTTGATTCCTTAAACATACTGAGTATGTTTTATATGGAAGATACTTGTTGTGCATCATAATTTGAGCATATTTTTACAATAATGTGGCTCGTCACTCATGCCTGAAATTCTCTTATGCAGATGTAACAATAGTATATATCCTAAATGATTACTAAGTATTATTAGAAGTTTCAGTTATAGGTTTCTCTTCTAACTGTACTTCACAGATAATTAATGGATACACGTGTTGGCTGAAATGTATTGTGCCATTGTCCTAATAATCAGAATGTTAGTAGTTTGTTACAAGGATACATGCATTAAAACTTGAAAAAGCAGTTCATGATGTACATACATTTCTACTAAGCTGCAATCTTTCAGGATTGACAGAGCACTTTACTATACTAATATGATGCATATTTTGTAATACTAAAGTATGAGATGGCAATCGTGAGTGACTGGATATGATCAGTCGTCTCACTGCATACAGTTGTTGCTAACATTCCAGTAACAGTGTTTATACCATTTTGGTCTATTTTAGAATGTAAGATTCAACTGATACTAATTGGCACAGCAGAAAACTATGTAATGTGCCTTGGCATACAGTATCGGAAGACTTGTATATTGTTTTTTAATGTGTCTGTGGTGGAAATTGGAAGAGCTGATTAATCCCTCATTCTGTGTGTTGATGTTACTGGTAGATTCGATTAGTTGTAGTTTACACATGATCCAGTATGGTTCTGAGGTGAAAGGACAGGATCTTCATTCTTAAATTATACTAGGTATGGATATTTTCACATACTGTACTGCTCCTTCCTTTGTATTAGATACAGAACACACTGTTGTTCATGTGTGCCTGTGTGTGTGGGCTGTTCATTATCTGTATATCACATTTCATGGAACATGGTGCATATTTTCCAGTGCAGTCTACAGTGGACGATGTTTTCTTTTACAAAATGATTATCATATTTGGAGGCTGCGGACGTGCATATAATCAAACTTGTTAAATGTAGCTACCATAACTGCTGGTCAAGAAGGTATGGGAGTTTGTTAATGACATTGTAAATATGATTGTTATTAGTTTTTAAATTTTATTTATTCATAGAAAACTTACTTTAGCATAATTTAGAAACTCAGAGGAATTTGTGGAATGTTATATTTACCATGTGTTAGGTAACCTGTGTATACAGGCAATTAACATATTTTGTGTTGATTAAATTGTTATCTGCGCATTTTCATACCATTACCACAATAGCAGTATGTTTCCCTAAAATTCTAGTTTCTCTCAACTTTGATATTTCCGTATGATGCTTTTCTGTATGACAGTCTGCATTTGTAACCCAATGTAGGAGGGGCATTCACTAAGTAATGGAACATATTTCTATTCATGTTTCTATTCCAGTTCAGAAAAATGTGCACAAAACGTCTTTGGATATGATGAAACTATAGGAGCTGAAGTAGGAATATTCCACAAAGTTCCATTAAGTGGCAGCACTAATTGTGCCTTAAAAATTGTTTGTAACAGAGGTATGTTCCAAGCAGGGACCTGTTGAGTTTTCAGTGCAAAAGCAGACCATCACAGTTATTCATAGGCACTTGCAGTTGTGACTCTGCTGTGTCGGAACATGCAAACACTCTGATGGTGATCTGGCAATCACAATGGATGGAACAATCTTGTTTCTCAGCTGGACATCTCTGTTGTTAGTGCAGACACAGTTGTCCACCAGTTAGGGTAATCAAAGATGTGCCCTGCTCTGTTCCGGCAAACTAGAGATGGTAAAGACCAACGAACGACCATCTGTGCCAAACAGACTGTGCATTAGGAGGGTTATAGTGATAATTTTTGTTGAATTTGTCAGACGGTGAAACACTTTGAACTGAGAAACAAAACAGCAATCCACAGAGTAGTGCCACATCACCTCCTCTGAAGAAAAAGTTCAAAGCTGCATCCTCAACCAATGAAGTCATGGTGGTGGTCTTCTGAAATTTTGAAGTTGTTATTCTTTGTGCTTACCTCCATCATAATGTAGTGTTCTGCACTACCATCAGGAAGTTGACAAATAACTTCAGCATGTAGATCACCACAAAAATTGAAATGAACTTTTCCTTCTCCATGGCATGGCAACACTGCACCAAGTCTGCACACGTTAGAGGAGCACACATACTTCATTGGGACAAAGAAACAAAAGCCAGAAGGTGCGATATCCAGACTGTTGTGTGGACAAGGAAGAACTATCCATTGAAGGACGCTCTCTACAGAAAGCAGTGTGTGGATGATAGGGTAGTTGTTGAAGCAACAAGATGGCACCAATGTCAATCAGTAGATTGGTGTCGCACAGGTATACAAGGCCTCCCAGAAAGGTGGCATAAGGCCATCAAATTGAACAGAAATTATGTTGAAAACTCGGGTTTTGTATCAAAGATGATAGGAAATAATATGGTGTTACGGAATCCTGAATAGAACCAACCTGCTTTCTGAAAAATTGTTGCATTACTTACTGTATATCCCTCATACAATTAATTGAGCATTTTAGACAATCCAATGTTCCAATTTAGTAATGTAGGACATACTATTTTGTGTATTATGATCAGCTCACACAAGCTGCATAGTTATTTAAATTGTAATAGGTGCTAATAATTCCTTTTAACACTTATTATTTAATGTTAGCTGAGGTGTAGCCTGTACTGACTACAGATGCTTGTTAGATGTTAAATTTCATTAATGTGTCTGTGTTGTAAAAATAAAATTTCAAACAATTTAATATCAGCAAGGTACCAGTTACTTGGAAGGAACATCTAACAGCATACATCAGTGCATAAAGTGCTGTTATATTTTTGAATAATTTAATGTTACACTTCTGTATATTTACCCATTGTTAATTGTACCATGACCAAACAATGTACATGCAATGTTAGGAAACATGGTATTGCCAACTTGTTGGCTCAGCATAAACATGTGAATCTCACAGTATTAAATTTGACATGATCTTTGGTTTTAAATGTGGTCAAATACCACTTGCCATAAACAGAACAATCATGTGTGTCTCACTATCACCTTTCTAGAAATGTCTGACATTACTTCCACTTACTTGTCAGACATATTCTGTTTTCTTTCCTGTTGGTCTCACTTGACCAACTCTTGATCTTTTCGACCCCAATGGTATTAGGTTGCGAGGCCAGAGGGTGTCTTTCATTTTCTTTATTTAATCTTCTCTCTGATGGAAGGAGGACATGCTCATGTATTGAAGAGCAAGAACAAGATGAAGAGGAAGCAGTTGTGATACAATCTAGTATCTCCTCAAAGTGTCTGGAGAAATCTTTAGCAATACTTGTATCAGAACAGAGTGATGACCATGCTGTGGTGGAGCATTATTAAATTTCCGTGAAGTTGTGCAAAAGACTGGACATCCCTGATGGACACAAAAGTAATTTGGAGGTGCCAGATGTTTGGAGAAGACTGAAATAGAAATGAGGACAGGACTTCGTGATGGAGCAGTGTTGAAAGTATGAGGTACTGCTGTATCTCCTCACAAGAGAGTATCTTCTTGCTAAACAGTTTCCCAGATGCTACTATGTTCAGAGTGATGTCTCTCATCCCAGACCTCGTGGATGTCTGCTCTGCTCCTATCATTTGTATTTTGGTGTCCACTACTGGGAGACAGATAATTATCATGGGTGAATGTTCTCCAAGGCTGCTAATGGGAAGATGACACAAGGTCCTGCTAGCATTGTCAGATTCCTGAAGTACCTTTAACTGCAGCCTATCACTTGGGGAAGGCACCAAACTGTCTCACATCAGAAGCCCTACTTGCTGAGCATCACACTTTTTCCAGCCATTTGCATGCCTCCCTTCCCAAAAATGTGCATCAGCATTGTAAAAGCCAGAGCACAAATGTATTAAGGGTAGCTCACGAGTGTCGTCAACTAAAAGTTGTGGAATCTCCATCACGTGTCGACACTGTAGCTACTCACAGCACTTCATATTGGTCAGAAAGTGATGTTAAGTGGTTGTGGATTTCACAATTGTCTGGTGTGGAAGGAGCCAGCTTAAAATAAATATTGTGCAAGTTTCCAGTGTTAACCCAGCACTTCAGATGTGGAATTCCCTTCCAGATGTTTTAAGACACATCCAGTGAGACCTGGTGTGGTTAGGCAGGATCACATAACTTCAGAATGAAATGGATAGTAGAAATGGTAAAGTCGCTATTTTGGTCATTTATTTATTTAGTCTTAAATGCCTTATGCTTCTGGGATATTTTCATTGGTGTTACATGCATTTAATGTAAAACATGCAATCTGTTGTAAAACTGCCACAGATTCCTCTTGCTGTACCCAAGGCATGTCAGAATTCCTATTACAGGTGTATAAGAGTTATAGAAGGGACTTTGTATGTTTCCAGACATGGGTTCATTAATGAAACCTGGTGGATAAAGTTTGCTCAAGAACCTCTCTGTAATAGGAATTGTGAAACACTCTGGAATTATTAGTGAGCAGGTGGATGGCATGTGTTGAGTGTAGGCTCAATAGTCACAAAAATCTTGCATTTAAGAAGCTTTGCTTTAGTCTCACCTAATCAATATAAATATGCAATAATACAAAAACATCATTATTTGGTGAAGTCCATATGATTCTCAGTTTAGATATCTTTTGTAGTAATATCACCTCAGTTTGGAGTTTTCAGTTATCAACTTCCATGTTTCCCTTGTAAATTCAGTATTACAGTGGTGAAGAATGTGACTGAAACACAACAGGTAATATTACAATAGTTTGTTCATAAATATATTCTGAGTGCATGTGCTGTCAGCAAGAATGTATATATGGCACACTTACTGTTACAACAAACTTTTTTGTGGTTCACAAGTTACTGCAACAATGTCTTTGTATTCATAATATCCCTGTTGTGATAATCATATGTACACAAATTATAGTGATATTTGCATGTTCCTGTTGTTCATATGTGAAAATTTAGTACCTTACCATCCAGATTTTGTAAAGGTATCAACAAATTGCCAATTGTTCAGACTATGATGCCATTTTATACACAAGAGTTAATCTTCTGACTGGTATGCAAATAAGTTAATGAGCTCAATGTTTCACTTAAAGCATAATTGCAAACATTTGCTTGACGTTTTCTTCCTTAAATGCGTGAAGTCGTCAGAAGTCTGTAAGTGCACTCATCCTGAAATACTCAACAAATAAAGTTACACTGCCTTGACAAGCACACAGTTTCCCACTGTACTACTGGCCAATATCTACTCGCTAAGACGTATAATCTAACATCAAAAATGTCTTGTTGTGTTAAAGTCCATCAATAATTAAGCAAAATATTTTTTCTAGTTCCTGGAAGGCTTTAATTAGGCAACTTGCGACTGGTACTGGGTTCCAGGATATACAACTGAATCTCCCGTACCACAGTGTAAGAGTTAACTTGAAGGTCAGTTACTGGAATAACATTAGTTTAATAAGTGATGTTTAGTTTCGCAATACTGTCTGATTGTAAAGTGACTTATTATGTCAAAAAGCCTTGTTATTAATATAGTGCATCTTCATTGGGGCTCTTCTGTTTTTTATTACACTAGCCATTGGCTACAGATTTTTCTCCATCAGATGCATGTGTCCATGCATGTCCACTCCATGCACATTTCTTACTTAATGTGTAAGAATTTTGGGTACATGAACATTGATTAGTGTAGATCTTGTTTGTGTACATGGTTGTTGGGTGGTCATAAATCATTAACTCAATCCATTAATTTATGGCTAAAGTTAGAAGCAGTTCCCAGCTGTGGAAGGTTCTTGATTCTCCTATGTCATATCTTTACTTAAACACATATTCCATTCTTCTTCTGATACTGATCACTGCAATACAGGGGACCAAGTATACAAAGTGTCTGTTAACTGTTGTTGTTTGAATATGAACTTCTGTTAGTGGATACAGGACTCGGAGCATGTGAGTGTGGACTACCACAATCCAAAGACCCACAAATACCATCAAAAGCATGAGACAGCTGTTTCCATAAGTTGTTCCTCCGTGATTTACTTGTAATTATGTTGGGGGATCTGATCGGGTCATTACCAAGATAGTGAGCTGCAGTAGGTTTGATTTAGCAGTTTACTCCCATTGACTTGCAGTGTAGGGGAAGTTAGACATGTTTGCACACTTCCATTCTTTCACTGTTCATCTCTATTACTGTGATTCAGCAACTTTATGATTGGATAGAAGGCAAAGAGCTTGAGTAGTTCTCTAGAATGTTTCTAAATACTTTCAATGTGCCTATTTAGAGAGATTGCTATACTCATATTCATTTCCTGTGGTGGATTAAATGTACTAAGCAACCAGTAGGAATAAATGGAATCAGTACCGATGTAGAAATTTCTTCTGAAATCAGGATGATGAAGTACTGGTGCCTCATGCAGCTGGTTTTTAATTAACTCAAATGCTTCTTGATATTCCTTATTCCATTTTCAGATGGAGATGGACTTGTGAAGATAAAAAAAATCAAGGATGAATACTGTGATAGAAATTGCATGAAATGAAATGAGAGATTTTTCAGTTGTCTACAGCATATTTGTGCAGGAAAATTTCTCACTGGTTTCATTTTCATCAGATCAGATATGATTCCACACAAAGAAATGACATGCCCAGGGAAATTGTTTTGCAATTTGGCAAATTCTTCTTTATCCATCCTTAATGTGACTCTTGCTCCACTAAACCCTTCAATTACATGGCACAGAATGTCTAAATGTGCTCTCTAAAGGCAGTACTAATTTGTATACTGCCTACATAATGTTAGGTGTGTCAATGGTTTGAATGGCTCTGAGCACTATGGGACTTAACATCTATGGTCATCAGTCCCCTAGAACTTAGAACTACTTAAACCTAACTAACCTAAGGACATCACAGAACACCCAGTCATCACGAGGCAGAGAAAATCACTGACCCTGCCGGGAAGCGAGAACGCTACCGCACGACCACGAGCTGCGGACTAAGTGTGTCAATAATTCTTCTCTTTGAACTTCGTTAAGTGCTGTCATAAAGGCCACTGATGATACTGACAGACCAAAGGCCATTCTTTTAAACTGGTAACACCTTCCACTCCACAGAAAGCCTGTGTTCTGCCTGCTATGCCTTCATCTTCCAGTTGGTCACATTGTACAGTAAACTGCATCATTTCATCATGAGCATCAGTTAGTAAATGACACTGCCATCTTTTGTTACAGTGGGGATTGGAATAGAACCTTCCCTACCTGAGTTATAAATTATCTGATTCTCCTACATATTCTTAATTGCTTTATTAACTACTACTTTCTAGGGCAAGGATACTGGGTACAATTTGCTATGGAATGACTCATGATTCTTAACTGGAGTTTCACAAGCGCATCATCTGATCAGACCAGGTGTTTTTAGAACAGATCAACATAACACCCTTGTATTTTTACCTGTTCCTCCCATTTACCTTCAGGCATGTCCACTAATGATTGAATCATATTTTGAGTACTAGTCACAGCATCTTAATCATTATTATTCTCCTGCAGACCAGCATTTCCTCAGACTTCCTTGAAGATGCAGTTCCCAAGCTCATATTTATGAATGGAGCACCCTAATTGTCTCCCTTGATGAATCCTGAAACTATCTCCTCTTCTGTTCATTTCTGTCTGACTAGTGGAAGGAAGTGCAAGAGAATGCGTTTACAAAGCTATTCAGAATCAGCCAACTCTGAGAACTAAACTGATGTCAAGTGATGCTAAAATGAATACACTCTGCTTGTACATACTCTCCTGAATTCTGAAATTTAATAGTGCCTGGCCTTTGGTGGGATTGCATTGATTGTTTACAGCAATGGCAATATGGAAATGATCTACAGGAAATATTCAAAATGCAAGGATGTAGATTTTCTGTGATAGCTCCCGTCTTCCTCGCATGAAAAGCATTAAAATGTATTCATGTTTCCATTTCTCCTTCCTCTATAAATCCTAACTCACTACAGTGACAGGTTTGCACTAGGTTGTGTTCTGACTCATTTCTGACAATTTCAGTTTCTGAGTGGCCAACTTCCAAAATTCATTTAGTTTACTGTATCATAACTTCACATATTACAGCTTCAGCTACATGACTTCAGCTTTGGAATACCTGGCCATTGGTTTTGCACTCTCTCTGGCATATGTTGGAAGTATTTTATTTTCAATCCTGCTTTTTTTTTTTTTTTTTTTTTCACAAAACCAAAATTTGTTTATGAAGGTGGTTTAAATTCTTCAGAATTGGAATAAATTTTTGTTAAACAAATGACCCAGATATTTGCTTAACATTACATCTGGCTAACACACATGTCTACTTTGCCCTGTTTGGTTTAATGTTTCTGAAATGTTCGAGCTGTTTGAACCCAACCAAGGTGAATACCCTGTGCCCATTTTTGACTGTCCTGAAAGTTCCATTATCTGCGGTTATTTGAGGTGCATTGTCAATGTTAGTCTCTATTTTGTCTAATGCTGCATTAATTTTGTGTAGTAGAAGCTCTTTATTTATTCCTTTTCATCCTTTGTCACAGTCTGAGGATTTCCGGTGAATTTTGTCATTTACACAATGCACAGCTGCTCACCTACAACCTCTACAGATATTTCTTGTCACACGCGCTACTGCACATTGATGCTTGCTAGCCACGTTCCTCTTGTATGTAGCTGATCTCCATGATTAGTTTGGCTTTGCTGTTGGACAACCATGTTGATAACATGCTTAAACAGTATCTTCCCTAGAATTTGGTTGGTTCAACTAATGCCTTCATTGTAGAGTTGGCATGTTTTAATACTTGGTCTCACTTCTGTAGATGTTAGGCCCTGGTAAAGAGCTTTTGATGTGATGATGAGTCATTCCTTCCCTGACTGGTATGTACTTCTCATGTAGTCAGGTTAGCTAGTTGTGTCGGTTTTTTAGTAACACCCGGAGACCACGTGTAGGGTCCGTTTAGGTTGACACGTGCACATGTGAAGCTGCATTGCCCCCTGAAATACTTTTATTAACCTTTTGTCAGTTATGAAACTTATTAGGTATATCTTATGTTGGACAAGTAGTTTATAAACACATTGTACAACAGTCATTAAAGATACAGTTATGGAATAGTAAATAACTATTCAAAACTGAGCAATATGAGAAAACTACAGGTGGTTTTCAGCTCCATGGGAAGGAGGTTGAAAATTTTTACAGCAGCATATATAGGATCTCTCTGCAGCAGTGGCACTGCACATAATTCATTAGTTTAGTGCCACACATGTGAATTGTTTCTAGAGACTGCATCCTTGGTGACAGAACTCAGCAAGATTTTCTGTGGTGGATTAAACGTAATAAGTGTACCTGTGGGAAGCACTTTCATAGCCTCTCACAGTCAAACACCACTGCGTTTTGTAACAGGCCTACTCTCCAATTTATCACCCTTAAGGAAAACACAGTTGCAGTAAATGTTAGTACACAACAACAGAAGAACCCACATAAGCCACAGTCTTATTGGTGGATGTGGTCTGCCAGACTGCTGATCTGACTCGTGGAGCAGTTAACAACCTGTTGCAGCTTCTCGTTGTTTTCAACTTTTATTAGAACTATCAAACCCTCAGCAAATACGATAACTTTATGTTCTTCTACACTTATATGCATTATGTTCAGCTGCTTTGCCTTTTGGTCACTTTACCTAGAGTACCATCTGCTAATGACGCTGTAATACACAGAAACATATTTTCATTTAGGAACTCTTGGAGGATACATGTTGACCTGGACTGAATTTCTATTTAGTATGATGAACGGCAGCTTGTTCCACATGAAAAAAATGTAAGTGGATGTGGACGAGTAGGAGAAACAAGCCATTAATGTTCAAACACAGTATCGGTACTGTGATGCTTGACACCATGTACATCCACATGACTAATCTGCTATTCAGAATAAAGTGCGCGCAGAGGGATCGTTGACTGACCTTCAAGCTATCTTTTCCGTTCCACTCACGGACAGCATGGGGAAAAATGAACACTTTAGTCACACCATGTGAGCTCTACTTTAATTGGTGGTGGTGGTGGTGGTGGTGGTGGTGGTGGTGGGCATCATCATTTCAACCTATGTAGGTTGGTGCCAACAAAATATTTTCACACTAGGAGAAAACTGGTGATTGAAGTTTCATCAGAAGATCTCACTGAAATGAAGAAGACCTTGGTTTTAATGATCGCCACACAAATTCGCTTATTATATCCATGACCCTGTCTCCCCCTAGTTCAGGATAATACTAATTGAGTGGCCCTTCTATGAACTGATTGTTTTAGTCTGTCAATAATATCTGATGCAGATCTCATAAAGCACAGCAATACTTCAGATGACGGTGGACAATCTTGATTATATGCACTCTTTCTTGTAGACCTATAGTCCTCTCAAAGTGTACCGTCAATAAAGTGCAGTCATTGGTTAGGTTTTCTCACAACAATGCCTATATGATCATTCCAATTTAATTTGTCTGAAATTGTAATTTCTATGTATTAAGCTTAATTGATAGCCTTTAGATTGAGATATTGTGAAACAGAAATTTAGCAGGTATCCCCTTGTACTCTTGTGGATGTTCTCATTTCTCCTTATTGAGACACAATTGCCACTCTTCACACCATACAAATATCGTATAAATCATTTTGCAATTCGTATTGATCATCTGACAACTGTGCTAGATGGTAAATGAAAGGATCATCTGCTAACAATCTAAGAGGACTGCTCAGATTGTTTCCTAAATCATTTGTGTAAATCAGGAAGAGCAGAGGGCCTATAACAGTCCAGTGGCTCACCATAAATTATTATGGCCTATGACCTTTCTGACAGGAAATCATGAATCCAGTGCATAACTAAGATTTGACACATAACTATGCAATTTTATTAGAAGTTGTGTCTAAGGAATAGTGTCGAAAGCCGTCTGGAAGACTAAAAATATGACACCACTTTGGATCCCCCTGTCAGTCTCAATTGTTACATTATGGAACTAAAGTGTGGATGTGTTGCCTTGCTTAACGAGAAAAACATTTTCTGAATCCATGCTGACTGTGTATCAACAGATTGTTTTCCCAGAGCAAATTGGTGTGTTGATGATGTTGTTGTTGTCTTCAGTATTGAGTCTGGTTTGATGCAGCTCTCCAAGCTACCCTATACTGTGCAAGTTTCTTCATCTGCCAGTACCTACTGCAACCTAAATCCTTCTGAATCTGCTCAGTGTATTCATCTCTTGGTCTCCCTCTAACATTGGAGGACAGCATGGAGGGTAAAAATTGTAAATTTGTGATCCCGTGTTGCCACAGAACATGTCCTACCAACAGTCCCTTCTTATTGTCAAGTTGTGCCACAAACTCCTCTTCTCCCCAATTCTATTCAATACCTATTCATTAGTTATGTGATCTACCCATCTAATCTTCAGCATTCTTCTGTAGCACCACATTTTGAAAGCTTCTATTCTCTTCCTGTCCAAACTATTTATCGTCCATGTTTCACTTCCATACATGGCTACACTCCATACAAATACTTACAGAAACGACTTCATGACACTTAAATCTACACTCGATGTTAACAAATTTCTCTTCTTGCCATTGCCAGTTTACATTTTATAATCTTCTCTACTTCGGCCATCATCAGTAATTTTGCTCCCCAAATAGCAAAACTCTTTCACTACTTTGTGTCTCATTTCCTAATCTAATTCCCTCAGCATCACCCGACTTAATTAGACTACATTCCATTATCCTTGTTTTGCTTTTGTTGATGTTCATCTTATATCCCCCTTTCAAGACACTGTCCATTCCGTTCAGCTGCTCTTCCAGGTCCTTTGATGTGTCTGACAGAATTACAATGTCATCGGCGAACCTCAGCACTTTTATTTCTTCTCCATGGATTTTAATACCTACTCCGAATTTTTCTTTTCTTTCCTTTACTGCTTTCTCAATATACAGATTGAATAACATTAGGGAGAGGCTACAACCCTGTCTCACTCCCTTCCCAACCATTGCTTCCCTTCCATGTACCTCGACTCTAATACCTGCTATCTGATTTCTGTACAAATTGTAAATAGCCTGTTGCTCCCAGTATTTTACCCCTGCCACCTTTAGAATTTGAAAGAGAGTATTCCAGTCAACATTGTCAAAAGCTTTCTCGAAGTCTACAAATGCTAGAAATGTAGGTTTGCGTTTCCTTAATCTTTCTTCTAAGATAAGTCGTAAGGTCAGTATTGCCTCACGTGTTCCAATATTTCTACGGAATTCAAACTGATCTTCCCCGACGTCGGCTTCTACCAGTTTCTCCATTCGTCTAATTATGGAGTTACTGTGTAAGCATACTCTGAAACAAACCTGAGTGGCATACAATCCCGACCAGAAGCATTCTTTATTAAGTAATGTAAGCTGCTTCTCAACATGGAGAAAACCTGCTACCAAGTTAGTCATGTTCGCATTCATTCTTGATTTGAATACTAGAATATATTCTTGGTTTTTGAAATTCTTTCAGCAAAGCAAACTATGCTTTCTGTAACTCAGCTTCAGTCTCACTTCATCAGTAACAACACTATTGTTATCGCACAGTGAAGGTATTGATTCCTTGTTGGTGTTGTACCTTACATACGACCAAGATATCTATCGATTCTTCTAGTTTTAAGGCCAGTTTCATTGTGGAACTTACTAAAAGCCTCTTACACTGGGATTTTACATTGTTTTACATTTGGCATTCATTTCTTCATAGCTTCTGTAATAGTGTTCCAATCTGTTTTGTGTACTATGTGGGACCTCTTATTATTTTGTACATAGCTCTCAACTGCCATTGTTTCCATTCATTTGTATCCATGATCTCTGGTCTAGGCCTACATAGTCAGATCAGATGGAGTTCAGGCTGCCTCTGAAAAAGGTGTCAAGTGCATTTTTAACTGTGTTTCTATATGTATACTTTACGTTTATTTTTGTGTGTTTGGATCTTACAACATTTAGTCTCGCTACAATAAGCGTGTGGACACTAACCTGTGTATCCATCGTAATGATCCCTATTTGCTCATTATTATTTGTTGCTAAGTAGTCAACAATGCTTTTGCAATAATTTACAATTAATGTGGGCACCTGCACTAATAATTATTGCTGTAAATACTTCTCTGAGAAAGCTTTTGGTATGATGTCAGATGACATACCTAAAATCGACTTGCGACATGTATTTTAGCCAACATATGGAGGCTAGATTGAAGTCATCATCAACTGTGTTTGTATGACTGGGGTACCTATTTGGAATGGCTAAGCTCTTCTTGGAGCTGTTCAGCAACTCATTCAGGTGGTTGGTTAAACAAGGTATGTAAGCTTCAGTGCTTTCTATTAGCGATTGGTGTTCTGGATCTTTCCCAACACAGCTACAATAATTTACAGTTACAATACCAACTGCATCTAAAACTACCTTCATCCTGTTTGTGCCCTGCACTGTTTTAAATTGTCAACCATTCTGTAGCTTACTAAGACCCTCTAATATAGTAAGACAGCCATTCACCACAACACAGCCCCCACTATCCGAGTAGGCACCTGCTGTGTGTAGTGGTCCCCTGACATATTAAGCATAACCCAGGAAACACCACCGTAAGGCGCAAGTCAGAGAATCTGCAGACTGAGTGCAGGACTGTCGTAGCCCCTGACAGAGCTGAATTGGTGGTATGTTACAAAGGACCATGGTCAATTCTGTCATAATGCTATTGATAGTGAGCTCCACCTTCAAATAGCAAGACAGGCAATCTTTACCATATCAGCTAGCCACCAAAAAGCAGACGCACAGTGTGTGTTGCTTTGGATCAGATCAGTGTTAGTACCATCATGAGCCACCGTCTGCGATTGGCAAAAACCTCTGTTCGCCATGGCATCCAGAAGCACCTATTCCACATCAGGAATAAGTAATCCTGAACTTTCATATAGGCTTGACCAGAGTTTTGCAACATTAGTTGGTCCGGTCCTAGTGTTATATTGCATCCTCAGTCATTGCCACATTTCTTCACTGTAATAGGTCTTCAGCAGTCCCATAAACATTTTATCCAGTGGCTGGATCCTACAGGTGCAGTGAGAGGGGAGTCTAACTAAGTGAACATGATGAATCCTACTTGCAGATAAGAGCCTCAATGCTGGTAGCACAGTTAAACATGCTAATTTCATTGTTGCTGCCTCCTTCTCTGACTTAGCCAACCAAAAGTGTCACCCAAGGGACATTGTGGCAGCTTTAAAACATTGCATTTTCTATTCCCCACTAAGTTAACAGCCATTTGATCATAATCCAGTTTCTTTTGTTGCTGTTGGTCCTGCGACACAAATGTCTTTTGACTGCTACTAGAATCCCCATGTTATTTGTTAGCTCAGTAATACCCAGACTATATTTTACTGTAACATCCAGAAACCGCTTTGAACACAAGAATTAAGATTTAAACATCCATGTGAACATCAAGGGGGTTACGGAATACTTGGAAGCCAGACTGTTTCATAAGCGCCCCCCCCCCCCCCCCTCACCAAATAAAATCTGACATCATCATTCTTTGGATGAATAACTTGTAGAGCCTTCATGGGGAGTTACAAAATTGACTTGCTTTATTAAATTACTATATGACCAACTTCTGCTCCTCAAGGACCTCTCACCTATAAATACTTTTACAGTGTATATTGTAAATGGTCAGCCAGCCACATACACCCCTGTGTCTCCTAGTTTTCCTCTTGTTTCAGTTGTGTTTTGAGTTTTTAAACATCTCCCGACTTCCACATTTTTTTCATGTGGTTGCGCACCTGTGGTTGCGCCCACGAACACGCATATGTACCATACCGCACCTGTATCAATCAGCGGCTGAATGGGGCAGCGAAAGGAAGAGTGGCTAATGTACAGCATCGGGATCTCCCAGCTCTTGCATCTGTTAGAGCTGCTGCCACTCTGCTGATGATGCAAGAAAGTCAGTTATTCACTGATCTATCCATCCATCAATCCATCCATCCATCGATTTCACTTCTTCAGTTAGTAGTATTGCCTCTGATGTATACTGTGTGGGGATAGTCTATAACAAAGAATTGGAGTGATGGACGACATATGAGAAGATGCGCATAGAAAAGATGAAGAAAGATCGTCAGAACAGGACAGACTGACTGACTCCAGTTTAAATCTGTTGTAAGACAGATCCAGCAGCACTCCACATGTACAGTGAAACAGTCTTCCGCCAACCAGCTTTCAGAGGTTATTTAGGGTTACCTTTTCAGTATTTTGGCATAAGGGGTCTGCACTCTCCAGTAACTCATTTGAGAGTTATTGCATTCCATTTGCTTTCATGCCAGATTAGCTCAGTATCTGTATTGCACTAAAAATATCACAACACTGCCAATGCTGAAGATGTGTGCTGTGCATTTTGTTTACTAACAACTCCTGTCACATCCATTAACAGTATTCTCTGCTCACAACACAATGCCCACCTTACACATCAACCTTGAGCTCAGAACCTCCAGGGACTCGGTGCTCTTTGGTGGGTTCATGCTTGGCTACCACAGGCTCCCAGCCTTTGCAGCATCTTTTCCCTTTTGTGCTGCATGTCTGTCATGTTAGTATCATTTTTCCCTTTCCTTGCAGAACATGTCTGGTGTTTTTTTTTTGGGAATGTTGCACACTGTCCATAGCTGACATACACAGTCTCACCACTGGTTTTCATGCGCATTTTCCTTCCTTCATTCACCTTCTCCTATCATTCTTCCTCTTCAATATTTAAGGCTCCTCTTTGTCCTTCTTCCTCCCTTTGTCCACGTGAAGGCCAGTAAATGCATCTAAAATGTTGTAGGTGACTGGGTAACATGTAATTCTCAGCCTTGGGCCAACTGGTAATGTTTGTATGTACCACCTGGTGCAGGCCAGGCCCAGAGAGGGGCGATTGCCTGAACTGCTACCTTCCTAAATTGCTGATTGTTCACTCCTAAGTCACATGTACCAAACACCTGGCACAGGGACCAATCACCTAAGGCTGCCGTGTGCCCATTTGAAAGGGGCACCCAGTTGGAAGGAGCAAGCCATCAGACATGTTGGCAGTCATGGGAGATTTCGTCGAAGTGAGCCAATTATCATCTTTGCAGTCCACGTCTACCAAACATAAATGGAATGAAGCTCCCAATTCAAAGACCCTCCCAGCTGCATCACAGTGCTGCTCAATAGTCTAACAGAGGCCTAAATCCAAATGTATGTCTGATCAGTGTGGCATTGCAGTCCATCGGGTGACTAAAAAGGTAGATGCCTCCTTAGTGCCCACAAGCACTATTTTTATCATCTTTGTTACAGTGGGAGAATCTGTCCAGGATCAAAGCAGGCTATGATGTTATCACAGTCTGACTGTACATTATGAACCTGAAGTGTTGCTCCCAGTGTCATCATTTCAACCACACTTTATAGTCTTGTTGTCACGCGGCCAACTGTGTAACTTGATGTAGGGAAGCTAACCACCTTGCTGCTGCATCTACTGCAATGGTTATCATGCCACCTCCTGTTGTAATTATCTGTTATGTTTTGATGAGCAGCTGTCTAGGAGATCTGGGTAAAGGAAAAAGTTCCTTACCCGGTCACTCGCAAGTTTCTGGCTAGTTAAAACCCCTATGTCCTACTGTCAGGCACTAATAATGTGGTTCTTGCTTCATCTTGCTCCATGAAGGACATGGCCGTGCAGACATGTGAGCTCAAATACATCTCAGAGATTGTGAAATCTCCCATTGTCATGGTAGTATCACCATCCCCTTGTCCAGCTGTGCAACAAGCCATCACACCCTCGCCACAACGGGAGATGTCACCAGATACATAACTGACCTGCTGGAAAGGACAGATGAAATACTCCCATGAAGACTTCCTATCTCCTTTCAGTCAACCAACATCTAAGACATCCTCTGCCAACTGGAAAGGCTCAAGAAATCCAACAAAGGCAAACGGTCTTCTCCTAAACTGACTCGGAGATACTCTTCGATGGTGTCATCATGTACTACCTTCACCTGGCCAGCCTCCGTGCCACCAGAGCACAGAGGTGAAACCCCTTGACTTTTATCCTCATCGTGATTGTCCTTACAATGATCAACACTTCCCGAATTGTGATGCCAGGTAGAATATCTTACAAACATTATCCGTATCACCGCAGAACGTTCTGTTCCCTGCTCTTCGTCTAGACAATGCATGTCAAACACCTTAGGTCATCATTTTGCGGAAATTTCAAGCTCTTCCCACTGTCGCCCGGCCGTCTTCCATCAGAAATGAATGGAGGTGGCTCAAGTGATACCCTTCCCATCTCTGAATTGTGAGGCCCAGTACTGCCTATGATATGAGAGAGCAATACTCTCTTGTGGACAACCAGAATGCACGTTTCCCAGTCACTGGTGGGAAGCCATTGTCATACTCATACCTAAGCCCGGTAAGGACAAACGCATACTTTCTAGTTATCACCCAATTTCTCTTGCCAGATTCGTTTGCAAGGTGATGCAGCATATGTTTTATGCCTGGGTGGGATGTTGGCTCGAGTCTCGCAATTTACTAACCACTGCACAGTGTGGATATCGAGGACGCTGTTCTGCAATTCACCATCTCGTCACTACGTCCACCCGTGTTATGAATGGTTTCCTGCAGAAATCCCAGATTATGGCCATGTTTTATGATTTGGAGAAAACCTAAGACACCTGCTCCATGCCTGAAAAATTCCTCAAGGAAATAGTTCAGGCTGCCATGGACGTCCCGTGTGTAGAGAGTGCACAGGATACCAGAGACTGAGTTTTCAAGGCCCAAGTGTCCTCTCCCTTGTCAATCACCTTTATTCCTGAAGATTGTGTTCCTAAGTATTCCTTCCTCAGTGACTGTACCTTTGTGTATACTGATGGTTCTCAGATTGACCGTGGGGTTGGGTACACCATTGTCATTGGTGGCAACGTCTTTAGTTATTGGCTTCTGGTGCACTGCTCAGTATTTACAGCGTAGTTTTCACCCTGTATCAGGCCACTGAATACATTTGGCGACACAGGCTTTTTAGATGTCAGACACTGTCGGCACCCTTGAAAGCCTCTGTGGGCTGTACACCACCCATCCCTTAGTGCAATCGTTCCAGGAAAACTGTCATTTGATCACTCGTGATACATCCACTGAGATGTTCATGTGGGTTCGTGCCCATGTCGGTGTGGCAGGAAACAAAGCTACTGATACTGGTGCCAAGTGTGCAGTAATTTTACCTCTGCCCATTGGTTCATAAATTCCCTCTAATGATTACTGTGTTGCCATCTGTCAGGAGGTGGTGTCACTTTAGCTTCACTGGTTTTCCATTCAGTGGAATAAGCTCTGGGTTATTAAGCTTCTCCCTGTGGCTTGGACAAACTCCTGTCAGCCCTCCCTTCATGAGGTCATTTTATCTAGGCTGCGTATTTTGCACTGCCTTTTCAGCCTTCGCCATTTGTTAAGTGGCACTCCCCCAGCATGTTGTGGACATTGGGTGCAATGTTAAAATGTCAGGCATTTCCTGGCAGAATGGTGTTTTTTTTAATAGTTTGTGTGCCTGTTTGAGTTTTCCATCTAAATTATCGCCCGTTTTAGCGAACGACAAGCGAGCTGTTGACCGCGTGTTACTTTTTATCCATAAAAGCAATATGGCGAAGACCATGTAATTTTTATTTCAGGACCTCCATTACTCTATGGCATACATTATACACTTTTCTCCACGTCTTTGTTTTAGCATTCTTCTGTTCCATCGATTGTGAATAGTGTAGTCATTTCTACCTCCTCTCTTAGTCTTCATGTTGTATAGTTCTGATATGGGCGCATATCATTATAGTCGCTTTTGCTCCCAAATACAAAACAAAAGAAAAGGAAACAAACACCACACAAACTAATGTGTAGAAAGCAGGAGTTTCGAAATCAGAATGAAAGATGGAATTTCCATTTGTGCATAGCAGCAGGGGGACTGAAACTCGTGCAGGGACTTCTGGAAACACAATTCTGGTATGCTCTTAGGCGATTTGAAGTGCTCCACGTTTTTCAGTCCAATGTGTGGATCTCATTGTGTGATTTTTTTTCTTGTCCTCCGTATGTGATTAGGACTTCTGCATCTTACAGTCTCCAAATTGAACTGTTAATATGTTGCTTGTGTTGAGCGTGACATTCACTTACATCTGTTAGAGAGAAAATGATAGTGTGTATGGTGAACTTGATGAAAGTCATGGCAGTAAGAAAGCAAATACTGGGTTGGTGTATATGTTCATATCATTTTTCCAATTTTGATAAACACAAGACACACATAAGCGATTTCAGTCACCAGTAATGTGTTTTTCTTCACTATTTACAACAGTCTGCCAAAACTGGGGCAACTTTACTATTCTGTGACTAGAAATCGTGTGGTTTTGAGGCAAAGAACTCACCAATCCATGTTCACAGTGCCTTTTCATCCAGAAAGAAAGGAAGTAAGTTTCTTAAAGGTTGTTATGCAGAGAGCAAAAAAGGTGAAAATCTGAGTGCACAAGATTAAGTGAACCACATTGGTCTGGAATGACTTCTAAAATAAACTCGTGTACAATATTTTTTGTCAGTCTAGCAGAATGATAGAGGCTGCTATAATGGAGCAGCATCACTTCATAAAGTCTTCCTGGTCATTGTTCTTGGACTGCATCTGCAAGAAGTCGAAGTTGTTTAAAATGAATGTATTTTCTTTGTGAATCTTTTGATGTGTGCAGATCTTTGTATGGGGAGTTGCTGCTTTGTCTGGACGCAATCATTCCTTGCTTTTCCTTGTGTTAGCATACACACACCATTTCTCAAGGCCAGTGACAATACAGGATAGGAATCATTGGTGTTCTTAATGAACCACTAGAATCCGATCAAGCAGTGAGACACAGATGTACCCCTGCCGGTTTTTGTGATTTTGGCTTGGAGCACACGATACCTGTAAAAACAGTTTTTGAATATTCCCCTTTTGCATGCAAATGTAACATATGGTAAAATGATCACACTTAATCGTATTTCCCTGTTCTCAAGTACACTGATGTAGTTCATCGTGGGTTAAGGTGCCTTTAACTGAAAAAATGACAATATATAAACTTGACAAGCAATGGTGAACCTCAAATAAAAAATAAGCAATAAATAAATTCATAGCAATTGGAATAACAACATGCAAAACACAAAAGCTACAAAATTATACCCCAACCTAATACCTATTAAGTCATGGTGTGAAGGCATAAGTACAATACAGTTTAGAGACCATAAACAAGTTTTCCAGTTGGAGCTCCTACATACCATGCACTAGGCTTTTGTCTGCATGTGATAAAGGTGTTGGACAGAGGTCAGGGTTCTCGGGTGGGGGCACACAACAGCTGAACAGCACACTACCTAAATCAGCACACATACCAACACACTATACATTAGTGATGGCAAAGGTACAGTAGTGTGTATGTTACTGCAAACTCTCATTGCTTCGGGGGAAAAGTGACCAGATGCCAGCACCTCTGTGGTGCACTAAAGTTGACACATCCATAGTTTTGAAGCGGTCATGACAGGTGTCAACAGTTCCCATTTTGTGTGAACTGCTGAGTGGGAATGAAAGTCGTGTGTGCAGAGATGCACATTTGCTGGCCTCCTCCATGAGAGTGGTACTGTGAACTGGAAAGCTGCAGTGTCTGGTCTTTTAATGGAACCTGGAGGGAGACCATACCCCAGTCAGTTTGGGAAAAGGATTAGTGCAATTTTGCAAGTAACTCATCAGCTCGTGGCAGAAGGTATGTGCAGATAACATGACTGTGATAAATTTCATGTCTCCACAAAGTTGGAGGTGACACACCTGTTTGTTTATTTATTTAATGGTCGAAAAAAAATAAACAAAAATAATCATGTAGCCCACTCACTTGTCTAAAGCAGTTGAATTATGCCTGGTGACTCGAGAGATTCAGTTGTACTCATTCATGTAAGGACATGAAAAAAATGCAGTCAAGCCAAATTGTTACACTGATGTGTGCTATGAAGTTGTTCACACACCATAATCGCACAGAAAACAAATCCAAAAATTCAGAACACAATTAATCTAGGTGTTGATAAGGAACCAGATCTGACAAAAGATACATATTTTAATTTATAGAAAATTCAAAAGTAACAAAAGCATGGAACCCAAACAAATTTTTGGTGTCAGTATCATTAATAACCAAATACACATCTGCAGTCCGTTCAACGACATGAGCTGTGGTGGACAGAAACAGAGTGAGAATTGTAATATGCTGCTCGTTTGTAGCTTAGCACATGGCATTTGATGGTTGCTGACGGAGGGAGCTGATTTGTGTGAGAGTCTGAGAGCTGAGGAGTGGAACAGTTGATATGGTGTTCACTTTTGGAGATAACGGTTTCTTCAGTGCAAACACTTAAATAAAAAGTTCATTCTAACCTGTAGACAATAATGAAATGGAATGAATGTCAAGGTCCATTCATATTGAGGAAGGCTGGGTGTGACAAATTGAAGCCATGTAGTTTTTGTTGTCCCACAACTCTCACCATCTGGGGGGCAAGCAGCCTCCTCACGCCGCACAAAGTGAGAGGGATTTGTTGCAAGTGCCACACGGTTTCCTTGTCAGCATCATCATTGGGTTTATCCATCTCAGCTAGGCTTCCCAGCTTGAGCAGCTATGTCTTCATCTTGTGCCATGTGCAGAAATTGTTCACTGTAAATGGTGACGTTGCCTGGTTCTTCCATTTGGTAGGCTACTGCATGGGGGACTTGGACAATGACCACTATTAAAAAGTTTTCTGCAGACAGATCTTCACTTCAAAGGGTTCTCTGATGAATATCCTTATTCGGCACTAGGCAGATGATCATATCATCAACTGCAAAGTCTGCGTTAGATTCTGTGGAGCTTTTAGGAACAAAGTGACACTTAGGGCCCTCAAACCCTTCAGCTCTGCTACCTAATCCTGATAAGACTGATGTTACTGCCTGCGTTACTGGTAAAACTCTACACAAGTGACACTGATTTGAATGCGCTCGTGGCTATAAGGTGATGACAAACTACACGTTTCATCAAAAGTGTGAGGCCAGTTCATTTAAAGCACAACTACTGTTGGACACATGGCAGGAATGTGTCTTATTGTGGCTATTCGTCCCCAAAGGTGCATTGTATTATAATATATATACATCCCAAGTGAGATGTGCCTGCTAAACTCTCTATCAGCAGTTTTCACTGCGTCATATGTGTGGTTTAACAGGGCGATAAACCCATCAAATGAGTTTGTGAATGTACGTTCGCCCGCGTCTTCTATGAAACCTCTCTCGCCTTCGACGTTGAAGACATCTTGCCATAGCGGATCGTTCGCCATAGCGCTAGGTGTCTTTGAGAGGTGTTGTGGCTTCGGGACGATTGGTGCAATCGGTTTCACAGCTCCCTCAATCACAGGAACCTGTGCAGGCTTCGGTTTCGGCGCTACCGTCCATGGCGCTGCTGGTTCAGACTCCTGTCGTGGTGCAGACTGCTGCGACGCACCTCGTCCGCGGCCCCTGCCTTCAATGGCTCTGAGCACTATGGGACTTAACATCTATGGTCACCAGTCCCCTAGAACTTGGAATTACTTAAACCTAACTAACCTAAGGACAGCACACAACACCCAGTCATCACGAGGCAGAGAAAATCCCTGACCCCGCCGGGAATCGAACCCGGGAACCCGGGCTTGGGAAGCGAGAACGCTACGGCACGACCACGAGCTAGCCGCTGCAGCTGCTGTGCTGTTTGTGCACGTTTTGCTTTGCCCGAGGAAGGATGACAGGCCGCGGCAAGGGAGGAAAGGGGCTCGGCAAGGGTGGCGCCAAGCGGCACCGCAAGGTGTTGCGCGACAACATCCAGGGCATCACGAAGCCCGCCATCCGCCGCCTGGCTCGCAGGGGCGGCGTGAAGCGCATCTCTGGTCTGATCTACGAGGAGACCTGCGGGGTGCTGAAGGTGTTCCTGGAGAACGTGATCCGCGACGCGGTGACGTACACTGAGCACGCCAAGCGCAAGACTGTGACGGCCATGGACGTGGTGTACGCCCTGAAGAGGCAGGGGCGCACCCTGTACGGTTTCGGCGGTTAGGCTGCGTCGCAGCAGCAGGCGTTGGCCTTCCCGCGGCCGTGCTTGTGGGTGGGAGAGACTAGAAAACGGCCCTTTTCAGGGAAAGGAAAATAATTCCATGTTATGAAGTAAAAAGTGTTGTAAGATGATATGCTAACGATTTCACTAAACCTGAACCCAACAATGACTCTAGCTTTCAGAGTGTGGAATGCTTTATGTCCTCTCCGTTTCTTGAACTGAAATGTAAATTACATGTTACCTGCGGTCTTTCAGTGTATGAGATCACTTTGAATTATAGGAGAAGCAAACCCTTAAGTTTGTGTTTCAATTATCCTGAATGCAATGAGGTGTTGGTGTAGCCAGTTTTCATGTTTCACTTCTTCAGCAGAGTCGTTGTATGACATAAACCATCGTGGGTAGCACCTGTGATGGTGGAACCTGAACCATCAACGTAGCCACTAGTTTTTCCGAGGTGGCTATAGTAAATTGCTGGTGCCAGACAAGTGGTAGAGGTACCACATTCGTAGGTAAGATACAAGAAGAAAGTCACACAAACTGAGTGTTTGAAGGTTGTACTTGGTTACACTTGTTTTCTAACTGTGGACCCAATAAAACGTGTGGCTGTTAGAAATGGTCTAGTTAGTGAGTAAGGACGTGTCAGCATAAGTATGAGGTAGGTAGCAAATGAGAAACATTTGCCTGCCAAGGACAGCTCTGTTTCAGCTGCAGGCAATAGAGGTGCAGGATTGAGATCAGTGGCTTTTGTTCGGGACACAAAGCAAGTGAACAAGCCACTACTCTAATGAGCAATAGTGGTGGTGGAGGTGCAGCAGTGTAAGGGTTTCTACAGACTCCATATATGATTTCATTTCGTATGATACAGAATCAGGTTTCACCACATGATCTGTGTTCTCGTGTATTTCTGTTCCTGCTCAGAAATCTGTGTTTGGACTGCAAGATTTAAATGCATTGTACGTAAATTGCTCATACTGGCACTGTTCTCTTTTGCACTGGATTTTCATATTTTCTCATTTGTAAGGGAAAATTCCATATTAGCTAGTTTTGATGGAATATATGTGCATCTTCAGTATATTTCCTCACAGAGTGGATATGGAAATCTGCTTTTGAATTTCTTTACTTCTTGACATTGAGTATGCTTTGCAATCTTGTGGCTAAATCATTCTTCCATGTAACTGCTAAAAATGCAACAGTAGTTAGACAAATGTGTTCACACGTTGCTGGTAGTAGGCACAAAGAGTACATTTTTGTAGAAATGAAGATATAACAATCATCCTTCCACTAGGATAAAAATTTCAAAGGATATAATACATTCTATTAATAAATAGTTCCCAAAACTTTAAGTCATAACCTAATTTGAAAGAATTGTCGTTGTTGTTGTTGTTGTTGTTGTTGTTGTTGTAGTTGTTCCCTTCACTCATGAGACTGGTTTGATGCAACACTCCATGCTACTCTATCCTGTGCAATCATCATCTCCCAGTACTTACTGCAACCTACATCCTTCTTAATCTGCTTAGTCTATTCATCTCTTGGTCTCGCTCTACGATTTTTACCCTCCATGCTGCCCTCCAATACTAAATTGGTGATCCCTTGATGCCTCAGAACATGTCCTACCAACCAGTCCCTTCTTCTTGCCAAGTTGTGCCACAAACTCCTCTTCTCCCCAATTCTATTCAATACCTCCTCATTAGTTATGTGACAACCCATGTAATCTTCAGCATTCTTATGTAGAGCCACATTTTGAAAGCTTCTATTCTCTTCTTGTCCAAATTATTTATCGTCCATGTTTCACTTCCATACATAGCTACACTCCATACAAATACTTTCAGAAATGACTGCCTGACACTTAAATCCATACTCAATGTTAACAAATTTCTCTTCTTCAGAAACACTTTCCTTGCCGTTGCTAGTCTACATTTTATATCCTCTCTACTTCGACCATCATCAGTTATTTTGCTCCCCAAATAGCAAAACTCCTTTACTACTTTAAGCGTCTCATTTCCTAATCTAATTCCCTCAGCATCACCCGACTTAATTCGACTACATTCCATTATCCTCGTTTTGCTTTTGTTGATGTTCGTCTTATATCCTCCTTTCAAGACACTGTCCATTCCGTTTAACTGTTCTTCCAAGTCCTTTGCTGTCTCTGAGAGAATTACAATGTCATCAGCAAACCTCAAAGTTTTTATTTCTTCTCCATGGATTTTAATACCTACTCCAAATTTTACTCCTGAGTGATATGATTTCCAATCTATTTTTTAAGTGTTCATTTGTTAATGGAAATGTTAAATTCTTCAGAAAATTACATCAAATTTTTACGGTTCCTTTTGGTTTTGAAAGTGAATCCAAAATTTGGCAATTTATCCCAGATATGGTTAGCTTACTATAAAATAACACCATAGGCCAACTTTTTCTGATTTTGGAAACAGAATAACCTGTAATCATTTTATCTACAGTATCCACTCCTCCTTCAGTGTGAATGTAAAAAAATAATTGGCTTCCCTGTTTTGGGGTTGATATCATCCATGTTATGCATTGTAGATAGGAGTATCAGCAAACAGTTACTTCTTGGTTGGGTACAAAAAATGAATTCATTAGCTTGGAAGCAACATTTTGAAACTCCACATGTTGGTCTCTTAGATGCAAAATTCAAGAGGTATCTCCCTTTCCTTCTTGTGAAGAGTGCCTAGAATGGTCAATTTTTTCTCCAACATGTCCTCCACTACAGGCAGTTTGTGTGACAATTGTCAATGATGACATTTCTGTGTGTATCTTTGATGTCACTGACAAGCCTTCCTACAATTATTGCTGGGCTGTTTGTTACTAGAAATGGTCCATCTAGCTGCTTTCCTACATATACTTCAATATTACTGGTATAAAACCTTTTTGTCACTCATGGCACATATTTTAATTGAATATTTTGTGGGTTTGTGTGGTGTATATATAGGGTCCAGGAGTAGCAGCCTCTAAACAGTCAACATTTCATGGACTGTAACATAATCAGCAGGATTATAGAATCACTTCACGTTGACTGCAAAGGAATGTGGACATTTTCTGACAGCAGTTATGCTGTCAAGTTTTTTCCTTTCATTTGGAGTGGAAATGTCAGCAAATCTCATACAATGTATTACAAGCAGAAATCTCTCGTAGCTCATTATGGCATTCAGGATATTCATATGTATACTGCCTGACTCCAGAAATTCTTTTACATTTACATGCTGACCTTTCTCTATACTTGTCAAATGCAAAATGCCAAATATTGGCATAATTTCATGACTATCCAGGGCTATACAATCTCTTGTACATTTTTATTTTTTTCAAGGTTGTCAGTATATTTTGTAGTAAGGGATACTATCATATCTGCAATATTAGTGCCAAAAAGCTTGAAAAACACAATTTCATTAGAGAAATCTTTTTAATAGCTTGTGAGACTGGGTGGTAAAAAAAAATTCTCTCACCAGAACAGGTGCATTTTCAGAGAAGTATCTGTTCCAGGTATTAGTTATTAAGAACCAAATACGGGGTAATGCAACTGTCGCTCAACTTTAGTATTTAAAATGTCTACAGCCTTGTACCTGTACTGTTTGGCTGATCCGTGTGGAGGAGATGTGATAATGTAGCCTTGTTCTCCTTATTATTTGAGGTCATAGTGTCAATGGAGTTATTGGCTCTGAACAATGATAATTTATGTTAAACTTTGTACCCCTCCATAATTCTGGAGGGTTGCCGTTTGGTACCTTGCAGAAGTGAAGGTACGGAAAGCCACCTAAGATACACATCATAGATATGCATATTTGACAGAGTTGTCAAGTCCTAATGGTCTGTGTGTCATAAGTTCAGATCTCAATGGTTGCAAGTTTGCACATACCATCTTGTGTTGAATGAACTGGTACTGCATAGGATGAAAAAATAAGACTTGCTGGCAGTGTACTATCAAATATGCTTGTAGAAGTGTTAGATTGGGTCAGGTGGCAGCATATGATTTTTTTCTAGTGGAAATTACTTTGTTATATGATTGCTTCTCATTAAACTTCAGTAATAAACCCATTGTAATTTCCACTGTGTGTTAGTGTGCATATGAAAGGTTTCCAATGTCTGGAGAGAGGGGTCATGATAGAGACCAGGCAGTATCAGTACTTGATATCGTCTGCTTGGGATAAGCCAAGAATCCTGGCATTCATGCAAGGTTCATAATCGAGACAATTCACGTGCTTGAAAAACAAGAGAAAAATTATTCCAGAAAACGTAAGTGTTGATTGGCAATCCCTCAGTACAGGTATGGAGACCCCAGTTTCCACCACTTGTATGTGAAGTGGACCATCTCCTCTCCACTACTGTGGCCAATATAATAAGAGATCCAGAGTTGTGGCAATCTGCTGGAGCAATGTAGAAGTAGAGGCTGGCTATGAATGACAAGGAGTTGGGGCCCCAATGGTCAGATAGAAAACTATGGGTTTTTGAGGGATAGTGGCAGTACACTAATTCTCCTTATCCGTAGTTCGCCAACCAGTCCACTCATACCACATGCATTGTGCATTGTGGCTTTGTACTTCCCTGGTGTCTCGGGCTAGCAACTTTGTATCGTTTCTCTTCTCTTCTCCTATTGTGTAGGTGGTGACGATCTGGCCATTAAATTAACTCCAAGTTTTGTAGCAACGAATGCTGAAGGTCACTGCACTTTGTATTACGACTAGCAACAACCATGTTCTATGTCACCTGGCACTACCCTGAGGCATCTCATGAGTGGGGAGTGAAGTTGCAGCACTGTTCCCCTTTCTCATCAGATTCTAACCTGTGTAAACAAACTAAATTGCAGTTAGCATAGGCAGCAGGCTTGATACTTGCCCATAAGACATTTTGTGTGTTTGTGGACGGTAATTGGGTGGGTGTGTGGGCAGCCATCTTCTAAAGTGACACTGTTCAGCAGCATTTAGGCAGTGGATGCTGTTGCCATTTAATTTTCTGAACTGAAGATTCTACCCTGGGTCAGTTAGTGCCTGCTATTTGGAGGCAATACTATCTACCTCTGGTATTCTAAATACTGTCACTCTGCCTCCTATCTGCTTTGTGTCTGATTTCCTATCCTCTAGTTCCAAAGCTGACTTCCAACAGCCTTCAGCTTAACAATGTACCAGTCAATATGTTCTGAATATATGACATACAGTAATTTTTATAGTATTCTCCTGAATTGTAATACAGATTCCAAATCTGTTGCATAGAGGTGAACCTTTATCTTTTGGGACTCTGTAGTTCAGCACATAAAGTATGTCATTAATGACTCCAGTAGAGTAACCCTTAGTGTGTTTGCATAGAATGTACTTCAAGGACTGGACTATTCATCATGAAAATAGGCATGATTTCATCCTTACATCCTGCTTTGCTCAACCAGTTAGACTAAAGTTTTACCTCAGTAATGCAGTTTATTAATATTAGGCCACTCTTTTGATTAGTTATGAAGAACATGGTACAGAAACTTCTTAATTTCAGTCCATTACATAGCACAATACCTTTATCTGTGAAATAGCTCTGCAACAACTTTCACAGATGTGACATTGAACAAAAAGCCTCTGGTCTTGGTTAAAAAACTGTTGTATTTGTATCAACACATACCTGAATACTTTGTACACCCATATTTTATGTCACAGCTACAAAAATTGTTGCACATTCTTTGACAGCCTTGATTGAAGTCAGAATGAAGCTGCTAGTCATACCTGTATGGTAATTGCAATTATCTGTGGTTCCTTATATAGTGTGTGAAGCGTGGCAATCTGAACACTGGAGTGGGGTAACGCAGTGCTAGTGATGCTCAGAAGTATGATGCACTGTTGCTTTGGACATGCATGCCTGTCCGAAGGAACACTGGACGGTACTTCTTAACAACACAGAGCATGTCTCTCCCCTGACACCAGGTAAGTGACATTTGAATCAAAATGTGCATTTCAATCACAATATTTCACCCATACAGGAGTGTACCTAGTGAATGTAAGAGTGAGAGTTGAAGACACATGGTTGACAATAAGTGGAAGTCTGGGTTTGCCCATGAATTGTGCTTCGATAGCATAATGGTAATACTACCTTGTGCAATAAGGAGAAATCTGGCTGAGAGTCCTGGCCCGGCAGAAATTTTCATGATTGTCATTCCATTATACAACTGATGGCTGTTCATATTTGAAACAGTGAAAACATTCATGAACATCAGTGCCAGCCTACTGGTATGCCGTCCAGTGGTAAATGCGAGAAATCTGAGTGTCCCAGGTTGGCATTTAATTTTGGATGGATTTGTAAAGTGTTGCACTGCATGGCAAAGGAATTTGATACCTCCACCAATATGTTGCATCCTTTTAGTGCCGGTTCTTTCTCTACCTCCCTTTCTCATGACGTTGGAATTAGAAAATATAAACAAGTTACAGTCTGCCTGAATCTGAAGAACTTTCAACCTGATGACATTCCGATCTCACCTGTACCCCCTTCAAAGAATCCTAGTTCAGTTCATGATCTAGATGGAGTGAGAAACATCAGTCAATCTGTTCCAATATCTTTTCCCAAAACACAGTTTTCAAACCATTTTCTTGTTGTGGGCTTCAGTGCAAATACGGGTTTGATGCATTTACACTCAGCTCTGTTTTTGCACCACTGAAATTCAGTACTGCTTGGTGTTAATTTTAAAGATCTTCTCCTACAACTGTGTGTGTGTGACAGCTTATGTCCTCGGTACGTCTGGGCCAACCTAATTTGCATTGAATTTTTCTCCTTCCCACAATTCAAACGTCAATTATTTTTTGTGATTGAAATAGTGAGGTTTCTCATCTTGACACATGATACTGCTGATAACCAGAACACCACTTCATGCAAAACAGCAAGACCTCACCTAAAGAAATAATAAAAGGGTGAATGACTTTGCGGGTTCTGTACAAAGTCAGATTAAAGAAAGATTCAGAAGCATGCTGCAAGATGTTTCACTCATAGGTTTGAACAACATGTGAGTATTATAGAGATTGGGAAGTTAAATGACTCCCTGGAAGAAACGGAACTTTCTTTTTTAGGAGCACTGTTGAAAAAATTTAGAGAACCACTATTTGAAGCTGACTGCACAACGATCCTACTGTTGGCAACATACATTTCACGTAAGATAGAGAGAAATTAGGGCCTGAATGGAGCAATTCAGATAATTGTTTTCCCTTCGCTCTGTTTCCCAGTTGAACAGAAATAGTTATTACTACTAGAATTATGGGATACTTTCAACCATGCACTACACCGTGGCTTGCCGAGTATGTATGTAGGTGTAGATGTATACAAAATGAAACAACGTGTATCAGATACCATCCCCATATACCATCATGATGTAAAAGGTGATTGCTACAAAGTCTGCTCTGTTTAGCCTGTCTAGTGGCTTATAGTGCTTCCTCTGGATTACAGGGTCCTGGGTTCGATTCCTGGGCCGGTTGGGTATTTTCTCCACATGTGGACTGTGTTTGTATAGTTTTCATCATCATTCATGAAAGTGGTGAGATTGGATAGAGTAAATTTAAGGATTTGTACAGGCACTGATAACTGCCCAGTTGAGCACAACACACACAAATCATCATCATCATGTGTTCTACCCTGTCTGTTGACTCAACTGTCACCTGTGTCATCATCTTTGTAATTGTTGTCATTGGTGGTGTTGCTTTCGTTGTTATGAGGTACTGTCTCCCACAGGATTATTTCCTCATCCTGCAGATCCAATCTCGACAATTTTTTTCTACTCATAGCCATTTCTACTGAACCTACTGCCATAATTGTTGTCATTGTGCATTTTTGGCATCTGAGGCTACTGATCGCTGAATCGTACTCATTTAGAAATCTTCGTCTTTGATTTCCAGTTACTTGGTCTGTATGGCTGTGGCAACACCTCTACCTTCCATCAGTGACGGAAGAATGACGATCAAAAATTCAAGTCGTAATACTCCAGTTTTTGTAGATACCTTTGAAATGCTTAAATATTATCTTTGCAATAGCTTGCTTGTATAATGTGCCTTAACTGTAGGTGAGACATTCAAAAATTTACTTACAAGGTACATGCACTGACATACAAATTTCTGCCCATGAGCCTAAGATGCGTGAGCCTATTTTGAAAATTGCTCTTGTTACACATTAACAGCCTTTGTGATGTGTCACACTATCTTTGTGTGCAGCCCATAAATGAGCAGCAGCAGGCTGACAATGTGATAGCAGTGCAGCGGAAAGTGACAAATGTAAGCTGTCCTAATTTTAATCTGACCATAATTGAGATATCTTGTCACAAAACACAGTTTCCAGATTTTGTCCATGTTGTCTTCAGTCGAAAGTATGGTTTGATGCAGCTTTCTTTAACAACACACAGATACCGTTTACTGTGAGCTTTATTTTTGAACTGCTGAAATTGATTAGGGCTTCTTGTTCACTTAAATAATCTACCCTTAAAATTGTGTGTTGTGTAAGGAGTGCAATAGTGAGAAAAGTTGCTGCTAACTTAGGTCATTGCCACATGTAGTTCAAAGTAATTCACATTCAACCTTTCCTCCTCCCTCACAATTGTTCCCTTAAGTTTCATTATTGGTTGTAATTGATTTGGCCAGACGCCATCTTTCTCGCACCTACCATATGCAATATCACTAAAAAGAGCGAAACCAGTTATTCATAACCCTGCCCTCTGTCCTCACTGTTGTCAATTACCACTTGGCTTGTCACTGTTGGGAGAGACTTACTCTCGAATGATTATTTCCTGGGGTCATGAATGTAACCTTAACAATCTTAACATTATATGCCACTGATCTCTGCTAGTAATGGCTGTTTTTGCTGAACTTAACTGACATAATTGTTTTTATTCCTTTGTGGGGGTACAAGAGCCAATGCGTGTGGCAGTTGGATGGTATATAAATATCATAACCAAGTGAAATTCTGTTATTTGGTCTGTATGGCTGAAGCAAAACATTTGAGTGCCCTCCATAGCTACTCGACATTATCAGTCAGGAAACAAATTTAACAAATTCTGGTGCAATGGTTTTCTGATATCATGTGTCTTAGACTTACAAGTAAGTTAGACAAATATGTGATAACCAGTTGTGCAGGACTACATGGATTGTCAGAAACTATTATTTCTTTGGAACCATGTATCTGAGGAAATGGGCAAGACTTCTAAACAGTCAGATTGTTGTAAATTTGAGTGTGATGTTGTTTGGTATCAGCTTACACTGGTTGTAATCAGTAGGTCGAAAGTAACACATGACAGGACATCTAAGGAAGAGGCCACATGCTGATACACAATTCCACTTCTAAGGAGCTGCACATCAACCTTAATATTGTGACAGGTAGGGCACAAGAGAGCCATTGAAGTCTTTTACCTGCAAGTTTTTTGTGATATATCGAATTGTACGACGAATATTTTACCTCTGAAAATGATCGTACTCAGAGGAGCTCGTCGTAATGTTGGGAGTCGTGGTGTTCATTACGGCACCCATCATTGCTTGCTACCACTGTACTATCCTCTGTTGATGACCAAAATTGTGTTCCACCTCCATCAATTGAACTAGAAGAATGTTGATTAAATTGGGTTCTGAGTCTGATGGCATGGGGGATCTGGCACCCCTGGCATCATCATGGGGTAGAATTCTCCTGAGGTCACTCCTTTTACTACTCTTTAATTACTTTAAAGTACTGGAGCATTAGAGGACTTACCTGCTGCAGCAGTAGGATCTGACAAGGAACCAGCAGCTGTGGGACCTGTCGTCCATATCTCATTCATCTGTTGGCATTTGTCAGGTTACTGTGCAACCTAATGCTTTTGTTCATAGTAACAAAATTGTAAAGCGAAAATAAGCAAATGAAACTAGAGTAGTGTATGTGTTCTCCAGTGGTTATATAGTAACAACCTACATACTGAGACTCTATGAAGTGCTGTTAGTTTTTGGGGAATACTGAGTGGGCTGTGGCATGAATCGGAGTTCAGATTGAGGAGTGAAGCATGCAGGATAATTGGTGAGGTTATGAAAACCACTTTGCCATCTTATTAACTATAGTGTTTAGCACATCTGCCTAATGAGCAGGGGGATTGGGTTCAAATCCTGCCTTTCACAATTAATTTTTATTCTTTTGTCTCCATGTATATATCATTGGTGTTTGAGGCCTCTGGAACTATATAGTTCCACTCGAGTAAATTATGTTGCTTTAGTGTTTTCACTACTAACGTAGGTGTCTGGTTGCATAACCTTCCATTGTGCCCTAAAGAAATATGAGAATCACAACGGAAAGTCGATGACTATATTGCAAAACACCAATAAATGTCAAATATTAAACCGGATGATATGGTAACAGGCTATTAGGATAGGGATGTACTGGCAACTACAGAGGTTAATATTATAGATAGTGTAATAAATGTGATTTGAAATAGCAGTGCAGTCAGAAGAAGCAGAGCGTGTACAGGCAGCATTGAGCATATGCCAGTGTCCTTGTGCTGTGTGCCACAACTTTGACAGGAAAAATTAATCACTTTTAATAGTTAATGCTGAATTGCTATTCAGTACCAAAAATCAGTATTCAGAATGAATACACATTACCAAGTTCCAAACCGATGCACTGACCACTTCAGCACACAGGTGACACATCATATGCTGAAGCTCTTAATGCATTACCCAGGCAAGAACAGCGACCAAAAGACGCAGACACATGCTCGACCTGCTCCCTCCTCAACTATCTTGCCAATGACATCCTTCATCCACAGTTAGCGCATGCGTGACCACCATTCCAAATGTCATATTTATTTTCAAATATCGCAAATGTGAAGAACACAGTTCAGATAGTAGTAACTGAGCACCATTAGTTGTTGTTGTTGTTGTTGTTGTCTGCAGTCCTGAGATTGGTTTGATGCAGCTCTTCATGCTACTCTATCCTGTGCAAGCTTCTTCACCTCCCAGTACCTACTGCAGCCTACATTTTTCTGAATCTGCTTAGTGTATTCATCTCTTGGTCTCCCTCTACAGTTTTTACCCTCCACGCTGTCCTCCAATACTAAATTGGTGATCCCTCGATGTCTCGGAACATGTCCTACCAACCGATCCCTTCTTCTAGTCAAGTTGTGCCACAAGCTCCTCTTCTCGCCAATTCTATTCAATACCTCCTCATTAGTTATGTGATCTACCGATCTAATCTTCAGCATTCTTCTGTAGCACCACGTTTCGAAAGAGTCTGTTATCTACTTGTCTAAACTATTTATCGCCCACATTTCACTTCCATATGTGGCAACACTCCATACAGATACTTTCAGAAACGACTTCCTGACACTTAAATCTATACTTGATGTTAACAAATTTCTCTTCTTCAGAAACGCTCTCCTTGCCATTGCTAGTCTAAATTTTACATCCTCTCTCTTCGACCATCATCAGTTATTTTGCTCCCCAAATAGCAAAACTCCTTTACTACTTTAAGTGTCTCATTTCCTAATCTAATTCCCTCAGCATCACCCTACTTAGACTAAATTCCATTATCCTTGTTTTGCTTTTCTTGATGTTCATCTTATACCCTCCTTTCAAGACACTGTCCGTTCTGTTCAACTGCTCTTCCAAGTCTTTTGCTGTCCCTGATGTTCGCCAATGACATTGTAATTCTGTCAAAGTTTTTATTTCTTCTCTGTGGATTTTAATACCTACTCCAAACTTTTCTTTTGTTTCCTTTATTGCTTGCTCAATATACAGATTGAATAACATCGGGGATAGGCTACAACCCTGTCTCACTCCCTTCCCAACCACTGCTTCCCTTTTATACCCCTCGACTCTTATATCTACCATCTGCTTTCTGTAGTAATTGTAAATAGCCTTTCACTCCCAGTATTTTACCCCTGCCACCTTCAGAATTAGAAAGAGTATTCCAGTCAACATTATCAAAAACTTTCTCTAAGTCTACAAATGCTCGAAATGTAGGTTTGCCTTTCTTTAAACTTTCTTCTAAGATAAGTCGTAGGGTCAGTATTGCCTCACATGTTCCAACATTTCTACAGAATCCAAACTGATCTTCGAGGTCAGCTTCTCAGTTTTTCCATTTGTTTGTAAAGAATTTACATTAGTAATTTGCAGCTGTGACGAATTAAACTGAGAGTTCGGTAATTTTCACATCTGTCGATGCCTGCTTTCTTCGGGATTGGAATTATTATATTCTTCTAGAAGTCTGAGGGAATATCGCCTGTCTCATACATCTTGCTCACCTGATGGTAGAGTTTCATAAGGACTGGCTCTCCCAAGGCTGTCAGTAGTCCTAATGGAATGTTTTCTATTCCCGGGGCCTTGTTTCGACTTAGGTCTTTCAGTGCTCTGTCAAACTCTTCATGCAGTATCATATCTCCCATTGCATCTTCATCTACATCCTCTTCCATTTCCATAATATTGTCTTCAAGTACATTGCCCTTGTATAGACCCACTATATACTCCTTCCACCTTTCTGCTTTCCCTTCTTTGCTTAGAACTGGGTTTCCATCTGAGCTCTTGATATTCATGCAAGTGGTTCTCCTTTCTCCAAAGGTCTCTATAATTTCCCTGTAGGCAGTATCTATCCTACCTCCAGTGAGATAAGCCTCTACATCCTTACATTTGTCCACTAGCCATCCCTTCTTAGCCATTTTGCACTTCCTGTCAATATAATTTTTGAGATGTTTGTATTCCTTTTTGCCTGCTTCATTTACTGCATTTTTATATTTTCTCCTTTAATCAATTAAATTCAATATTTCTTCTGTTATCCATGGATTTCTACTAGCCCTCGTCTTTTTACCTACTTAATCCTCTGCTACCTTCACTTTTTCATCCCTCAAAGCTACCCATTCTTTTTCTACTGTATTTCTTTCCCCCATTCCTGTCAATTGTTCCCTATTGCTCTCCCTGAAACTCTGTACAACCTCTGGTTTAATCAGTTTATCCAGGTCCCATCTCCTTAAATTCCCACCTTTTTGCAGTTTCTTCAGTTTTAATCTACAGCTCATAACCAATAGATTGTGGTTAGAGTCCACATCTGCCCCCTGGAAATGTCTTACAATATAAAACCTGGTTCCTAAATATGTCTTACCATTATATAATCTGATACCTTTGTGTATCTCCATTCTTTGTAGGTACATATTACATTTTATATTCTGCATGAACTGAAAATGTGATAGCTGCTCTGTAGATCATTTTTACTCTTCTTATGTATTATTCCTTTATCTTTCTCATAAATGTTAATCCACAAATTGCTGTTTGAATGAATATAAAAGCAAAAACAGGTTAAATTCTGTAAATAATGGAGGTACTGCCAGTGACCTGAACACGGTAGTGACACAGGTCAACACCATTGAGATGGGAAATAAATGCTACTACTTCTTCCAGGTTTCAAAATAAAAGGAGGTGAGAGCTAAACTTTTTGCGTTTTACATTTGCTAATTAGGCTCCCACACTTCGTTGTTTGGTGGTGGTGGGGGGGGGGGGGGGGTGTGATAGTGAATGCAGTGATGTAAATTGTTCAGCCACATTTTGAAAGCTCCTGCTCTTCTACCATCATTGAGCATAATTTTTTTCTTTTTTTTCTTTTTTTCTTTCTTTCTTTTTTCTTTCTTTCTTTTTTTCCTAACAAGAAAATAATGCTTCCATTAAAACCATTGTCTGCATCAGGAACACCATATTTTTATTATTCCTCTTAAGAATTTCAACCACCACCTACTCCCATCTGGTATTACACACAAAATTTTCTCTAAGATGCTCACCTCCTAAATTTCTCTCAACAAGAATTATCACTTGGTTTTGCTGAGATATTATTTTTGTTGTACTGGTATACACTGAATTTAAAAATCACAACCTTCAAATTCTAACTCTCAATTGGTTTGGTCTGCTGGATAGTAGTCACCAATTTAGTAAGAATCAAAGTGTATTATTATACGTGACAATATGACATCCCAGTAACAGCAAAACTTTGCCATGGAAAGTGCATCTCTTCCAGTAACTATGTACTACGTCTCCCAGTGAGTGATTGAGTTTGTGAGTACACTAATTGTAAATGCTACAGTGAAATGTTAAATGACTCAGTTACCCTCACAGTTTCCTGCACCAAGGGAAAAATAAACAAAATCAGAACCAATGTAGAAATTTTGCTTAAATTAGAATGATGAAGTATCGGTGCCTTACACAGCTGGTTTTTTAATTAGCTTAAATGCTTCTTGATGTTCCTTATTCCATTTTCAAATGGAGATGGACTTGTGAAGATGAAAAACTTTGAGGTTGAAAACGGTGATAGAAATTACATATACTGTGTGACTTTCAGTTGTCTACAGTATTTTGGCGCAGGAAATTTTCCCTCTGGTTCTATTTTTGTCAGATCAGATATGATCCTGCACAAAGAAATGTGCCCAAGGAAATTGTTTTGTGACTTGGTGAATTCTTTTTTTATCCATCTTTAATGTGACTCGTGCTACACTAAATGCTTAAATTACATAGCACAGTGTGTCTAAATGTTCTCCCTAATGGCAGCACTAATCAGAATATGACCCACATAATGCTGAGTGTGTCAATTCTTCTCTTAGAACTTCTGTGAGTTCTGTCATAAAGGCTACTGATGATCCTGACAGACTGAAGGGTATTCGTTTAAACTCGTAACATGTTCCATTCAACAGAAAGCCTGTGTTTTTCCAGCTATACCTTCATCTTCCAGTTGGTCACATTGCACAGTAAACCACATCACTGCACCATGAGCATCAGTTAGTAAATTCGCACTGCCATCCCTTTGTGCTACAGTGTGGATCGGATTAGAACATTCACTATCTCAGTGTTAAATTACCTGATTCTCCAACTTACCCTTAATTACTTTAACTACTGCTTTCTAGGGCAAGGGTACTGGATACAGTATGCTATGGAATGACTCACGATTCTTAACTACAGTCTTACAAGTGCAACATCTGATCAGACCAGGTGTTTTTAAAATATATAGACATTAATATTTTTACCTGTTTCTTCCATTTAGCTAGAGGCATGTCCACTAATGTTTGAATCATACTGTGAGGATTAGTGAGAGCATCTTCATCAATATTATTCTCCTGGAACTCGGTATCTTCCTCAGACTTACTTAAAGTTGCAGTTCCCCCTTTTGTCGAAAATGAATAAGCTCATATTTATGATTGCAGCTCCCTAATGGTCTCCCTTGTTGAATCCTGAAACACTCTTCTCTTGTGTTCCCTCCACTAGTCAGACAGAAATGAAGTGTAGGGGAATGCATTTACAAAGCTATTCAGAATCGGTCAATTCTGTGAAATAAACTGATATTAAGTGATCCAAAAATGAATTCCCTCTGCTCACACATACTTTCCTGAATTCTGAATTTTAACAGTGCCTGGTCTTCAATTATACAGGGTACTTTTCCAGCTCCATATTATGTGAAAATCAACACCTATTTCTTTCAGGCACTGTTTATATTGTATATGTTTCACAGATTTTTTGTTGATATCAGATAATGCAGCACACTTTCTAAATAATTTAGAAGTATTTTCAATATTTTTGAACCTGCTTAAGGTTATTCAAAAAGATTACATAGAAACTGATGCAACTTTTTTTTTCCCAAAATGCTTCCTCAAATTGACATGCCATTTTAATCCAATGTTGCACATTTGAAGGAGACCAAATTTTTACCAGATATGCATGATATTATGGCTGAGGTGCTAGACCTATTTAATTCCACCTATTATGTATATTACAAGTATGGAAACATTGTATCTTACATTTTAACCTTTACAATTTTTATCCTAATAAAAATGTTACATTTTCTATAATTTAGTTGATTCTGCAATATACCTTATACCTACTACGTAACTATCAACTATTACAAGTTAAAGAAAAATATTAGAGCAATGGTATATAACTCGAGGAAATATTTGTACTTGAAATCTGAAAAATACAGGTTGTGGGAAATTGTGAATGAAGATGAGTCCAATTAAATCGTGCCTCAGAACATTGCTGAAGCATATTATTCACCCTGCACCATTTATTCATCTTCAAGCTCCCTCTTGGCCCTCCTTTTAGCACTTCTTGCTTCTTAGGTAACTTCAAGAGCTGAATCTTTCAGCTTCATGTACCCTTTGTCCATCACACACAAGCAATTGATTTTCCATATTAGATACACATTTTATGCCTAAATTTCTCAGAGCTTCCAACCTTCCTATTACTCCATCATTAAAACATATCACTGCATCTAGTACACCATTTTTAATGTATTTAGTCTTAGAAAAACATTGTTGCGTAATCCTTCCCATACGCAATGGTTGAAACTTTCATTTTTATTATGAGTGCCCCCATGAAGACATTTACTAAGCAAAACAAGGTCACTCACATCTCTAAAAATTGGTTTTATTTTATTCATAACAGGCTCAGGAAGAGAATGCTTATAACAATATATCTGATATTTTTTTTTCTTTATTGTAACCACACCAAGAATCTGCTCCCCTAGGGCAAAGTCCATGAACAGGGTGGTCATCTGTGGGCAACTCGTAAAAGTAGGTAGCCCATACAGCTTTTCTCATTGCTGTAACATCTTCAGAGTTGTTATGGACTGACCTTTAGATGACATGCACCTCTGAATGAAGGTCTATTTCAGTTTCTGTCAATCTGCTTTGGCCAGACAGAGATTTTCCATCCGATAGCAACTTTCCTTTCCTTTCGTTTCTCATCATAGCTTCCTCAATCTAGCACCCATCCTCTTTTGCATATTTCCACAACACTCAAGTTTAATGACTTCAGTGTCTATGGTGACACCTTAGTAACAAATTTTGTTGAAAGCTTTAGAGTCCCCATCGCCTAGGCACTTCGTATATGTAACATTATAAGTGGGCACCGACCTCTGAAATATTTTTTAGAGCTCCATCACACTCCGTACCACCACTATAACCACCATAATTCTTAGAACACTGACGTTCAATACATACTTCAATGTTACCATCACAGGTGTGGCAGTTCTTAGATAAGCACTAATCAACAACTACTTTTCCATTCTCCAGAGAAGTACCACTTAAAACACCATTCAAGAAACAATGTCCTTGACATTGCTGTTGCACTTGATGGGACATGGCGATGTCCCTGGTTCCACTAATATTTACAGTTTCTTTAACTGCACGTTTTGTAGATGCCTTAGGCACAACTGTCAAGGCACCTAAAGGTATTTTTATGTACTTCTTGAACCTAGTTTGAGGAAGAGGAAGGTCCATCAAACCACAAAATGTTTGAGTAGCCTTTTCCCTTTTTGTATTGCACACATGCAGGCACTAACTTTAGATTCACACCATATGTATTATGCACAATGTTCAAAGTCATTTTTGAGGTTATTTATTGGAGGATGTACACAGAACAGCTACTTTTGATGCTAAACCCTTCCTGCTACCTTGTTGTTCAGTTATTTCCAGACAGCCTACACCATCACGCTGCTTACATTTCCCCACTTCCTTTATCAAAGAAGAAAAAAATGCCCTCATCACCAACAACAAATCCACTACAGACAGCATCATTGTTAACAAAAAATTTTAATCACTGGGAGGCATGGTGGGAATTTCTCCCCAAAGAAATGATACATAAGTTACTTTCAACAGTGTGGCTTGCTTTGTCATTTATGTAGCACTTGGGCAACAGACATTCAGTAACACGTGCGTAAACTGTTTCAGCAGAACAGTGGTAAATACTAACAAAGATAATCATTTACAGACACTAGAAACCTGCACTGTTACTAACATATACAATGTATCATACGAATAATCACTGGAAACAGAAAGTTCACTGTTCTTCCCAAAATAATACTGGTTTTTGCAACAGAAATAAAGGGGGTGTGGTGGCATACATGTCCATAACTCTAAAATTTGCTATATGTAGGTCATTTTTCATTTGAAACCCTATAATGTACATATATCAATGTAATCTGGAAAGACTATAGAATTTAATAAAGTCATTAAAAAATTTAAGTGTTTCGACCAATTAAAAGTACCCAGTATCCTTAATGGGTTTACTTTGATTGTTTACAGCAATGGCAATATGCAAATGATTAACAGGAAATACCGAAAATGCAATGAGGTAGATTTTCCATAATAATTCCCTTTCTCCCCAACGAAATGGCTGTTACATCCATAATTCAGCATATTTGGACCTCCACAAAAGGCATTAAAATGTATTTATGATGCTGTGTTTCCTCCCTTTATAAATCTTCTTTCACTTCAGTGAAAGGTTTGCACTTGGTAGTGTTCATTGTGACTTCTGATCCATTTCCGACAACTTCAGTTTTGGAGTGACCCATTTCCAAAGCTTTATTTAGTTTGCTGAATCACGACTTCTCATATTATGACATGGGCTTGTGGAAATTCTAGCCATTATTTTTGCTCTCTTTCTCCTGCATATGTTGGAATTTTTGGTTTTTAGTCCTGTTGCTTTTCACAAAACCAAAATTTGTTTAAGAATGTGGCTTAAAATTCTTCACCTTTCGAATAATTTTTGGTTACACAAATGACCCAGATATGTGCTTAACATTACATGTGGCTAATGCATGTGTCTATTTTGCCCTGTTTTGTTTAATGTCTCTGAAATAAATGTAAGAACTGTTTGAACCCAACCATGGCATACATCCTGTGGCCTTTTTTGATTGTCCTGAAAGTTGCGTTATCTACAATTATTTGAGTTGCATTATCAATGTTAGTCTCTACTTTGCTTAATGCTGCATTAATGTTGTGCAGTAGCAGCCCTCTATTTATTCTGTCGACACTTCCTCATAGTGAATGACTTGCTGGTGGATTTCATTTTCTCCAGTGCACACTACCACTCACCCACAACCTCTATTGACATTTTTTGCCATGTGTGCTACTGTACATTAATGCTGTCGGGGATATTAGATTCAAAGATGTATGGGTACTGCTCCCTTCATTAGTTACAGTGGTACTTTGTAACTATGACATCACTTTCTAGTCACTTTCTTCTTGCACGTATTTGTATGACTTCATTGTTGGACAACCACGTTAACATGCATAAACAGTATCTTTCCTAGAATTAGGCCTTTGGTTCAACTAATGCTTCAATGTTTAGTTGACATGTTTTAATACTTGGTCTCACTTCTGTAGATGTTTGGCACAGGTAAAGAGCTCTTGATGAGTCATTCCTTTCTTGATGTATGTACTTCTCATGTAGTTGGGAGATTAGCCAGTTGTGTTCTTTTTTGTAGTACCACCCAGGGATCACATGGAGAGTCCTTTGAGGTTGACACATGCACTTGTGAAGCTACATTGACCCCTGATATAGCTAACAAGCTTCATAACTGACAGAAGGTTAATAAAAGTATATCTTATGTTGGATAAGTAGTTTATAAACATATATTACAACATAGTGATTCAAGAGAAAGTTATGTAATTTAGTTTTTAATAGATATTTACTATTCCATAAGATTTTCAGCTCAGTGGGAAGGAGGTCGAGAATTTTTACAGCAGCATACATAGCATCTCGCTGCAGCAGAGACAGTGTACATAATTCTTTGTTTAGTGCCACACCTGTGAGCTGCTGAGTTCTGTCACAAAGGATCCAGTCTCCAGGAACACTATACATTAGAGAAAATAAGTGTTGAGAAGCAGTAGCAAATATTCTCAGCAGTTTGATTAAGGAAGAGTTCCCCCAGGGCATATTTCTATGTGACACTATAGAGTGCACAGAAGCAGAATAAGCTACCTGTCTGACCCCTTCATCATCCAGAATGAGAGAACAAAAGCTGCTGAGCTGACACTCTGCTCAGCGTGATAAATGTGACATTACTTGCATGATTTGCAGTGGATGTCAATGCCCAATAACTTGATGGTATCAACTGATAATATGCTGGTTATTCAGTGTCACTGGGTGTTTTGTCTGGCTTTTTGTGAGTTCATGTAAATTGCATAAAATTTAACATGTTTATATTGGCAGGAAGGGAGTTAATGAACCTGTTACAAAAGTTTTGTGAAATGTTATTGGAGACTGTGTTTGACAGATATTCTGTTACAATGATGGTGTCATCTGTAAACATGGTACATTTCCACTATACACCATTCACTACTGCAGGCAGATCTTAGCATAAATCAGAGATGCTGAAGGACTCTGAAGGACAGAAGGTGTTTCTTTACCCAAACTCTGTTCCAGCTGTACTACTAGATGACTTATCAGGTTCATGACACACAGTACCAGTTGCATGTAGCCTATATAAGTGCTTTCTTTGATTTTCAGTATTTAATACAAATGCAGAGTGAATTTAAATCCCTGCCATAATTTAGTACTTATTTGTTGCAACAAAAGTTTTACCCTGTAGGACGAGTATTACAGTCGGAAACTGTGCATGCACGTCTTGCAGCAGTGTTGCTAGAGTTGCGCTATTTATACATACTGTAAATATCCAATGTTTCATAGTGAGAGCACTTTGTGATTTCCAAAAACTTCAAACATAATTTCAAACTTCTCCTAAATGCTAAATGTCAGAACATACTTGTCCATTTGCAAAGCAGTCAGAAGTATGAAGTTGTTATATACATTGTAGTTTGATTCCTTAAACATACTGAGTATGTTTTATATGGAAGATACTTGTTGTGCATCATAATTTGAGCATATTTTTACAATAATGTGGCTCGTGACTCATGCCTGAAATTCTCTTATGCAGATGTAACAATAGTATATATCCTAAATGATTACTAAGTATTATTAGAAGTTTCAGTTATAGGTTTCTCTTCTAACTGTACTTCACAGATAATTAATGGATACACGTGTTGGCTGAAATGTATTGTGCCATTGTCCTAATAATCAGAATGTTAGTAGTTTGTTACAAGGATACATGCATTAAAACTTGAAAAAGCAGTTCATGATGTACATACATTTCTACTAAGCTGCAATCTTTCAAGATTGACAGAGCACTTTACTATACTAATATGATGCATATTTTATAATACTAAAGTATGAGATGGCAATCGTGAGTGACTGGATATGATCAGTCGTCTCACTGCATACAGTTGTTGCTAACATTCCAGTAACAGTGTTTATACCATTTTGGTCTATTTTAGAATGTAAGATTCAACTGACACTAATTGGCACAGCAGAAAACTATGTAATGTGCCTTGGCATACAGTATCGGAAGACTTGTATATTGTTTTTTAATGTGTCTGTGGTGGAAATTGGAAGAGCTGATTAATCCCTCATTCTGTGTGTTGTTACTGGTAGATTCGATTAGTTGTAGTTTACACATGATCCAGTATGGTTCTGAGGTGAAAGGACAGGATCTTCATTCTTAAATTATACTAGGTATGGATATTTTCACATACTGTACTGCTCCTTCCTTTGTATTTGATACAGAACATACTGTTGTTCATGTGTGCCTGTGTGTGTGGGCTGTTCATTATCTGTATATCACATTTCATGGAACATGGTGCATATTTTCCAGTGCAGTCTACAGTGGACGATGTTTTCTTTTACAAAATGATTATCATATTTGGAGGCTGCGGACGTGCATATAATCAAACTTGTTAAATGTAGCTACCATAACTGCTGGTCAAGAAGGTATGGGAGTTTGTTAATGACATTGTAAATATGATTGTTATTAGTTTTTAAATTTTATTTATTCATAGAAAACTTACTTTAGCATAATTTAGAAACTCAGAGGAATTTGTGGAATGTTATATTTACCATGTGTTAGGTAACCTGTGTATACAGGCAATTAACATATTTTGTGTTGATTAAATTGTTATCTGCGCATTTTCATACCATTACCACAATAGCAGTATGTTTCCCTAAAATTCTAGTTTCTCTCAACTTTGATATTTCCGTATGATGCTTTTCTGTATAATGACAGTCTGCATTTGTAACCCAATGTAGGAGGGGCATTCACTAAGTAATGGAACATATTTCTATTCATGTTTCTATTCCAGTTCAAAAAAATGTGCACAAAACGTCTTTGGATATGATGAAACTATAGGAGCTGAAGTAGGAATATTCCACAAAGTTCCATTAAGTGGCAGCACTAATTGTGCCTTAAAAATTGTTTGTAACAGAGGTATGTTCCAAGCAGGGACCTGTTGAGTTTTCAGTGCAAAAGCAGACCATCACAGTTATTCATAGGCACTTGCAGTTGTGACTCTGCTGTGTCGGAACATGCAAACACTCTGATGGTGATCTGGCAATCACAATGGATGGAACAATCTTGTTTCTCAGCTGGACATCTCTGTTGTTAGTGCAGACACAGTTGTCCACCAGTTAGGGTAATCAAAGATGTGCCCTGCTCTGTTCCGGCAAACTAGAGATGGTAAAGACCAACGAACGACCATCTGTGCCAAACAGACTGTGCATTAGGAGGGTTATAGTGATAATTTTTGTTGAATTTGTCAGACGGTGAAACACTTTGAACTGAGAAACAAAACAGCAATCCACAGAGTAGTGCCACATCACCTCCTCTGAAGAAAAAGTTCAAAGCTGCATCCTCAACCAATGAAGTCATGGTGGTGGTCTTCTGAAATTTTGAAGTTGTTATTCTTTGTGCTTACCTCCATCATAATGTAGTGTTCTGCACTACCATCAGGAAGTTGACAAATAACTTCAGCATGTAGATCACCACAAAAATTGAAATGAACTTTTCCTTCTCCATGGCATGGCAACACTGCAACAAGTCTGCACACGTTAGAGGAGCACACATACTTCATTGGGACAAAGAAACAAAAGCCAGAAGGTGCGATATCCAGACTGTTGTGTGGACAAGGAAGAACTATCCATTGAAGGACGCTCTCTACAGAAAGCAGTGTGTGGATGATAGGGTAGTTGTTGAAGCAACAAGATGGCACCAATGTCAATCAGTAGATTGGTGTCGCACAGGTATACAAGGCCTCCCAGAAAGGTGGCATAAGGCCATCAAATTGAACAGAAATTATGTTGAAAACTCGGGTTTTGTATCAAAGATGATAGGAAATAATATGGTGTTACGGAATCCTGAATAGAACCAACCTGCTTTCTGAAAAATTGTTGCATTACTTACTGTATATCCCTCATACAATTAATTGAGCATTTTAGACAATCCAATGTTCCAATTTAGTAATGTAGGACATACTATTTTGTGTATTATGATCAGCTCACACAAGCTGCATAGTTATTTAAATTGTAATAGGTGCTAATAATTCCTTTTAACACTTATTATTTAATGTTAGCTGAGGTGTAGCCTGTACTGACTACAGATGCTTGTTAGATGTTAAATTTCATTAATGTGTCTGTGTTGTAAAAATAAAATTTCAAACAATTTAATATCAGCAAGGTACCAGTTACTTGGAAGGAATATCTAACAGCATACATCAGTGCATAAAGTGCTGTTATATTTTTGAATAATTTAATGTTACACTTCTGTATATTTACCCATTGTTAATTGTACCATGACCAAACAATGTACATGCAATGTTAGGAAACATGGTATTGCCAACTTGTTGGCTCAGCATAAACATGTGAATCTCACAGTATTAAATTTGACATGATCTTTGGTTTTAAATGTGGTCAAATACCACTTGCCATAAACAGAACAATCATGTGTGTCTCACTATCACCTTTCTAGAAATGTCTGACATTACTTCCACTTACTTGTCAGACATATTCTGTTTTCTTTCCTGTCGGTCTCACTTGACCAACTCTTGATCTTTTCGACCTCAATGGTATTAGGTTGCGAGGCCAGAGGGTGTCTTTCATTTTCTTTATTTAATCTTCTCTCTGATGGAAGGAGGACATGCTCATGTATTGAAGAACAAGAACAAGATGAAGAGGAAGCAGTTGTGATACAATCTAGTATCTCCTCAAAGTGTCTGGAGAAATCTTTAGCAATACTTGTATCAGAACAGAGTGATGACCATGCTGTGGTGGAGCATTATTAAATTTCCGTGAAGTTGTGCAAAAGACTGGACATCCCTGATGGACACAAAAGTAATTTGGAGGTGCCAGATGTTTGGAGAAGACTGAAATAGAAATGAGGACAGGACTTCGTGATGGAGCAGTGTTGAAAGTATGAGGTACTGCTGTATCTCCTCACAAGAGAGTATCTTCTTGCTAAACAGTTTCCCAGATGCTACTATGTTCAGAGTGATGTCTCTCATCCCAGACCTCGTGGATGTCTGCTCTGCTCCTATCATTTGTATTTTGGTGTCCACTACTGGGAGACAGATAATTGTCATCATGGGTGAATGTTCTCCAAGGCTGCTAATGGGAAGATGACACAAGGTCCTGCTAGCATTGTCAGATTCCTGAAGTACCTTTAACTGCAGCCTATCACTTGGGGAAGGCACCAAACTGTCTCACATCAGAAGCCCTACTTGCTGAGCATCACACTTTTTCCAGCCATTTGCATGCCTCCCTTCCCAAAAATGTACATCAGCATTGTAAAAGCCAGAGCACAAATGTATTAAGGGTAGCTCACGAGTGTCGTCAACTAAAAGTTGTGGAATCTCCATCACGTGTCGACACTGTAGCTACTCACAGCACTTCATATTGGTCAGAAAGTGATGTTAAGTGGTTGTGGATTTCACAATTGTCTGGTGTGGAAGGAGCCAGCTTAAAATAAATATTGTGCAAGTTTCCAGTGTTAACCCAGCACTTCAGATGTGGAATTCCCTTCCAGATGTTTTAAGACACATCCAGTGAGACCTGGTGTGGTTAGGCAGGATCACATAACTTCAGAATGAAATGGATAATAGAAATGGTAAAGTCGCTATTTTGGTCATTTATTTATTTAGTCTTAAATGCCTTATGCTTCTGGGATATTTTCATTGGTGTTACATGCATTTAATGTAAAACATGCAATCTGTTGTAAAACTGCCACAGATTCCTCTTGCTGTACCCAAGGCATGTCAGAATTCCTATTACAGGTGTATAAGAGTTATAGAAGGGACTTTGTATGTTTCCAGACATGGGTTCATTAATGAAACCTGGTGGATAAAGTTTGCTCAAGAACCTCTCTGTAATAGGAATTGTGAAACACTCTGGAATTATTAGTGAGCAGGTGGATGGCATGTGTTGAGTGTAGGCTCAATAGTCACAAAAATCTTGCATTTAAGAAGCTTTGCTTTAGTCTCACCTAATCAATATAAATATGCAATAATACAAAAACATCATTATTTGGTGAAGTCCATATGATTCTCAGTTTAGATATCTTTTGTAGTAATATCACCTCAGTTTGGAGTTTTCAGTTATCAACTTCCATGTTTCCCTTGTAAATTCAGTATTACAGTGGTGAAGAATGTGACTGAAACACAACAGGTAATATTACAATAGTTTGTTCATAAATATATTCTGAGTGCATGTGCTGTCAGCAAGAATGTATATATGGCACACTTACTGTTACAACAAACTTTTTTGTGGTTCACAAGTTACTGCAATAATGTCTTTGTATTCATAATATCCCTGTTGTGATAATCATATGTACACAAATTATAGTGATATTTGCATGTTCCTGTTGTTCATATGTGAAAATTTAGTACCTTACCATCCAGATTTTGTAAAGGTATCAACAAATTGCCAATTGTTCAGACTATGATGCCATTTTATACACAAGAGTTAATCTTCTGACTGGTATGCAAATAAGTTAATGAGCTCAATGTTTCACTTAAAGCATAATTGCAAACATTTGCTTGACGTTTTCTTCCTTAAATGCGTGAAGTCGTCAGAAGTCTGTAAGTGCACTCATCCTGAAATACTCAACAAATAAAGTTACACTGCCTTGACAAGCACACAGTTTCCCACTGTACTACTGGCCAATATCTACTCGCTAAGACGTATTATCTAACATCAAAAATGTCTTGTTGTGTTAAAGTCCATCAATAATTAAGCAAAATATTTTTTCTAGTTCCTGGAAGGCTTTAATTAGGCAACTTGCGACTGGTACTGGGTTCCAGGATATACAACTGAATCTCCCGTACCACAGTGTAAGAGTTAACTTGAAGGTCAGTTACTGGAATAACATTAGTTTAATAAGTGATGTTTAGTTTCGCAATACTGTCTGATTGTAAAGTGACTTATTATGTCAAAAAGCCTTGTTATTAATATAGTGCATCTTCATTGGGGCTCTTCTGTTTTTTATTACACTAGCCATTGGCTACAGATTTTTCTCCATCAGATGCATGTGTCCATGCATGTCCACTCCATGCACATTTCTTACTTAATGTGTAAGAATTTTGGGTACATGAACATTGATTAGTGTAGATCTTGTTTGTGTACATGGTTGTTGGGTGGTCATAAATCATTAACTCAATCCATTAATTTATGGCTAAAGTTAGAAGCAGTTCCCAGCTGTGGAAGGTTCTTGATTCTCCTATGTCATATCTTTACTTAAACACATGTTCCATTCTTCTTCTGATACTGATCACTGCAATACAGGGGACCAAGTATACAAAGTGTCTGTTAACTGTTGTTGTTTGAATATGAACTTCTGTTAGTGGATACAGGACTCGGAGCATGTGAGTGTGGACTACCACAATCCAAAGACCCACAAATACCATCAAAAGCATGAGACAGCTGTTTCCATAAGTTGTTCCTCCGTGATTTACTTGTAATTATGTTGGGGGATCTGATCGGGTCATTACCAAGATAGTGAGCTGCAGTAGGTTTGATTTAGCAGTTTACTCCCATTGACTTGCAGTGTAGGGGAAGTTAGACATGTTTGCACACTTCCATTCTTTCACTGTTCATCTCTATTACTGTGATTCAGTAACTTTACGATTGGATAGAAGGCAAAGAGCTTGAGTAGTTCTCTAGAATGTTTCTAAATACTTTCAATGTGCCTATTTAGAGAGATTGCTATACTCATATTCATTTCCTGTGGTGGATTAAATGTACTAAGCAACCAGTAGGAATAAATGGAATCAGTACCGATGTAGAAATTTCTTCTGAAATCAGGATGATGAAGTACTGGTGCCTCATGCAGCTGGTTTTTAATTAACTCAAATGCTTCTTGATATTCCTTATTCCATTTTCAGATGGAGATGGACTTGTGAAGATAAAAAAAATCAAGGATGAATACTGTGATAGAAATTGCATGAAATGAAATGAGAGATTTTTCAGTTGTCTACAGCATATTTGTGCAGGAAAATTTCTCACTGGTTTCATTTTCATCAGATCAGATATGATTCCACACAAAGAAATGACATGCCCAGGGAAATTGTTTTGCAATTTGGCAAATTCTTATTTATCCATCCTTAATGTGACTCTTGCTCCACTAAACCCTTCAATTACATGGCACAGAATGTCTAAATGTGCTCTCTAAAGGCAGTACTAATTTGTATACTGCCTACATAATGTTAGGTGTGTCAATGGTTTGAATGGCTCTGAGCACTATGGGACTTAACATCTATGGTCATCAGTCCCCTAGAACTTAGAACTACTTAAACCTAACTAACCTAAGGACATCACAGAACACCCAGTCATCACGAGGCAGAGAAAATCACTGACCCTGCCGGGAAGCGAGAACGCTACCGCACGACCACGAGCTGCGGACTAAGTGTGTCAATAATTCTTCTCTTTGAACTTCGTTAAGTGCTGTCATAAAGGCCACTGATGATACTGACAGACCAAAGGCCATTCTTTTAAACTGGTAACACCTTCCACTCCACAGAAAGCCTGTGTTCTGCCTGCTATGCCTTCATCTTCCAGTTGGTCACATTGTACAGTAAACTGCATCATTTCATCATGAGCATCAGTTAGTAAATGCACACTGCCATCTTCTTTTGTTACAGTGGGGATTGGAATAGAACCTTCCCTACCTGAGTTATAAATTATCTGATTCTCCTACATATTCTTAATTGCTTTATTAACTACTACTTTCTAGGGCAAGGATACTGGGTACAATTTGCTATGGAATCACTCATGATTCTTAACTGGAGTTTCCCAAGCGCATCATCTGATCGGACCAGGTGTTTTTAGAACAGATCAACATAACACCCTTGTATTTTTACCTGTTCCTCCCATTTACCTTCAGGCATGTCCACTAATGATTGAATCATATTTTGAGTACTAGTCACAGCATCTTAATCATTATTATTCTCCTGCAGACCAGCATTTCCTCAGACTTACTTGAAGATGCAGTTCCCAAGCTCATATTTATGAATGGAGCACCCTAATTGTCTCCCTTGATGAATCCTGAAACTATCTCCTCTTCTGTTCATTTCTGTCTGACTAGTGGAAGGAAGTGCAAGAGAATGCATTTACAAAGCTATTCAGAATCGGCCAACTCTGAGAACTAAACTGATGTCAAGTGATGCTAAAATGAATACACTCTGCTTGTACATACTCTCCTGAATTCTGAAATTTAATAGTGCCTGGCCTTTGGTGGGATTGCATTGATTGTTTACAGCAATGGCAATATGGAAATGATCTACAGGAAATATTCAAAATGCAAGGATGTAGATTTTCTGTGATAGCTCCCGTCTTCCTCGCATGAAAAGCATTAAAATGTATTCATGTTTCCATTTCTCCTTCCTCTATAAATCCTAACTCACTACAGTGACAGGTTTGCACTAGGTTGTGTTCTGACTCATTTCTGACAATTTCAGTTTCTGAGTGGCCAACTTCCAAAATTCATTTAGTTTACTGTATCATAACTTCACATATTACAGCTTCAGCTACATGACTTCAGCTTTGGAATACCTGGCCATTGGTTTTGCACTCTCTCTGGCATATGTTGGAAGTATTTTATTTTCAATCCTGCTTTTTTTTTTTTTTTTTTTTCACAAAACCAAAATTTGTTTATGAAGGTGGTTTAAATTCTTCAGAATTGGAATAAATTTTTGTTAAACAAATGACCCAGATATTTGCTTAACATTACATCTGGCTAACACACATGTCTACTTTGCCCTGTTTGGTTTAATGTTTCTGAAATGTTCGAGCTGTTTGAACCCAACCAAGGTGAATACCCTGTGCCCATTTTTGACTGTCCTGAAAGTTCCATTATCTGCGGTTATTTGAGGTGCATTGTCAATGTTAGTCTCTATTTTGTCTAATGCTGCATTAATTTTGTGTAGTAGAAGCTCTTTATTTATTCCTTTTCATCCTTTGTCACAGTCTGAGGATTTCCGGTGAATTTTGTCATTTACACAATGCACAGCTGCTCACCTACAACCTCTACAGATATTTCTTGTCACACGCGCTACTGCACATTGATGCTTGCTAGCCACGTTCCTCTTGTATGTAGCTGATCTCCATGATTAGTTTGGCTTTGCTGTTGGACAACCATGTTGATAACATGCTTAAACAGTATCTTCCCTAGAATTTGGTTGGTTCAACTAATGCCTTCATTGTAGAGTTGGCATGTTTTAATACTTGGTCTCACTTCTGTAGATGTTAGGCCCTGGTAAAGAGCTTTTGATGTGATGATGAGTCATTCCTTCCCTGACTGGTATGTACTTCTCATGTAGTCAGGTTAGCTAGTTGTGTCGGTTTTTTAGTAACACCCGGAGACCACGTGTAGGGTCCGTTTAGGTTGACACGTGCACATGTGAAGCTGCATTGCCCCCTGAAATACTTTTATTAACCTTTTGTCAGTTATGAAACTTGTTAGGTATATCTTATGTTGGATAAGTAGTTTATAAACACATTGTACAACAGTCATTAAAGATACAGTTATGGAATAGTAAATAACTATTCAAAACTGAGCAATAATAATACTAATTGAGTGGCCCTTCTATGAACTGATTTAGTCTGTCAATAATATCTGATGCAGATCTCATAAAGCACAGCAATACTTCAGATGACGGTGGACAATCTTGATTATATGCACTCTTTCTTGTAGACCTGTGGTTCTCTCAAAGTGTACTGTCAATGAAGTGCAGTCATTGGTTAGGTTTTCTCACAACAATGCCTATATGATCATTCCAATTTAATTTGTCTGAAATTGTAATTTCTAGGTATTAAGCTTAATTGATAGCCTTTAGATTGAGATATTGTGAAACAGAAATTTAGCAGGTATCCCCTTGTACTCTTGTGGATGTTCTCATTTCTCCTTATTGAGAGACAATTGCTACTCTTCACACCATACAAATATCGTATAAATCATTTTGCAATTCGTATTGATCATCTGACAACTTGCTAGATGGTAAATGAAAGCATCATCTGCTAACAATCTAAGAGGACTGCTCAGATTGTTTCTTAAATCATTTGTGTGGATCAGGATCAGCAGAGGGCCTATAACAGCCCAGTGGCTCACAATAAATTATTATGGCCTATGACCTTTCTGACAGGAAATCATGAATCCAGTGCATAACTAAGATTTGACACATAACTATGCAATTTTATTAGAAGTTGTGTCTAAGGAATAGTGTCGAAAGCCTTCTGGAAGCCTAAAAATATGACACCACTTTGGATCCCCCTTTCAGTCTCAATTGTTACATTGTGGAACTAAAGTGTGGATGTGTTGCCTTGCTTAACGAGAAAAACATTTTCTGAATCCATGCTGACTGTGTATCAACAGATTGTTTTCCCAGAGCAAATGGGTGTGTTGATGATGTTGTTGTTGTTGTTGTTGTTGTTGTTGTTGTTGTTGTTGTCTTCAGTATTGAGTCTGGTTTGATGCAGCTCTCCAAGCTACCCTATACTGTGCAAGTTTCTTCATCTCCCAGTACCTACTGCAACCTAAATCCTTCTGAATCTGCTCAGTGTATTCATCTCTTGGTCTCCCTCTACAATTTTTACCCTCCACGCTGCCCTCCAATGTTAAATTTGTGATCCCTTGTTGCCACAGAACATGTCCTACCAACAGTCCCTTCTTATTGTCAAGTTATGCCACAAACTCCTCTTCTCCCCAATTCTATTCAATACCTATTCATTAGTTACGTGATTTACCCATCTAATCTTCAGCATTTTTCTGTAGCACCACATTTCGAAATCTTCTATTCTCTTCCTGTCCAAACTATTTATCGTCCATGTTTCACTCCATACAAATACTTTCAGAAATGACTTCATGACACTTAAATCTACACTCGATGTTAACAAATTTCTCTTCTTGCCATTGCCAGTTTACATTTTATAATCTTCTCTACTTCGGCCATCATCAGTAATTTTGCTCCCCAAATAGCAAAACTCTTTCACTACTTTGTGTCTCATTTCCTAATCTAATTCCCTCAGCATCACCCGACTTAATTAGACTACATTCCATTATCCTCATTTTGCTTTTGTTGATGTTCATCTTATATCCCCCTTTCAAGACACTGTCCATTCCGTTCAGCTGCTCTTCCAGGTCTTTTGCTGTGTCTGGCAGAATTAGTGTCATCGGTGAACCTCAACACTTTTATTTCTTCTCCATGGATTTTAATACCTACTCCAAATTTTTCTTTTGTTTCCTTTACTGCTTTCTCAATATACAGATTGAATAACATTAGGGAGAGGCTACAACCCTGTCTCACTCCCTTCCCAACCATTGCTTCCCTTTCATGTACCTCAACTCTAATACCTGCTATCTGGTTTCTGTACAAATTGTAAATAGCCTTTCGCTCCCAGTATTTTACCCCTGCCACCTTCAGAATTTGAAAGAGAGTATTCTAGTCAACATTGTCGAAGTCTACAAATGCTAGAAATGTAGGTTTGCGTTTCCTTAATCTTTCTTCTAAGATAAGTCGTAAGGTCAGTATTGCCTCACGTGTTCCAATATTTCTACGGAATTCAAACTGATCTTCCCCGACGTCGGCTTCTACCAGTTTCTCCATTCGTCTAATTATGGAGTTACTGTGTAAGCATACTCTGAAACAAACCTGAGTGGCATACAATCCCGACCAGAAGCATTCTTTATTAAGTAATGTAAGCTGCTTCTCAACATGGAGAAAACCTGCTACCAAGTTAGTCATGTTGGCATTCATTCTTGATTTGAATACTAGAATACATTCTTGGTTTTTGAAATTCTTTCAGCAAAGCAAACTATGCTTTCTGTAACTCAGCTTTAGTCTCACTTCATCAGTAACATCACTATTGTTATCGCAGAGTGAAGGTATTGATTCCTTGTTGGTGTTGTTGTACTTTACATATGACCAATATCTCTATCGATTCTTCTAGTTTTAAGGCCAGTTTCATTGTGGAACTTACTAAAAGCCTCTTACACTGGGATTTTACATTGTTTTACATTTGGCATTCATTTCTTCATAGCTTCTGTAATAGTGTTCCAATCTGTTTTGTGTACTATGTGGGACCTCTTATTATAGCTCTCAACTGCCATTGTTTCCATTTATTTAATCCATGATGTCTGGTCTAGGCCTACATAGTCAGATCAGATGGAGTTCAGGCTGCCTCTGAAAAAGGTGTCAAGTGCATTTTTAACTGTGTTTCTATATGTATACTTTACGTTTATTTTTGTGTGTTTGGATCTTACAACATTTAGTCTCGCTACAATAAGCGTGTGGACACTAACCCGTGTATCCATCGTAATGATCCCTATTTGCTCATTATTATTTGTTGCTAAGTAGTCAACAATGCTTTTGCAATAATTTACAATTAATGTGGGCACCTGCACTAATAATTATTGCTGTAAATACTTCTCTGAGAAAGCTTTTGGTATGTCAGATGACATACCTAAAATCGACTTGCGACATGTATTTTAGCCAACATATGGAGGCAAGATTGAAGTCATCATCAACTGTGTTTGTATGACTGGGGTACCTATTTGGAATGGCTAAGCTCTTCTTTGAGCTGTTCAGCAACTCATTCAGGTGGTTGGTTAAACAAGGTATGTAAGCTTCAGTGCTTTCTATTAGCGATTGGTGTTCTGGATCTTTCCGAACACAGCTACAATAATTTACAGTTGCAATACCAACTGCATCTAAAACTACCTTCATCCTGTTTTTGCCCTGGACTGTTTTAAACTGTCAACCATTCTGTAGCTTACTGAGACTCTCTAATATAGTAAGACAGCCATTCACCACAACACAGCCCCCACTATCCGAGTAGGCACCTGCTGTGTGTAGTGGTCCCCTGACATATTAAGCAAAACCCAGGAAACACAACACCGTAAGGCACAAGTCAGAGAATCTGCAGACTGAGTGCAGGACTGTCGTAGCCCCTGATACAGAGCTGAATTGGTGGTACGTTTCAAAGGACCATGGTCAATTCTGTCATAATGCTATTGATAGTGAGCTCCGCCTTCAAACAGCAAGACAGGCAATCTTTACCATATCAGCTAGCCACCAAAAGCAGACGCACAGTGTGTGTTGCTTTGGATCAGATCAGTTTTAGTACCAACATGAGCCACCGTCTGCAATTGGCAAAAACCTCTGTTCGCCATAGCATCCAGAAGCACCTATTCCACATCAGGAATAAGTAATCCTGAACTTTCATATATGTTTGACCAGAGTTTTGCAACATTAGTTGGTCCGGTCCTAGTGTTATATTGCATCCTCAGTCAATGCCACATTTCTTCACTGTAATAGGTCTTCAGCAGTCCCATGAACATTTTATCCAGTGGCTGGATCCTACAGGTGCAGTGAGAAGGGAGTCTAACTAAGTGAACATGATGAATCCTACTTGCAGATAAGAGCCTCAATGCTGGTAGCACAGTTAAACATGCTAATTTCATTGTTGCTGCCTCCTTCTCTGACTTAGCAAACCAAACGTATCAATCAAGGGACATTGTGGCAGCTTTAAAATATTGCATTTTCTATTCCCCACTAAGTTAACAGCCATTTGATCATAATCCACTTTCTTTCGTTGCTGTTGGTCCTGTGACACAAATGTCTTGTGACTGCTACTAGAATCCCCATGTTATTCGTTAGCTCAGTAATACCCAGACTATATTTTACTGTAACATCCAGAAACCGCTTTGAACACAAGAATTTAGATTTAAACATCCATGTGAACATCAAGGGGGTTACGGAATACTTGGAAGCCAGACTGTTTCATAACCCCCCCCCCCCCCCCCCCAAATAAAATCTGACTTCATCATTCTTTGGATGAATAACTTCTAGAGCCTTCATGGGGAGTTACAAAATTGACTTGCTTCATTAAATTACTATATGACCAACTTCTGCTCCTCAAGGACCTCTCACTTATAAATACTTTTTCAGTGTATATTGTAAATGGTCAGCCAGCCACATACACCCCTGTCTCTCCTCGTTTTCTTCTTGTTCCAGTTGTGTTTTAATTGACAGTTTTTAAACATCTCCCGACTTCCAAATTTTTTTCCTGTGGTTGAGCACCTGTGGTTGAGCACCTGTGGTTGAGCACCTGTGGTTGAGCACCTGTGGTTGAGCACCTGTGGTTGAGCACCTGTGGTTGAGCACCTGTGGTTGAGCACCTGTGGTTGAGCACCTGTGGTTGAGCACCTGTGGTTGAGCACCTGTGGTTGAGCCCACGATCACGCATATGTACCATACCACACCTGTATCAATCAGCGGCTGAATGGGGCAGCGAAAGGAGGAGTGGCTAATGTACAGCATCGGGGTCTCCCAGCTCTTGCATCTGTTAGAGCTGGTGCCACTCTGCTGATGAGATGCAAGAAAGTCAGTTATTCACTGATCAATCCATCCATCCATCGATTTCACTTCTTCAGTTAGTAGTATTGCCTCTGATGTATACTGTGTGGGGATAGTCTATAACAAAGAATTGGAGTGATGGACGACATATGAGAAGATGCGCATAGAAAAAGATGAAGAAAGATCGTCAGAACAGGACAGACAGACTGACTCCAGTTTAAATCTGTCGTAAGACAGATCCAGCAGCACTCCACATGTACAGTGAAACAGTCTTCCGCCAACCAGCTTTCAGAGGTTATTTAGGGTTACCTTTTCAGTATTTTGGCATAAGGGGTCTGCACTCTCCAGTAACTCATTTGAGAGTTATTGCATTCCATTTGCTTTCATGCCAGATTAGCTCAGTATCTGTATTGCACTAAAAATATCACAACACTGCCAATGCTGAAGATGTGTGCTGTGCATTTTGTTTACTAACAACTCCTATCACATCCATTAACAGTACTCTCTGCTCACAACATAATGCCCACCTTACACTTCAACCTTGAGCTCACAACCTCCACGGGACTCGGTGCTCTTTGGTGGGTTCATGCTTGGCTACCACAGGCTCCCAGCCTTTGCAGCATCTTTTTCCTTTCGTGCTGCATGTCTATCATGTTAGTATCATTTTTCCCTTTCCTTGTAGAACATGTGTGGTGTTTTTTTGGGAATGTTGCACGCTGTCCATAGCTGACATACACAGTCTCACCACTGGTTTTCATGCCTATTTTCCTTCCTTCCTTCCTTCATTCACTTTCTCCTATCCTTCCTCCTCTTCAATATTTGAGGCTCCTCTTTGTCCTTCTTCCTCCCTTTGTCCACGCGAAGGCCAGTAAATGCATCTAAAATGTTGTAGGTGACTGGGTAACATGTAATTCCCAGCCTTGGGCCAACTGGTAATGTTTGTATGTACCACCTGGTGCAGGCCAGGCCCAGAGAGGGGCGCTTGCCTGAACTGCTACCTTCCTAAATTGGTACATGTGACTTAGGAGTGAACAATCAGCAATCACCTAAGGCTGCTGTGTGCCCATTTGAAAGGGGCACCCAGTTGGAGGGAGCAAGCCATCAGACATGCTGGCAGTCATGGGAGATTTCCTCAAAGTGAGCCAATTATCATCTTTGCAGTCCACGTCTACCAAACATAAATGGAATGAAGCTCCCAATTCAAAGACCCTCCCAGCTGCATCACAGTGCTGCTCAACAGTCTAACAGAGGCCTAAATCCAAATGTATGTCTGATCACGGTGGCATTGCAGTCCATCGGGTGACGAGAAAAATAGTGCTTGTGGGCACTAAGGAGGCATCTACCTTTTCTTATCTTTGTTACAGTGGGAGAATCTGTCCAGGATCAAAGCGGGCTATGATGTTATCACAGTCTGACTGTACATTATGAACCTAAAGTGCTGCTCCCAGTGTCATCATTTCAACCACACTTTATAGTCCTGTTGTCACGCGGCCAACTGTGTAACTTGATGTAGGGAAGCTAACCACCTTGCTGCTGCATCTACTGCAATGGTTATCATGCCACCTCCTGTTGTAATTATCTGTTACGTTTTGATGAGCAGCTGTGTAGGAGATCTGGGTAAAGGAAAAAGTTCCTTACCCGGTCACTCGCAAGTTACTGGCTAGTTAAAAACCCTGTGTCCTACTGTCAGGCACTAATAATGTGGTTCTTGCTTCATCTTGCTCCATGAAGGACATGGCCGTGCAGACATGTGAGCTCAAATACATCTCAGAGATTGTGAAATCTTCCATTGTCATGGTAGTATCACCATCCCCTTGTCCAGCTGTGCAACAAGCCATCAAACCCTCGCCACAATGGGAGAAGTCACCAGATACATAACCGACCTGCTAGAAAGGACAGATGAAATACTCCCATGAAGACTTCCTATCTCCTTTCAGTCAACCAACCTCTAAGACTTCCTCTGCCAACTGGAAAGGCTCAAGAAATCCAACAAAGGCAAACGGTCTTCTCCTAAACTGACTCGGAGATACTCTTCGATGGTGTCATCATGTACTACCTTCACCTGGCCAGCCTCCGTGCCACCAGAGCACGGAGGTGAAACCCCTCGACTTTTATCCTCATCGTGATTGTCCTTACAATGACCAACACTTCCCCAATTGTGATGCCAGGTAGAATATCTTACAAACATTATCCGTATCACCGCAGAACGTTCTGTTCCCTGATCTTCGTCTATACAATGCATGTCAAACACCTTAGGTCATCATTTTGCGGAAATTTCAAGCTCTTCCCACTGTCACCCGGCCTTCTTCCATCAGAAATGAATGGAGGTGGCTCGAGTGATACCCTTCCCTTCTCTGAATTGTGAGGCACAGTACTGCCTATGATATGAGAGAGCAACACTCTCTTGTGGACAACCAGAATGCACGTTTCCCAGTCACTGGTGGGAAGCCATTGTCATATCCATACCTAAGCCCGGTAAGGACAAACGCATTCTTTCTAGTTATACCCAATTTCTCTTGCCAGATTCGTTTGCAAGGTGATGCAGCATATGTTTTATGCCTGGGTGGTATGTTGGCTCGAGTCTCGCAATTTACTAACCACTGCACAGAGTGGATATCGAGGACGCTGTTCTGCAATTCACCATCTCGTCACTACGTCCACCCGTGTTATGAATGGTTTCCTGCAGAAATCCCAGATTATGACCATGTTTTATGCTTTGGAGAAAACCTAAGACACATGCTCCATGACTGAAAAATTCCTCAAGGAAATAGTTCAGGCTGCCATGAAAGTCCCGTGTGTAGAGAGTGCACAGGATACCAAAGACTGAGTTTTCAAGGCCCAAGTGTCCTCTCCCTTGTCAATCACCTTTATTCCTGAAGATTGTGTTCCTGAGTATTCCTTCCTCAGTGATTGTACCTTTGTGTATACTGATGGTTCTCGGATTGACCATGGTGTTGGGTACACCATTGTCATTGGTGCCAACGTCTTTAGTTATTGGCTTCTGGTGCACTGCTCAGTATTTACAGCGTAGTTCTCACCCTGTATCAGGCCACTGAATACATTTGGCGACACAGGCTTTTTAGATGTGTCAGACACTGTCGGCACCCTTGAAAGCCTCTGTGGGCTGTACACCACCCATCCCTTAGTGCAATCGTTCCAGGAAAACTGTCATTTGATCACTCGTGGTAGAGCCACTGAGATGTTCATGTGGGTTCATGCCCATGTCGGTGTGGCAGGAAACAAAGCTACTGATACTGGTGCCAAGGGTGCAGTAATTTTACCTCAGCCCATTGGTTCATAAATTCCCTCTAATGATTACTGTGTTGCCATCTGTCAGAAGGTGGTGCCACTTTAGCTTCACTGGTTCTCCATTCAATGGAATAAGCTCTGGGTTATGAAGCTTCTCCCTGTGGCTTGGACAAACTCCTGTCAGCCCTCCCTTCATGAGGTCATTTTATCTAGGCTGCGTATTTTGCACTGCCTTTTCAGCCTTCGCCATTTAAGTGGCGCTCCCCCAGCATGTTGTGGACATTGGGTGCAATGTTAAAATGTCAGGCATTTCCTGGCAGAATGGTGTTTTTTTTTAATAGTTTGTGTGCCTGTTTGAGTTTTCCATCTGAATTATCGCCTGTTTTAGCGAACGACAAGCGAGCTGTTGACCGCGTGTTGCTTTTTATCCATAAAAGCAATATGGCGAAGACCATGTAATTTTTATTTCAGGACCTCCATTACTCTATGGCATACTTTATACACTTTTCTCCACGTCTTTGTTTTAGCATTCTTCTGTTCCATCGATTGTGAATAAGAGAGGAGGTAGAAATGACTACACTAGTCTTCATGTTGTATAGTTCTGATATGGGTGCATATCATTATAGTTGCTTTTGCACCCAAATACAAAACAAAAGAAAAGGAAACAAACACCACACAAACTAATGTGTAGAAAGCAGGAGTTTCGAAATCAGAATGAAAGATGGAATTTCCATTTGTGCATGACAGCAGAGGGACTGAAACTCGTGCAGGGACTTCTGGAAACACAATTCTGGTATGCTCTTAGGCGATTTGAAGTGCTCCACGTTTTTCAGTCCAATGTGTGGATCTCATTGTGTGATTTTTTTTTTCTTGTCCTCCGTATGTGATTAGGACTTCTGCATCTTAGTCTCCAAATTGAACTGTTAATATGTTGCTTGTGTTGAGCGTGAGATTCATTTACATCTTTTAGAGAGAAAATGATAGTGTGTATGGTGAACTTGATGAAAGTCATGGCAGTAAGAAAGCAAATACTGGGTTGGTGTATATGTTCATATCATTTTTCCAATTTAGATAAACACAAGACACACACATAAGAGATTTGTCACCACTAATGTGTTGTTCTTCACTATTTACAACAGTCTGCCAAAACTGGGAGAACTTTACTATTCTGTGACTAGAAATCGTGTGGTTTTGAGGCAAAGAACTCACCAATCCATGTTCACAGTGCCTTTTCATCCAGAAAGAAAGGAAGTAAGTTTCTTAAAGGTTGTTATGCAGAGAGCAAAAAAGGTGAAAATCTGAGTGCACAAGATTAAGTGAACCACATTGGTCTGGAATGACTTCTAAAATAAACTCGTGTACAATATTTTTTGTCAGTCTAGCAGAATGATAGAGGCTGCTATAATGGAGCAGCATCACTTCATACAGTCTTCCTGGTCATTGTTCTAGGATTGCATCTGCAAGAAGTCGTAGTTGTTTAAAATGAATGAATTTTCTTTGTGAATCTTTTGTTGATGTGTGCAGATCTTTGTATGGGGAGTTGCTGCTTTGTCTGGACGCAATCATTCCTTTCTTTTCCTTCTGTTAGCATACACACACCATTTCTCAAGGCCTGTGACAATACAGGATAGGAATCATTGGTGTTCTTAATGAACCACTAGAATCCGATCAAGCAGTGAGACACAGATGTACCCCTGCCGGTTTTTGTGATTTTGGCTTGGAGCACACGATACCTGTAAAAACAGTTTTTGAATATTCCCCTTTTGCATGCAAATGTAACATATGATAAAATGATCACACTTAATCGTATTTCCCTGTTCTCAAGTACACTGATGTAGTTCATCGTGGGTTAAGGTGCCTTTAACTGAAAAAATGACAATATATAAACTTGACAAGCAATGGTGAACCTCAAATAAAAAATAAGCAATAAATAAATTCATAGCAATTGGAATAACAACATGCAAAACACAAAAGCTACAAAATTATACCCCAACCTAATACCTATTAAGTCATGGTGTGAAGGCATAAGTACAATACAGTTTAGAGACCATAAACAAGTTTTCCAGTTGGAGCTCCTACATACCATGCACTAGGCTTTTGTCTGCATGTGATAAAGGTGTTGGACAGAGGTCAGGGTTCTCGGGTGGGGGCACACAACAGCTGAACAGCACACTACCTAAATCAGCACACATACCAACACACTATACATTAGTGATGGCAAAGGTACAGTAGTGTGTATGTTACTGCAAACTCTCATTGCTTCGGGGGAAAAGTGACCAGATGCCAGCACCTCTGTGGTGCACTAAAGTTGACACATCCATAGTTTTGAAGCGGTCATGACAGGTGTCAACAGTTCCCATTTTGTGTGAACTGCTGAGTGGGAATGAAAGTCGTGTGTGCAGAGATGCACATTTGCTGGCCTCCTCCATGAGAGTGGTACTGTGAACTGGAAAGCTGCAGTGTCTGGTCTTTTAATGGAACCTGGAGGGAGACCATACCCCAGTCAGTTTGGGAAAAGGATTAGTGCAATTTTGCAAGTAACTCATCAGCTCGTGGCAGAAGGTATGTGCAGATAACATGACTGTGATAAATTTCATGTCTCCACAAAGTTGGAGGTGACACACCTGTTTGTTTATTTATTTAATGGTCGAAAAAAAAATAAACAAAAATAATCATGTAGCCCACTCACTTGTCTAAAGCAGTTGAATTATGCCTGGTGACTCGAGAGATTCAGTTGTACTCATTCATGTAAGGACATGAAAAAAATGCAGTCAAGCCAAATTGTTACACTGATGTGTGCTATGAAGTTGTTCACACACCATAATCGCACAGAAAACAAATCCAAAAATTCAGAACACAATTAATCTAGGTGTTGATAAGGAACCAGATCTGACAAAAGATACATATTTTAATTTATAGAAAATTCAAAAGTAACAAAAGCATGGAACCCAAACAAATTTTTGGTGTCAGTATCATTAATAACCAAATACACATCTGCAGTCCGTTCAACGACATGAGCTGTGGTGGACAGAAACAGAGTGAGAATTGTAATATGCTGCTCGTTTGTAGCTTAGCACATGGCATTTGATGGTTGCTGACGGAGGGAGCTGATTTGTGTGAGAGTCTGAGAGCTGAGGAGTGGAACAGTTGATATGGTGTTCACTTTTGGAGATAACGGTTTCTTCAGTGCAAACACTTAAATAAAAAGTTCATTCTAACCTGTAGACAATAATGAAATGGAATGAATGTCAAGGTCCATTCATATTGAGGAAGGCTGGGTGTGACAAATTGAAGCCATGTAGTTTTTGTTGTCCCACAACTCTCACCATCTGGGGGGCAAGCAGCCTCCTCACGCCGCACAAAGTGAGAGGGATTTGTTGCAAGTGCCACACGGTTTCCTTGTCAGCATCATCATTGGGTTTATCCATCTCAGCTAGGCTTCCCAGCTTGAGCAGCTATGTCTTCATCTTGTGCCATGTGCAGAAATTGTTCACTGTAAATGGTGACGTTGCCTGGTTCTTCCATTTGGTAGGCTACTGCATGGGGGACTTGGACAATGACCACTATTAAAAAGTTTTCTGCAGACAGATCTTCACTTCAAAGGGTTCTCTGATGAATATCCTTATTCGGCACTAGGCAGATGATCATATCATCAACTGCAAAGTCTGCGTTAGATTCTGTGGAGCTTTTAGGAACAAAGTGACACTTAGGGCCCTCAAACCCTTCAGCTCTGCTACCTAATCCTGATAAGACTGATGTTACTGCCTGCGTTACTGGTAAAACTCTACACAAGTGACACTGATTTGAATGCGCTCGTGGCTATAAGGTGATGACAAACTACACGTTTCATCAAAAGTGTGAGGCCAGTTCATTTAAAGCACAACTACTGTTGGACACATGGCAGGAATCCCCATCAAACCCTAAAGTTTGTGTTTCAATTATCCTGAATGCAATGAGGTGTCGGTGTAGCCAGTTTTCATGTTTCACTTCTTCAGCAGAGTCGTCATACGACATAAACCATCGTGGGTAGCACCTGTGATGGTGGAACCTGAACCATTAACGTAGCCACTAGTTTTTCCGAGGTGGCTATAGTAAATTGCTGGTGCCAGACAAGTGGTAGAGGTACCACATTCGTAGGCAAGGTACAAGAAGAAAGTCACACAAACTGAGTGTTTGAAGGTTGTACTTGGTTACACTTGTTTTCTAACTCTGGACCCAATAAAACGTGTGGCTGTTAGAAATGGTCTAGTTAGTGAGTAAGGACGTGTCAGCATAAGTATGAGGTAGGTAGCAAATGAGAAACATTTGCCTGCCAAGGACAGCTCTGTTTCAGCTGCAGGCAATAGAGGTGCAGGATTGAGATCAGTGGCTTCTGTTCGGGACACTAAGCAAGTGAACAGTGCACTACTCTAATGAGCAATAGTGGTGGTGGAGGTGCAGCAGTGTAAGGGTTTCTACAGACTTCACATATGATTTCATTTCGTATGATACAGAATCTGGTTTCACCACACGATCTGTGTTCTCGTATATTTCTGTCCCTGCTCAAAAATCTGTGTTTGGACTGCAAGATTTAAATGCATTGTACGTAAATTGCTCATATTGGCTCTGTTCTCTTTTGCACTGGATTTTCGTATTTTCTCATTTGTAAGGGAAAATTCCGTATTAGCTAGTTTTGATGGAATATATGTGCATCTTCAGTATATTTCCTCACAGAGTGGATATGGAAATCTGCTTTGAATTTCTTTACTTCTTGACATTGATTTAGCCAACAAGATTGCAAAGCATACTCATTCTTCCATGTAACTGCTAAAAATGCAACAGTAGTTAGACAAATGTGTTCACACGTTGCTGGTTGTAGGCACAAAGAGTACATTTTTGTAGAAATGAAGATACAACAATCATCCTTCCACTAGGATATAAATTTCAAAGGAAATAATACATTCTATTAATAAATAGTTCCCAAAACTTTAAGTCATAACCTAATTTGAAAGAATTGTCGTTGTTGTTGTTGTTGTTGTTGTTGTTGTTGTTGTGCCCTTCAGTCATGAGACTGGTTTGATGCAACTCTCCATGCTACTCTATCCTGTGCAATCATCATCTCCCAGTACTTACTGCAACCTACACCCTTCTTAATCTGCTTAGTCTATTCATCTCTTGGTCTCGCTCTACGATTTTTACCCTCCACGCTGCCCTCCAGTACTAAATTGGTGGTCCCTTGATGCCTCAGAACATGTCCTACCAACCGATCCCTTCTTCTGGTCAAGTTGTGCCACAAACTCCTCTTCTCCCCAATTCTATTCAATACCTCCTCATTAGTTATGTGACAACCCATGTAATCTTCAGCATTCTGATGTAGAGCCACATTTTGAAAGCTTCTATTCTCTTCTTGTCCAGATTATTTATCGTCCATGTTTCACTTCCATACATAGCTACACTCCGTACAAATACTTTCAGAAATGACTGCCTGACACTTAAATCCATACTCAATGTTAACAAATTTCTCTTCTTCAGAAACACTTTCCTTGCCGTTGCTAGTCTACATTTTATATCCTCTCTACTTTGACCATCATTTATTTGTCTCCTCAAATATCAAAACTCCTTTACTACTTTAAGTGCCTCATTTCCTAATGTAATTCCCTCAGCATCACCAGACTTAATTTGACTACATTCCATTATCCTCGTTTTGCTTTTGTTGATGTTCATCTTATATCCTCCTTTCAAGACACTGTCCATTCCATTCAACTGTTCTTCCAAGTCCTTTGCTGTCTGTGACAGAATCACAATGTCATCGGCGAACCTCATAGTTTTTATTTCTTCTCCATGTATTTTAATACCTACTCCGAATTTTACTCCTGAGTGATATGATTTCCAATCTATTTTTTAAGTGTTCATTTGTTAATGGAAATGCTAAATTCTTCAGAAAATTACATCAAATTTTTACGGTTCCTTTTGGTTTTGAAAGTGAATCCAAAATTTGGCCATTTATCCCAGATATGTTTAGCTTAATATAAAATAACACCATAGGCCAACATCTTCTGATTTTGGAAACAGAATAACCTGTAATCATTTTATCTACAGTATCCACTCCTCCTTCAGTGTGAATGTAAAAAAAAAATGATAATTGGCTTCCCTGTTTTGGTGTTGATATCATCCACGTCATGCATTGTAGATAGGAGTATCAGCAAACAGTTACTTCTTGGTTGGGTACAAAAAATGAATTCATTAGCTTGGAAGCAACATTTTGAAACTCCACAGGTTGGTCTCTTAGATGCAAAATTCAAGAGGTATCTCCCTTTCCTTCTTGTGAAGAGTGCCTAGAATGGTCAATTTTTTCTCCAACATGTCCTCCACTACTGGCAGTTTGTGTGACAATTGTCAATGATGACATTTCTGTGTGTATCTTTGATGTCACTGACAAGCCTTCCTACAATTATTGCTGGGCTGTTTGTTACTAGAAATGGTCCATCTAGCTGCTTTCCTACATATACTTCAATATTACTGGTATAAAACCTTTTTGTCACTCATGGCACATATTTTAATTGAATATTTTGTGGGTTTGTGTGGTGTATATATAGGGTCCAGGAGTAGCAGCCTCTAAACAGTCAACATTTCATGGACTGTAACATAATCAGCAGGATTATAGAATCACTTCACGTTGACTGCAAAGGAATGTGGACATTTTCTGACAGCAGTTATGCTGTCAAGTTTTTTCCTTTCATTTGGAGTGGAAATGTCAGCAAATCTCATACAATGTATTACAAGCAGAAATCCCTTGTAGCTCATTATGGCATTCAGGATATTCATATGTATACTGCCTGACTCCAGAAATTCTTTTACATTTACATGCTGACCTTTCTCTAAACTTGTCAAATGCAAAATGCCAAATATTGGCATAATTTCATGACTATCCACGGCTATACAATCTCTTGAACATTTTTATTTTTTTTCAAGGTTGTCAGTATATTTGGTAGTAAGGGATACTATCATACATTTAGTGCCAAAAAGCTTGAAAAACACAATTTCATTAGAGAAATCTTTTTAATAGCTTGTGAGACTGGGTGGTAAAAAAAATTCTCACCAGAACAGGTGCATTTTCAGAGAAGTATCTGAACGACAGTTGCATTACCCTGTATTTGGTTCTTAATAACTAATACCTGGAACACTTTAGTAGTTAAAATGTCTGCAGCCTTGTACCTGTACTGTTTGGCTGATCCGTGTGGAGGACATGTGATAATGTAGCCTTGTTCTCCTTATTATTTGAGGTCATAGTGTCACTGGAGTTATTGGCTCTGAACAATGATAATTTATGTTAAACTTTGTACCCCTCCATAATTCTGGAGGGTTGCCGTTTGGTACCTTGAAGAAGTGAAGGTACGGAAAGCCACCTAAGATACACATCATAGATATGCATATTTGACAGAGTTGTCAAGTCCTAATGGTCTATGTGTCATAAGTTCAGATCTCAATGGTTGCAAGTTTGCACATACCATCTTGTGTTGAATGAACTGGTACTGCATAGGATGAAAAAATAAGACTTGCTGGCAGTGTACTATCAAATATGCTTGTAGAAGTGTTAGATTGGGTCAGGTGGCAGCATATGATTTTTTTCTAGTGGAAATTACTTTGTTATATGATTGCTTCTCATTAAACTTCAGTAATAAACCCATTGTAATTTCCACTGTGTGTTAGTGTGCATATGAAAGGTTTCCAATGTCTGGAGAGAGGGGTCATGATAGAGACCAGGCAGTATCAGTACTTGATATCGTCTGCTTGGGATAAGCCAAGAATCCTGGCATTCATGCAAGGTTCATAATCGAGACAATTCACGTGCTTGAAAAACAAGAGAAAAATTATTCCAGAAAACGTAAGTGTTGATTGGCAATCCCTCAGTACAGGTATGGAGACCCCAGTTTCCACCACTTGTATGTGAAGTGGACCATCTCCTCTCCACTACTGTGGCCAATATAATAAGAGATCCAGAGTTGTGGCAATCTGCTGGAGCAATGTAGAAGTAGAGGCTGGCTATGAATGACAAGGAGTTGGGGCTCCAATGGTCAGATAGAAAACTATGGGTTTTTGAGGGATAGTGGCAGCAGACTAATTCTCGTTATCTGTAGTTCGCCAACCAATCCACTCATACCACATGCATTGTGGCTTTGTACTTCCCTGGTGTCTCGGGCTAGCAACTTTGTATCGTTTCTCTTCTCCTATTGTGTAGGTGGTGACGATCTGGCCATTAAATTAACTCCAAGTTTTGTAGCAACGAATGCTGAAGGTCACTGCACTTTGTATTACGACTAGCAACAACCATGTTCTATGTCACCTGGCACTACCCTGAGGCATCTCATGAGTGGGGAGTGAAGTTGCAGCACTGTTCCCCTTTCTCATCAGATTCTAACCTGTGTAAACAAACTAAATTGCAGTTAGCATAGGCAGCAGGCTTGATACTTGCCCATAAGACATTTTGTATGTTTGTGGACGGTAATTGGGTGGGTGTGTGGGCAGCCATCTTCTAAAGTGACACTGTTCAGCAGCATTTAGGCAGTGGATGCTGTTGCCATTTAATTTTCTGAACTGAAGATTCTACCCTGGGTCAGTTAGTGCCTGCTATTTGGAGGCAATACTATCTACCTCTGGTATTCTAAATACTGTCACTCTGCCTCCTATCTGCTTTGTGTCTGATTTCCTATCCTCTAGTTCCAAAGCTGACTTCCAACAGCCTTCAGCTTAACAATGTACCAGTCAATATGTTCTGAATATATGACATACAGTAATTTTTATAGTATTCTCCTGAATTGTAATACAGATTCCAAACCTGTTGCATAGAGGTGAACCTTTATCTTTTGGGACTCTGTAGTTCAGCACATAAAGTATGTCATTAATGACTCCAGTAGAGTAACCCTTAGTGTGTTTGCATAGAATGTACTTCAAGGACTGGACTATTCATCATGAAAATAGGCATGATTTCATCCTTACATCCTGCTTTGCTCAACCAGTTAGACTAAAGTTTTACCTCAGTAATGCAGTTTATTAATATTAGGCCACTCTTTTGATTAGTTATGAAGAACATGGTACAGAAACTTCTTAATTTCAGTCCGTTACATAGCACAATACCTTTATCTGTGAAATAGCTCTGCAACAACTTTCACAGATGTGACATTGAACAAAAAGCCTCTGGTCTTGGTTAAAAAACTGTTGTATTTGTATCAACACATACCTGAATACTTTGTACACCCATATTTTATGTCACAGCTACAAAAATTGTTGCACATTCTTTGACAGCCTTGATTGAAGTCAGAATGAAGCTGCTAGTCATACCTGTATGGTAATTGCAATTATCTGTGGTTCCTTATATAGTGTGTGAAGCGTGGCAATCTGAACACTGGAGTGGGGTAACGCAGTGCTAGTGATGCTCAGAAGTATGATGCACTGTTGCTTTGGACATGCATGCCGGTCCGAAGGAACACTGGACGGTACTTCTTAACAACACAGAGCATGTCTCTCCCCTGACACCAGGTAAGTGACATTTGAATCAAAATGTGCATTTCAATCACAATATTTCACCCATACAAGAGTGTACCTAGTGAATGTAAGAGTGAGAGTTGAAGACACATGGTTGACAATAAGTGGAAGTCTGGGTTTGCCCATGAATTGTGCTTCGATAGCATAATGGTAATACTACCTTGTGCAATAAGGAGAAATCTGGCTGAGAGTCCTGGCCCGGCAGAAATTTTCATGATTGTCATTCCATTATACAACTGATGGCTGTTCATATTTGAAACAGTGAAAACATTTCATGAACATCACAGTGCCAGCCTACTGGTATGCCGTCCAGTGGTAAATGCGAGAAATCTGAGTGTCCCAGGTTGGCATTTAATTTTGGATGGATTTGTAAAGTGTTGCACTGCATGGCAAAGGAATTCGATGCCTCCGCCAATATGTTGCATCCTTTTAGTGCCGGTTCTTTCTCTACCTCCCTTTCTCATGACGTTGGAATCACAAAATATAAACAAGTTACAGTCTGCCTGAATCTGAAGAACTGTCAACCTGATGACATTCCGATCTCACCTGTACCCCCTTCAAAGAATCCTAGTTCAGTTCATGATCTAGATGGAGTGAGAAACATCAGTCAATCTGTTCCAATATCTTTTCCCAAAACACAGTTTTCAAACCATTTTCTTGTTGTGGGCTTCAGTGCAAATACGGGTTTGATGCATTTACACTCAGCTCTGTTTTTGCACCACTGAAATTCAGTACTGCTTGGTGTTAATTTTAAAGATCTTCTCCTACAACTGTGTGTGTGTGACAGCTTATGTCCTCGGTACGTCTGGGCCAACCTAATTTGCATTGAATTTTTCTCCTTCCCACAATTCAAACGTCAATTATTTTTTGTGATTGAAATAGTGAGGTTTCTCATCTTGACACATGATACTGCTGATAACCAGAACACCACTTCATGCAAAACAGCAAGACCTCACCTAAAGAAATAATAAAAGGGTGAATGACTTTGCGGGTTCTGTACAAAGTCAGATTAAAGAAAGATTCAGAAGCATGCTGCATGATGTTTCACCCATAGGTTTGAACAACATGTGAGTATTATAGAGATCGGGAAGCCTGGAGGAAAGGGAACTTTCTTTTTTAGGAGCACTGTTGAAAAAATTTAGAGAACCACTATTTGAAGCTGACTGCACAACGATCCTACTGTTGGCAACATACATTTCACGTAAGATAGAGAGAAATTAGGGCCTGAATGGAGCAATTCAGATAATTGTTTTCCCTTCGCTCTGTTTCCCAGTTGAACAGAAATAGTTATTACTACTAGAATTATGGGATACTTTCAACCATGCACTACACCGTGGCTTGCCGAGTATGTATGTAGGTGTAGATGTATACAAAATGAAACAACGTGTATCAGATACCATCCCCATATACCATCATGATGTAAAAGGTGATTGCTACAAAGTCTGCTCTGTTTAGCCTGTCTAGTGGCTTATAGTGCTTCCTCTGGATTACAGGGTCCTGGGTTCGATTCCTGGGCCGGTTGGGTATTTTCTCCACATGTGGACTGTGTTCGTATAGTTTTCATCATCATTCATGAAAGTGGTGAGATTGGATAGAGTAAATTTAAGGATTTGTACAGGCACTGATAACTGCCCAGTTGAGCACAACACACACAAATCATCATCATCATGTGTTCTACCCTGTCTGTTGACTCAACTATCACCTGTGTCATCATCTTTGTAATTGTTGTCATTGGTGGTGTTGCTTTCGTTGTTATGAGGTACTGTCTCCCACAGGATTATTTCCTCATCCTGCAGATCCAATCTCGACAATTTTTTTCTACTCATAGCCATTTCTACTGAACCTACTGCCATAATTGTTGTCATTGTGCATTTTTGGCATCTGAGGCTACTGATCGCTGAATCGTACTCATTTAGAAATCTTCGTCTTTGATTTCCAGTTACTTGGTCTGTATGGCTGTGGCAACACCTCTACCTTCCATCAGTGACGGAAGAATGACGATCAAAAATTCAAGTCGTAATACTCCAGTTTTTGTAGATACCTTTGAAATGCTTAAATATTATCTTTGCAATAGCTTGCTTGTATAATGTGCCTTAACTGTAGGTGAGACATTCAAAAATTTACTTACAAGGTACATGCACTGACATACAAATTTCTGCCCATGAGCCTAAGATGCGTGAGCCTATTTTGAAAATTGCTCTTGTTACACATTAACAGCCTTTGTGATGTGTCACACTATCTTTGTGTGCAGCCCATAAATGAGCAGCAGCAGGCTGACAATGTGATAGCAGTGCAGCGGAAAGTGACAAATGTAAGCTGTCCTAATTTTAATCTGACCATAATTGAGATATCTTGTCACAAAACACAGTTTCCAGATTTTGTCCATGTTGTCTTCAGTCGAAAGTATGGTTTGATGCAGCTTTCTTTAACAACACACAGATACCGTTTACTGTGAGCTTTATTTTTGAACTGCTGAAATTGATTAGGGCTTCTTGTTCACTTAAATAATCTACCCTTAAAATTGTGTGTTGTGTAAGGAGTGCAATAGTGAGAAAAGTTGCTGCTAACTTAGGTCATTGCCACATGTAGTTCAAAGTAATTCACATTCAACCTTTCCTCCTCCCTCACAATTGTTCCCTTAAGTTTCATTATTGGTTGTAATTGATTTGGCCAGACGCCATCTTTCTCGCACCTACCATATGCAATATCACTAAAAAGAGCGAAACCAGTTATTCATAACCCTGCCCTCTGTCCTCACTGTTGTCAATTACCACTTGGCTTGTCACTGTTGGGAGAGACTTACTCTCGAATGATTATTTCCTGGGGTCATGAATGTAACCTTAACAATCTTAACATTATATGCCACTGATCTCTGCTAGTAATGGCTGTTTTTGCTGAACTTAACTGACATAATTGTTTTTATTCCTTTGTGGGGGTACAAGAGCCAATGCGTGTGGCAGTTGGATGGTATATAAATATCATAACCAAGTGAAATTCTGTTATTTGGTCTGTATGGCTGAAGCAAAACATTTGAGTGCCCTCCATAGCTACTCGACATTATCAGTCAGGAAACAAATTTAACAAATTCTGGTGCAATGGTTTTCTGATATCATGTGTCTTAGACTTACAAGTAAGTTAGACAAATATGTGATAACCAGTTGTGCAGGACTACATGGATTGTCAGAAACTATTATTTCTTTGGAACCATGTATCTGAGGAAATGGGCAAGACTTCTAAACAGTCAGATTGTTGTAAATTTGAGTGTGATGTTGTTTGGTATCAGCTTACACTGGTTGTAATCAGTAGGTCAAAAGTAACACATGACAGGACATCTAAGGAAGAGGCCACATGCTGATACACAATTCCACTTCTAAGGAGCTGCACATCAACCTTAATATTGTGACAGGTAGGGCACAAGAGAGCCATTGAAGTCTTTTACCTGCAAGTTTTTTGTGATATATCGAATTGTACGACGAATATTTTACCTCTGAAAATGATCGTACTCAGAGGAGCTCGTCGTAATGTTGGGAGTCGTGGTGTTCATTACGGCACCCATCATTGCTTGCTACCACTGTACTATCCTCTGTTGATGACCAAAATTGTGTTCCACCTCCATCAATTGAACTAGAAGAATGTTGATTAAATTGGGTTCTGAGTCTGATGGCATGGGGGATCTGGCACCCCTGGCATCATCATGGGGTAGAATTCTCCTGAGGTCACTCCTTTTACTACTCTTTAATTACTTTAAAGTACTGGAGCATTAGAGGACTTAGCTGCTGCAGCAGTAGGATCTGACAAGGAACCAGCAGCTGTGGGACCTGTCGTCCATATCTCATTCATCTGTTGGCATTTGTCAGGTTACTGTGCAACCTAATGCTTTTGTTCATAGTAACAAAATTGTAAAGCGAAAATAAGCAAATGAAACTAGAGTAGTGTATGTGTTCTCCAGTGGTTATATAGTAACAACCTACATACTGAGACTCTATGAAGTGCTGTTAGTTTTTGGGGAATACTGAGTGGGCTGTGGCATGAATCGGAGTTCAGATTGAGGTGTGAAGCATGCAGGATAATTGGTGAGGTTATGCAAAACCACTTTGCCATCTTATTAACTATAGTGGTTAGCACATCTGCCTAATGAGCAGGGGGCTTGGGTTCAAATCCTGCCTTTCACAATTAATTTTCATTCTTTTGAGTCTCCATGTATATATCATTGGTGTTTGAGGCCTCTGGAACTATATAGTTCCACTAGAGTAAATTCTGTTGCTTTAGTGTTTTCACTACTAACGTCGGTGTCTGGTTGCATAACCTTCCATTGTGCCCTAAAGAAATATGAGAATCACAACGGAAAGTCGATGACTATATTGCAAAACACCAATAAATGTCGAATATTAAACCGGATGATATGGTAACAGGCTATTAGGGTAGGGATGTACTGACAACTACAGAGGTTAATATTATAGATAGTGTAATAAATGTGATTTGAAATAGCAGTGCAGTCAGAAGCAGCAGAGCGTGTACAGGCAGCATTGAGCATATGCCAGTGTCCTTGTGCTGTGTGCCACAATGTTGACAGGAAAAATTAATCACTTTTAATAGTTATTGCTGAATTGCTATTCAGTACAAAAAATCAGTATTCAGAATGAATACACATTACCAAGTTCCAAACCGATGCACTGACCACTTCAGCACACAGGTGACACATCATATGCTGAAGCTCTTAATGCATTACTCAGGCAAGAACAGAGACCAAAAGACGCCGACACATGCTCGACCTGCTCCCTCCTCAACTATCTTGCCAATGACATCCTTCATCCACAGTTAGCACATGCGTGACCACCATTCCCAATTTCATATTGATTTTCATATATCGCAAATGTGAAGAACACAGTTCAGATAGTAGCAACTGAGCACCATTAGTTGTTGTTGTTGTTGTTGTTGTCTGCAGTCCTGAGATTGGTTTGATGCAGCTCTCCATGCTACTCTATCCTGTGCAAGCTTCTTCACCTCCCAGTACCTACTGCAACCTACATCCTTCTGAATCTGCTTGGTGTATTCATCTCTTGGTCTCCCTCTATGATTTTTACCCTCCACACTGCCCTCCAATACTAAATTGGTGATCCCTCGATGCCTCAGAACATGTCCTACCAACCGATCCCTTCTTCTAGTCAAGTTGTGCCACAAGCTCCTCTTCTCACCAATTCTATTCAATACCTCCTCATTAGTTATGTGATCTACCGATCTAATCTTCAGCATTCCTCTGTAGCACCACGTTTCAAAAGCGTCTATTATTTACTTGGCTAAACTATTTATCACCCACATTTCACTTCCATATGTGGCAACACTCCATACAAATACTTTCAGAAACGACTTCCTGACACTTAAATCTATACTCGATGTTAACAAATTTCTCTTCTTCAGAAACACTCTCCTTGCCATTGCTAGTCTACATTTTACATCCTCTCTACTTCGACCATCATCAGTTATTTTGCTCCCCAAATAGCAAAACTCCTTTACTACTTTAAGTGTCTCATTTCCTAATCTAATTCCCTCAGCATCACCCTACTTAGACTACATTCCATTATCCTTGTTTTGCTTTTCTTGATGTTCATCTTATACCCTCCTTTCAAGACACTGTCCATTCTGTTCAACTGCTCTTCCAAGTCTTTTGCTGTCCCTGATGTTCGCCAATGACATTGTAATTCTGTCAAAGTTTTTATTTCTTCTCTGTGGATTTTAATACCTACTCCAAACTTTTCTTTTGTTTCCTTTATTGCTTGCTCAATATACAGATTGAATAACATCGGGGATAGGCTACAACCCCGTCTCACTCCCTTCCCAACCACTGCTTCCCTTTTATACCCCTCGACTCTTATATCTGCCATCTGCTTTCTGTAGTAATTGCAAATAGCTTTTCGCTCCCAGTATTTTACCCCTGCCACCTTCAGAATTAGAGAGTATTCCAGTCAACATTATCAAAAACTTTCTCTAAGTCTACAAATGCTCAAAATGTAGGTTTGCCTTTCTTTAAACTTTCTTCTAAGGTAAGTCGTAGGGTCAGTATTGCCTCACATGTTCCAACATTTCTACGGAATCCAAACTGATCTTCATCGAGTTCAGCTTCTATCAGTTTTTTCATTTGTTAGTGAAGAATTCACATTAGTAATTTGCAGCTGTGACGAATTAAACTGAGAGTTCGGTAATTTTCACATCTGTCAATGCCTGCTATCTTCGGAATTGGAATTATTATATTCTTCTGGAAGTCTGAGGGAATTTCGCCGGTCTCATACATCTCGCTCACCTGATGGTATAGAGTTTCGTAAGGACTGGCTCTCCCAAGGCTGTCAGTAGTTCTAATGGAATGTTATCTATTCCTGGGGCCTTGTTTCGACTTAGGTCTTTCAGTGCTCTGTCAAACTCTTCACGCAGTATCATATCTCCCATTGCATCTACATCCTCTTCCATTTCCATAATATTGTCTTAAAGTACATTGCCCTTGTATAGACCCACTAAATACTCCTTCCACCTTTCTGCTTTCCCTTCTTTGCTTAGAACTGGGTTTCCATCTGAGCTCTTGATATTCATGCAAGTGGATCTCCTTTCTCCAAAGGTCTCCATAATTTCCCTGTAGGCAGTATCTATCTTACCCCTAGTGAGATAAGCCTCTACATCCTTACATTTGTCCACTAGCCATCCCTTCTTAGCCATTTTGCACTTCCTGTCAATGTCATTTTTGAGATGTTTGTATTCCTTTTTGCCTGCTTCATTTACTGCATTTTTATATTTTCTCCTTTAATCAATTAAATTCAATATTTCTTCTGTTATCCATGGATTTCTACTAGCCCTCGTCTTTTTACCTACTTAATCCTCTGCTGCCTTCACTATTTCATCCCTCAAAGCTACCCATTCTTTTTCTACTGTATTTCTTTCCCCCATTCCTGTCAATTGTTCCCTATTGCTCTCCCTGAAACTCTGTACTCCAGGGAGACTAGTATTAGATTCCGATGCACCAGTGCAGGTTTACTGTATCTCTTCGACCTTCACATTGACCAAGAAACACAGAAATCGCATCGGGATTGAATACAAAAGGCACAATGCCGACATACGTACAAGAGTGAATCTTCTAAGCGTTAGTGCTATGAGCGCCTCCTGGGAGACCAGTATTAGATTCCGATGCACCAGTGCAGGTTTACTGTATCCCTTGGACCTTCACATTGTCCATGAAACACAGAAATTGCTTCGGGATTGAATACAAAGGCACATGGCTGACTTATTTACAAGAAGAGTGAATCTTCAAAGAGTTTCTGCTTTGTGCGTCTCCTGGGAGACCGGTATTTGATTCCGATGCAACTTTGCAGGTTTACTGTAACCCTTGGACCTTCACATTGTCCTTGAAACACAGAAATAGTATCGGGATTGAATTCAAAAGGGACAATGCGGACTTAAGTACAAGAAGAGTGAAGCTTCTAAGGGGTTTGTTATTTGAGCGGCTCCTGGGAGACCAGTACTAGATTCCGATGAACCAGTGCAGGTTTACTGTATCCCTTGGACCTTCACATTGACCATGAAATACAGAAATTGCATCGGGATTGAATACAAAATGCACAATGCCGACGTATGTACAAGAAGAGTGAATCTTCTAAGAGTTTGTGCTTTGAGCGGCTCCAGGGAGACCATAAATTGATTCCTTTTGTGGCGGTGTTCGTAGCGACAAGCAATTCGCTGTAGAAACGGCTTACGAAGTCACCGCCACACTTTTAATAGCGCTGGAACAGTGAACAGAAAGATGAAAACCCAAACACTCTGATTAAATAAAGTCGGTGCTTATTATTAACGAAGATACAGAACACAGTAGTGAACGCCGTGTCTACAGAGATCTGTCTAGTTCGAGTCGGAGCGGCTAGGTCAGCGTCGGCTGACGACAGACAACTACTCTGCTGCGATGAACACACAATTGACTAACAAGTACACAATTCGGTGGCGAGTATACAACTGAGCAGCGAATACAGAACTGTCCTAGCGCTCGCGACTCCAGCGCTTAAGAAGCTAGAAGCCAGCGGTGGCGCGCTCATATTTGCGGCGATTTCCTATATCGCTGGCGCTGCTTATGCGGACGGCGTCCGGACTTTGATGCTGCCAACCTTTTGGCAGCGGGCTCGGTTGGCATTACTGGCTAGGATATAACACTCCTCCCCCCCAAATCGCCGCACCGTCGTTGAATAATGACGTGGCTAGCGTCGACGGCGGGGGAAGGGTCTGGCCGCAGGCGTAGCAGAAGAGACCGGGGCGGAGACTGTTGTCGGTGGCAGTCCCCGGTCCGCACCCCAGCATTGGCCGCGCGGGGCCTCGGGAAACACCTACTGTAAACCGAGGTCAGGGTGCACGCCTGTGACCACGGGCGCAGCTACTTGGACTGGACGCGACGGGGCGTCGGGACCCACGAAGAGAGGCAGCGACTCCTGACGCTGCGTCGACGGCTGCTGAGTGGGCGCCGGACAAGGCGCTGCGGTGTCAGACTCCTTGGGGGTGCCCAAGAAAAGCGGCTGCAGGACAGGCTGCACAGCCACCACATGGGAAGGCGGCCCGGCTGAGGGGTCGACGTCCATCAGCTCCGAAGGCGGTGGCGACTGAAGAGGGACTGCAGGCGCCGGAGCGACCACCTGGGGCGCTCCCGGATGAAGCTGCGCGGGAGGCATCAACGGGACGGGCTGTCGGCGTGGTAGCGGCGACGGCTGCTGCTGCTGCTGCCCTGGGGGCGGCAGCGAAGTCGGAAGGCGCGGCTGGAACCCGCCGCGGACCAAATCTGTGGACAAAGAACGAGCGGCAGAATCCGGGCGGCCAGCGCGGCGCAACTGGTTCTGATGCCTCCTGTGCACCCCAGTAGCACCTTGAACAGTATAAAAACCGCGACCCTGGACACTTATCACGGTACCACGTTCCCAACGACGGCGACCGTGATAAACTCTGAAAAAAACGGCGTCGTTGCGCTGAAAACGCGTGCGATGCTCAGAAGCGGCGGGTCGATCCGGGGGGTGCAACAACCGTAGTAGGGTGCCATGACGACGGCCGTGGAGAAGCTCCGCAGGCGAAGGGCCGTCGCGTGGCGTGGTCCGGTACTTTTTTTTTTTCTTTTTTTTTTTTTTTTTTTTTTTTTTTTTGGTGGTTTTAGGGCGCACAACTTCAATGGTCATTAGCGCCCTGACTACTCTAAGAATGCACCGCGAGGCACAAGTTGACCACAACAACTAAAAGGGAAAACACGATAAAAGACAGACTGACAGGCATAGGATTAAAAAACAGCATCACCAAATGTCCTTAGCGAGGTTTGTCAAATTGATAAAACGAAGAACACGAGCAGCTGCTCGTGGGTCATCTGCTAAAATGGCATTGAAAATATTTGGCAGGTTAAGATCGAGGCGCAGTATGTTAAGATCTGGACAGGACATTAAAATGTGTCTAACCGTCAGCAAGTGCCCACATGGGCAGAACGGCGCCGGCGCAGCCGTCAGCAGATGGCGATGGCTGAACCGGCAGTGTCCAATTCTTAACCGGGCTAAAACGACCTCCTCCCGCCGAGAAGGGCGTGAGGAGGACGTCCAAGCCACGGGAAGAGGTTTTAAGGCCCGAAGCTTGTTGTCAGTAAGTGCAGCCCAATCGGCATGCCACAGAGATAAGATGCGCCGACAAATCACCCTGCTAAAATCGGACGAAGGGACGCAACAAAAAGCTGTCCGAGGCTGGAGGACCGCAGCCTTGGCCGCGGCATCTGCAGCTTCGTACCCAGGGATACCGACATGGCCAGGAACCCACATAAAGCTAACTGGAGAACCGACGTCCACCAGCTGCTGAAGAGAGCGTTGGATCCGGTGTACGAAAGGGTGAACCGGGTACGGATCACTGAGGCTCTGGATGGCGCTCAGGGAATCTGAGCAGATGACATAAGCAGAATGTCGGTGGCGGCAGATGTAAAGAACAGCCTGGTAGAGGGCAAAGAGCTCAGCTGTGAAGACAGAACAATGGCCATGGAGCCGGTATTTGAAACTTTGTGCCTCGACAATAAACGAACACCCGACCCCGTCATTGGTCTTAGAGCCATCTGTATAAATGAAAGTCATGTCGAAGAACTTCGAACGAAGTTCCAAAAAACGGGAGTGGTAGACCGAACCGGGAGTGACCTCTTTTGGGAGCGAGCTGAGGTCTAGGTGAACGCGGACCTGAGCCTGGAGCCAAGGTGGCGTGCGGCTCTCGCCCACTCGAAAGGTTGCAGGGAGTGAAAAATTAAGGTGTTGAAGGAGGCGAAGGAGGCGACGAAAGCGAACTCCAGGGGGTAGCAGGGCAGAGACATACAACCCGTATTGACGGTCAAGAGAGTCGTCAAAAAAGGAACGATAAGACGGATGGTCGGGCATTGACAGTAGCCGACAGGCATACCGACAAAGCAGTATATCGCGCCGGTAGGTGAGTGGCAATTCGCCAGCGTCAGCATGAAGACACTCTACGGGACTGGTATAAAATGCTCCGATCGCAAGTCGTAAACCCCGATGTTGTATGGAGTTGAGGCGGCGTAAGATGGATGGCCGTGCAGAGGAGTATACGAAGCTCCCATAATCCAGCTTGGAGCGGACGATCGACCGATATAGACGAAGTAGGACGGTTCGATCCGCTCCCCACGACAGACCACTGAGAACACGGAGGACATTTAAAGAACGGGTACAACGGGCGGCCAAATATGACACATGTGGAGACCAGCTAAGTTTCCTGTCAAATGTAAGGTCTAAAAATTTGGTCGTCTCCACGATTGGGAGAGCAACGGGACCGAGCCGTAAGGACGGTGGGAGAAACTCTTTGTAGCGCCAGAAGTTGATACAGACCGTCTTCTCGGCAGAAAAACGGAAGCCACTGGCGACACTCCAGGAGTAAAGACAGTCAAGAGAACGCTGAAGACAGCGCTCCAGGACACGTGTACACTGCGCGCTGCAATAGATTGTAAAATCGTCCACGAAAAGGGAGCCAGATACATCAGCTGGGAGGCAATCCATTATTGGATTGATCGCGATGGCGAAGAGAGCGACGCTCAAGACTGAGCCCTGTGGCACCCCATTCTCCTGGCGAAAGGTGTCGGTCAGGACAGAACCCACACGTACCCTGAACTGTCGATCCATTAAAAAGGAACGAATAAAAAGAGGGAGGCGACCGCGAAGGCCCCATGTATGCATGGTGCGGAGAATGCCCGCCTTCCAACAGGTGTCGTAAGCCTTCTCCAAATCAAAGAACACAGCCGCGGTCGGGCGCTTCCGCAAGAAGTTATTCATAATGAAGGTCGACAAGGTAACCAGATGGTCAACAGCAGAGCGGCGCCTACGAAATCCACATTGTACATTGGTAAGTAGGCGTCGAGGCTCTAGCAGCCAAACCAATCGAGAGTTAACCATTCGCTCCATCACTTTACAGACACAGCTGGTAAGCGAGATGGGTCGATAACTGGAAGGCAAGTGCTTGTCCTTCCCCGGCTTAGGAATCGGGACAACAATAGACTCGCGCCAGCATGCGGGAACATGTCCCTCAATCCAGATGTGATTGTATGTACGAAGAAGAAAACCTTTACCCGCAGGAGAAAGGTTCTTCATCATCTGAATATGAATAGAATCAGGCCCTGGAGCGGAGGACCGTGATCGACCAAGTGCGGTTTAGAGTTCCCGCATGGTGAATGGGGCATTATAATTTTCACAATTCGAGGAGCGGAAGTTAGGTGGCCTAGCCTCCTTTGCCCGTTTTCTGGGGAGGAAGGCAGGGTGGTAACGAGCGGAGCTCGAAACCTCTGCGAAAAAGCGGCCGAAGGCATTGGAGGCAGCCTCAGGGGCTACAAGGACGTCATTCGCGACCTTCAAGCCAGAAACTGGTGAGTGGACCTTAGTGCCAGATAGCCGGCGCAGGCTACCCCAGACAACAGAAGGAGTAAGACTGTTGAAGGTGCTTGTGAAAGCAGCCCAGCTGGCTTTCTTGCTTTCTTTGATAATACGACGACACTGAGCACGTAATCGTTTATAATTGATACAATTCGCCACTGTAGGGTGGCGTTTAAATGTGTGTAAAGCACGTCGACGAGCACGTAAAGCGTCTCTACATGCCGCGGTCCACCAGGGGACCGGTACGCGACGTGGAGAAGAAGGAGGGTGAGGGATGGAATGTTCAGCAGCAGCGAGAATGACTTCCGTGAGGTGTGCGACCTGACGATCGCAGCTTGTAAAGGTTTGATCCTGAAAGGTCGCCCTGGAAGAGAAGAGCCCCCAGTCTGCCTTGGAGATGGTCCAATTAGAGAAGCACGGAGAGGGGGTATGCTGCAGGAGATGGATAACACACGGGAAGTGGTCGCTCGAATATGTATCAGAAAGTGCATACCACTCAAACCGTCGTGCAAGTTGGGGAGTACATATAGAGAGGTCTAAATGGGAATAGGTGTGAGATGTGTCCGAAAGAAAAGTAGGGGCGCCAGTATTGAGGCAGACAAGATCGAGCTGGTTGAAAAGGTCTGCTAACAAGGAGCCCCTCGGGCAGGATGCTGGAGAGCCCCAAAGGGGATGGTGGGCATTGAAGTCTCCAGTTAACAAAAATGGTGCAGGTAGCTGAGCAATAAGTTGCATCATGTCTGCCCTGGTAACGGCAGATGACGATGGAGTGTAAACGGTACAAATGGAAAATGTAAAAGTGGGGAGAGTAATGCGGATGGCAACTGCCTGCAGGCCGGTGTGCAACGTGATGGGATCATAGTAAATATCATCCCGGACCAGCAACATGACCCCTCCATGAGCCGGGATTCCTACCACAGGGGGTAGGTCAAATCGCACAGAGGTGTAGTGTGCCAAGGCAATTTGATCGCTTGGGCGTAGCTTCGTTTCCTGGAGGGCTACGACGAGCGGACGGTGCAAGCGGAGCAGCAACTTCAAGTCCTCTCGATTGGAGCGAATGCTGCGAATATTCCAGTGAATAAGTGCCATCGTAAGAAAAGGAAGATGAGAGAAGTGGTCCCCTCGAAGGCCGCTTAGGGCCTGGCTTCGAGCGAGCACTGCCGCCGCTATCAGTAGGCGGACAGTCATCGTCCATGTGGTCTATAGGGTCATCGGCCATCTCGGGAGGATGGCCGGGAGGGGGAGCTTCCTCCGCCAGTGAACGGCCAGATGTACGGCTACCAGCGGTGCGGCCAGGCGAAACAGATGACGGCCTGGGGCGGCAACCGCTGGGTGGCGCAGGAGAAGGAATGCGCCGTGGCGGAGAAGGAGAACTGTGCTTCCTATGCGCCTTTTTGGAAGGACGTGTAGTGGAAGTACCGGTCGAAGGCTGGGAGGTCGAGGTACGGAGGAAGTCTGCACGGGATGGTTCCTTCTTGAAGGCCCGTGCATCTGACTTCGATGTCTTCATCTTAGCAGAAGCTGAGGAAGGTGCTCGTGTCTGTGGGGTGATGGGAGGAAGAGGAGACGTCGACCGCGCGATCTTAGCACTGGCCGAACGGACGACCGTGGTGCTGAAGGTCAGATCGCATGTCTGGGTTGCTACCTCCCGGGTAGTCCGAGGAGAGGCGAGGACAGTACTGTATTTCCCCGCTGGGAGCAGCGTGGGCTTCCTACTAGCCAATAGCTTGCGAGCAGCCGAGGTGGACACTTTCTCTTTGACCCGAATTTCTTGGATACAGCGTTCTTCCTTATAGACAGGACAGTCGCGGGAGGATGCGGCATGGTCACCCTGACAGTTCACACAATGAGGAGACGGAGGTGGACAGTCACCCTCATGGGCATCCCTGCCACAAGTGACACATTTAGCCGCATTGGAACAAGACTGTCTAGTGTGATTGAAACGCTGACACTGGTAGCAGCGCGTAGGTGTCGGGACATAGGGGCGAACAGAAATAACCTCGTAGCCCGCCTTGATGCGCGATGGCAGCTTAACACTATCGAAGGTCAAGAAAATTGTCCGGGTCGGTACAAGGTCATTGTTGACCTTTTTTATGACCCTATGGACAGCCGTCACGCCCCGCTCAGCGAGGAATGATTGAAGCTCCTCATCAGTCAATCCGTCGAGGGAGCTAGTATAGACTACACCACGAGACGAGTTCAAAGTTCGGTGGGCCTCCACCCGGACAGGGAACGTGTACAGGAGGGTGGCCCGAAGCAGTTTTTGTGCCTGAAAGGCACTCTCAGTTTCTAGTAATAAGGTGCCGTTTCGCAACCTGGTACAAGATTTGACAGATCCGGCTATGGCATCTACGCCCTTCTGAATAACGAAAGGGTTGACAGAGGAAAAATCTTTTCCGTCCTCAGATCGAGAAACTACGAGGAACTGTGGGGCAGGCGGTAGTACTTTTGTCACTGTTGGCTGGTCACGTTTCCGTTTTTGAGTCGAAGTCGAAAGAGATGGAGTAGAATCCATTGCGGAGGAATCCCCCATGATTGCCACTGTCTCCGATGGCGCGCTCCTTCCTTGTGGGGACCCTCGCAGAGGGCACTCCCGCCTTAGGTGAATGTTTACACCTCAGGTCACACCTCCCGAGAAACAGACGGAGGGACCAATCGGCATGGTCAGAAGGTATCAGCTCAGGCAATCACCCCTCCCCGGGCCTGGCCTTTACCAGGGGGTACGCGCGTGCCTTACATGTCTACCCAGGGCGGGGAATTATGCGTGACCCCGTCACCGGCTACGCGTGCGAACGCGTGGGTCGGCCTTCAGTCACGCACAGGGAGGAAGGAAGAAGAGGAAAAAGAAGAGAAAGAGGGAGAACGAGGACAGACTGCCTCAAACGCCGAGGCGGAGACCAGAGAAGGCAAGGAGAAGGTAATGAGAAGGCAAGGAGAAAAAGGCAAGGAGAAGGCAAGGAAAAAAGGGAATGAGAAGGCAAGGAGAAAAAGGCAATGAGAAGGCAAGGAGAAGTCAAGGGAAAGAGTAAGGAAGACAGTGAGGTCGAGAAGAGCAAGGAAAGGAACCAACAAAAGGAAGGAAGAAACGAGAAGTGAAAAACCAAAAAGACCACGATTATAGGTCGTGGAACCGTCCGTCTCCGGACGCAGGCGCTAACTACCCCCGTGAGGGGTATGGACTCCTTTTAGTCGCCTCTTACGACAGGCAGGAATACCGCGGGCCTATTCTAATCCCCGGACCCGCAGGGGAAGTGGTCCGGTACGACGACAGGAATGTGATGAGGGCCTGCTGACGAGAGTGCGTAGCACGAATGTGGTCCATATGATCCTTGAATGTGCGTACAAAACGTTCCGCTGCACCATTCGATTGAGGGTGGAACGGCGGAGTAAGAACATGGCGAACGCCATTGGCAGAACAAAAACTTTCAAATTCAGCAGAGGTAAATTGTGGACCATTGTCAGACACTAAAACTTCTGGAAGACCCTCAATACAAAAAATTGAAGTCAACGCCTGTATAGTTTGTGCAGACGTTGTAGACTGCATGGGCACAACAAACGGAAAATTACTAAGTGCATCTATCACGATGAGCCAACGAGAATTCCAATATGGACCAGCGAAATCAATATGTACTCGCTGCCAGGGACCGGCAGGGCGTGCCCACTCAAAATAGCGTTGAGGCGGAGCAGCTTGGTGTTCGGCACAAGTCGAACAATCTGTAGACATCTGCGTAATCTGCTTATCAATGCCGATCCATGTACAATGACGGCGGGCAAGCTGCTTGGTGCGGACCACTCCCCAATGACCTTGATGCAACAAGTCGAGGACCTTGAATTGGAGCACTTGGGGAACCACTACACGAAGCTGGTCATTCTCGGTGCGTAACAGCAAAACTCCGTGCGAAACAGACAACAGATGTCGTTGCGGATAATAGCGACGAACCACAGGATCCGATATGTCCTTTGCCTTGGACGGCCAACCACGTTGAACAAAACGTAATAGTAAACTCAGATGAGGATCCGTAGCTGTCTCACGTGCCACCTGACGATAATCAATCGGAAAATCCCGGAGGGATTGATGCTCATCGGCGTCAATCTGATGGCAAGAGTCGTCAGAGGATTCGAAGACATCATCCGCAGCAATCGGCAATCTAGAAAGCGCGTCAGCGAATGCATGCTGAGCTGTAGGGCGATACAGTATCTCATACTGGTATTGTGACAACAAAAGAGCCCAACGTTGTAGTCTCTGAGCTGTCCGCTGAGGAACTGGTTTAAACGGATGAAACAGTGATGTCAGGGGCTTGTGATCTGTTACTAAACAGAATGGTCTACCATAGAGGTAGTGATGGAATTTTGTGACACCGAACACAATAGCCAACGCTTCCTTGTCTAATTGGCTATAATTACACTGAGCTTTGTTTAGCAATTTAGATGCGAACGCAATAGGACGTTCGGTGTTACCGACTCGGTGATACAACACACCACCGAGGCCGAAAGAACAGGCATCACAAGCTAACACCAGAGGCTTGTTAGGGTCGTAATGGACCAGACAACGATCATTCAATAAAGCCTCTTTAAGCTGCTGAAAGGCTGATTGGCAATCAGCTGACCACACAAAAGGAACATTCTTACGGCGGAGACGATGCAACGGTGCAGCAATCTGTGATGCATTAGGTATAAACCTAATATAATACGTCAATTTGCCAAGAACTGCTTGCAATTCATGCAGATTGCGAGGGGCGGGCAAATCACGAATAGCTGCTAAATGTGACTGGGAGGGATGAATGCCTTGAGCATTAATAACATGTCCCAGATACTCCATCTCCGTAAGGAAAAATGAACATTTATCGATGTTGCAACGTATGCCTGCCTGAGACAACACTTTAAACAAACACTCCAAATTACGGGAATGTTCAGCAGGCGTCCGACCAGACACAACAATATCGTCTAAATAGTTGCAACACGATGGCACATTAGCCAGAAGTTGTGACAAAAAACGCTGAAAAACAGCTGGAGCTGACGCACAAACAAAAGGCAAACGCAGAAAACGGAACAACCCCAACGACGTGTTTATGACAAAATACTGTTGTGATTGCTCGTCGAGGGGCAGTTGCAAATATGTTTCACGGAGATCAATTTTGGAAAAGAAAAGAGCTTCCCCTAACTTATTCATCAGCTCGTCCGGTCTAGGCAAAGAATCAATGACAGTCTGAGGATTAACTGTCGACTTAAAACCAGCACACAAACGTAACTTGCCAAACGGTTTCTTTATAATAACTAAGGGAGAAGCCCACTGGCTCGCTGAAACGGGTTGAATAACACCGTTGTTTTGCCAACGACGAAGTTCATCTTCTACAGGTGCCCGGAGGGCGTGAGGCACTGGACGAGCACGAAAAAATCGAGGCTGAGCATTATCTTTTAACGTAATATGAGCGGCAAAGTTCGCCGCACAACCTAGTTCGTCTTTAAATATGTCACTGTATCGTTTACACAAATCGTTTATGCTGTCTTGAGGAACAACAACAGAATTAATTTGCAACACATTGTCTTGGATAGATAGGCCAAACAAGTCAAAAGAGTCTAATCCGAAAATGTTTACACTGTCTGTAGCGCGGAGCACTGTGAATGAAACTGTTTTTGTATTGCCACGGAATGTGGCTGGCACGCTACATACACCTAACACAGGAATGTGTTCGCCACTATAAGTAGCCAAAGAATGTTTTGCCGCTGAAAGTTTAGGGCGGCCGATAGCCGCATACGTAGCACTATTTATGAGAGTCACAGACGCACCAGTGTCTAATTGAAAATTGAAGGTCTTATCCTGTATGCGTAGCTTCACAAATAGTTTTACACTGTCTCTGGATCGGTGCAGTGGAGGCGGAAGACACAAAATCAGCGCGTTTAGCGCGTGTTCGCTGCTTACAACTCGTGGGTTGGGCGGGTGGAACAACAACACCCGCTTCACTTGCAGTCTGTACATTACTTTTTACAGCGTTGAATTACGCCTGGGTCGCATAGCAGAGGGCTGGGTGGATGGCTTATTGCGAACAAGTTTATTACCCACACGAACCGTGGAAGAGTCTTTAAACGCGACCTCCTGGGCGGGCTGGCTTTGAAGAACATGAATATCCATGGGCTGGGCAGCACTAGAATTGTTCTTGCGTTTAGGCAAACAAACAGTCTGGATGTGTCCTTTCCTGTGACAAAAGTGACAAACCGCGTTTCTTAACGGGCAACGTTCACGAGGAGGAGCAAGAACACACTTAGGGCAAGACTTAACTCTATCATTTTGCACACGCGGCTGACGAATGTGTTTAACATGACGCGGCCGGCTAGTGTTTACAGTCTGACTCTGCCGGTGGGGCCGCGGGCGTGACCGAACTTGCTTAACACAGGCAATTTGAGAAATACATGGCTGATCTAACTCACACTCAGCATAGTCAAAAGTATCTTGGGCTTCAATGATGTTCATCACAGTCTCTAATGACGGGTCAGGCAACTTTAAGATAGCAGCACGAATACGAGAATCTGCAATGTTTTGAGTAATAGCGTCTCGTAACATGACATCACTGTAGGAAGTTCCACACACACAAATAAATCGGCACTGACGGGTGAGGCCCCGTAAATCTGTTAACCACTGTTTATTAGATTGATGTGGCAGTTTCTTTAATCTGAAGAACTTGAATCTGGCTGCTGCCACATGAACTCGCGACTCGAAATACTCAGCAAGCTTGTTAACAACGTCATAGTCTAAAGCTTCTGGCTGGGATTCCGGGAACAACTTACAAAGTAGTCGATAGACTTCCACGCCTGCAGTGGAAATTAAATAAAGCTGCCGATCAGTACCTGTGATTTTGTAGACTGTCATGTGCGCCTGCAACTGCGCGAAATATTCTCGCCATTCTTATCTTGATGCATCAAAAGCACGGAAAGGTGGTTCTGCCTGTGCTTGTTCCTTTTGTGTTGGAGGATTAGCCGCTTGTTTGGCGATTGCTTCCACCAGACTTTGTATTTGCTGACTCTGTAACAAGATCAACTGTTGTAAGTCGGCAGACATAGTGAACACAAATTAAACCAGCCCCCAAAATTTTATCTCCATAATTAGTACAACAAGAACAAGTTGAACCAGCCCTGCACACGAGTTCGGAAGTCCTCGTCGCCAGTTTTGTGGCGGTGTTCGTAGCGACAAGCAATTCGCTGTAGAAACGGCTTACGAAGTCACCGCCACACTTTTAATAGCGGGCCGACCGGTCCGCTGGAACAGTGAACAGAAAGATGAAAACCCAAACACTCTGATTAAATAAAGTCGGTGCTTATTATTAACGAAGATACAGAACACAGTAGTGAACGCCGTGTCTACAGAGATCTGTCTAGTTCGAGTCGGAGCGGCTAGGTCAGCGTCGGCTGACGACAGACAACTACTCTGCTGCGATGAACACACAATTGACTAACAAGTACACAATTCGGTGGCGAGTATACAACTGAGCGGCGAATACAGAACTGTCCTAGCGCTCGCGACTCCAGCGCTTAAGCAGCCAGAACAGCGGTGGCGCGCGTAGACTTGCGACGATTTCCTGTATCGCTGGCGCTGCTTATGCGGACGGCGTCCGGACTTTGATGCTGCCAATCTTTTGGCAGCGGGCTCGGTTGGCATTCCTGGCTAAGATATAACAATTCCGATGCACCTTTGCATGTTTACTGTATCCCTTTGACCTTCACGTTGACCATAAAACACAGAATTTGCATCGGGATTGAATACAAAATGGACAATGCCGACTTAAGTACAAGAAGAGTGAATCTTCTTTGAGTTTGTGGTTTGAGCGGCTCCTGGGAGACCAGTATTAGACCCCCCTGCGGGTTCGGTGGTAAGAATAGGCCCACGGTATTCCTGCCTGTCGTAAGAGGCGACTAAAAGGAGTCTCACATGTTTCGGCCTTATGTGATGGTCCCCTCGCGGGTTTGACCTCCATCTTTCTAAATTATTCCGAAGAGCGAGCCCATTGGGGAAGGGCGCCTTACATGGTGCACTGTATCCGTTGTGCAATTAGACCTTTAGCCGTCTTTCTCGTCGTTGCAATGGTGTTCCGCTCGTTTTCGATCTCTTGGGCGATTACCACACTGCACTCTGCAGTGTTTCTTTTAACTGCGACGACGACCTTTGCCATTTTTGCACCTAAGATCCAGCACAGTAGCCAGTCCGTTATGGTGGGGCCGCCATGTACCCTCTTGGTTGTAGCCCCCTGACAACACAGGGATCGCTCTACTGATGCCTGCGCCGTTAACTCCCCACGTATGCCAAGGAGTAGATGCCCATCGACCTGGGGCATCGGGACTCCCGGCAATGGCCATCCTGCCAGGTGGCCTTTGCTGTGGCTGGGTGGCGCCCGTGGGGAGGGCCCTTGGTCGGAGTAGGTGGCATTAGGGCGGATGACCCGCAATGAAGCGTGGTACATCATCTCTCGCTGGTGGCCAGCCGTCAGCAGTCTCTAAGCGTTCGAGAGCCCAATTTAAAGGTAACGTTTATGACCCCAAATCGTTCCCCTCCCTCGCCACATCATGGGAGGAACGACAGGCATTGCGTGACAGTGAGACGAATTCGCCCAGACATCTTGTCTGTACCAGAGCTGATGGGGAATCTTTTCTATCCGTGAAGCCTCAGTTCTTTGTAGAGCATTTAGAGGACAAGTTTGGGGAGGTGAAGGGCTTGTCCAAGATGCGGTCCGGATCGGTGTTGATAAAAACGGCATCCTCCACACAGTCGCGGGCCTTGCTCGCTTGTACTAAGCTGGGGGATGTCTCCGTCACTATCACGCCTCATAAAAGTCTGAACATGGTCCAGGGCAATATCTTTCACAGGGATCTCCTTTTACAGTCCGACGACGAGCTGCGCGCCAGCTTGGAGCGCCGAGGTGTCCATTTCGTCCGGCGCGTCCACCGGGGTCCGAGGGATCGTCAAGTTGCCACCGGTGCCTTCATCTTGGCCTTCGAGGGTGACACGTTACCTGAGAAGGTCAAGGTCAAGGTGATGGTGTATCATTGTGATGTCAAGCCGTATATCCCTCCCCCGATGCGGTGCTTCAAGTGTTGGAAGTTCGGCCACATGTCTTCACGCTGTGCTTCCGACCTCGTCTGTCGCGATTGCGGTCGACCTTCCCATCCTGATCATCCCTGTGCGCCGCCTCCAATCTGTGTGAACTGTGGTGCGCACCATCCGCCTTGCTCGCCAGACTGTCCGATTCTGCAGAAGGAGCGGAAGATCATGGAAATAAAGACTCTCGACCGCCTGACGTACACTGAGACGAAACGGAAATATGATCGGCTTCATCCAGTGCGCATGACAGCTTCTTATGCCGCAACTGTCACTCCTTCTACAATTCCATCCGCTCCAGTCAGCTCTGAGTCGAAGTCCCACACCTGCCCCCTTGATGGTGGGGGGCACTACACCTCCTGTTGCTCCTGCTCCATCTACTTCAGGAGCAACACCCCCCCAACCATCGGGGACATCAGTCCCCCCTTCCCAGCCGGAGAAGCGTAAGACTTCTTCGGCTACTCTCGTAAGGAAGGGGTCCCTTGAGGACCTCCCTTCTCAAGTTCCGACCGTTTCCAAAGCCGACAGCCGCAAGTGGCTCAAACAACCGCCAGTCCCTGGTCGTCGGGACACACGGTCATCGTCTGTCCCTGAGACTGACCCGGTGACGCCCTCCCAGCCTGAACCACCCAAGGCGCAGCGCGAGAAGAAGAAGAAGAAGAAGAAGAAGAAGAAGAAGAAGAAGAAACTCCCCAAGGCTACCGACATTGCGGTGGCACCCATTCCACCGCTTCCTACAAGCTCTGCGTCTGAGAATGAGGTGGAGATTCTGGCGTCCGCTGAGGACATGGATCTCGCCAGTCCCTCGGATGCAATAGATGGCTGTTGTCCATGTGGTGTCTCAGTAGCAGCAGGGGCCCATGAGGCGTAATCTGCCTCCCCAATCCCTTCACGCCTTTCCTATCCATGGCTAATACCATCCTCCAGTGGAACTGCAGCGGTTTCTTCCACCATCTAGCTGAGCTCCGCCAACTTATCAGCCGTCATCCTTTCCTTTGCATTGCTCTGCAGGAAACTTGGTTTCCAGCAATGCGAACCCTCGCCCTCCGTGGCTATCGGGGTTATTGTAAGAACCAGGTAGCTTATGAAAGGGTGTCTGGTGGTGTCTGCATATATGTCCTTAACTCTCTTCACAGCGAGTTTGTACCTCTACAAACAGCTTTAGAGGCTGTCGCTGTTCGGGTGTGGACGCCACAGGCTATCACCGTCTGCAGTATTTACCTTCCACCTGATGGTGCTGTCACGCAGCATGTCCTGGCTGCTCTGATAGCCCAACTGCCACCACCTGTTTTGCTGCTGGGCGATTTCAATGCCCACAACCCTCTATGGGGTGGGACTGTCTCCGATGATCGCGGTCGGGCCGTGGAGCATGTGTTGGCTCAGCTCGACCTTAGCCTCTTGAACGACGGTGCTCCCACGCATTTCAGTGTGACCCATGGCTCGTTCTCAGCCATTGATCTCTCTATTTCCAGCCCTGGACTTCTCCCATCCCTCCACTGGAGAGTGCATCCTGACCTCTGTGGTAGTGACCATTTTCCCATCTATTTGTCACTACCCCAGTGTCATTCTTCTGGGCGCTTGCCCCGCTGGGCTCTCCACAGTGCTGACTGGCCAGCATTTACTTCCGCTGCAACCATTGAGTCTCCCCCACAGGGTGACATTGATGAGGTGGTCCGTGTTTTAACCACGTCCATCATTTCAGCGGCCGAGGCTTCCATCCCCCATTCTTCTGGCCTCCCTCGGAGGAAGGCTGTCCCCTGGTGGTCGCTGGAGATTGCTGAGGCTATTCGCGACCGTAGGCGGGCTCTTCAGTGTCATAGGCGGCACCCGTCTCTGGAGACCCTCATCGCCTTTAAGAGGCTCCGTGCCTTCGCCCGTCGTCTTATTGCACGGCGTAAGCAGGAGTGCTGGGAGAGGTATGTCTCATCCTTGGGCTCCCATGTCTTCCCCCTCACTCGTGTGGTCTCGGATCCGGCGGATTTATGGATACCAGACCCCTATGGGTGTCCCCGGGCCCTCCTTGGACGGCGCTGTCTGCACGGACGCTGCCGCCATTGCTGAACGGCTTGCCGCGCGTTTTGCTCAGAGCTCTGCGACTGCATCTTATCCCCCCGCCTTTCGCTCTCTCAAGGAGCGAGCCAAGCGGACGCCGTTCTCATTCCACACGCGTCGTTCTGAAACATACAATGCTCCTTTCAGCGAGAGGGAATTCCTCGCTGCCCTCGCCGATTGCCCTGATACAGCACCAGGCCCAGACTGCATCCACGCGCAGATGCTGAAGCATCTCTCCAGGGACAGCCAGAGACACATTCTCGCGATCTTTAATCGCATTTGGAGCGAAGGCGTGTTCCCGTCGCAATGGCGAGAGGGTGTTATTGTCCCCATCTTGAAGCCCGGTGCGGACCCACTGGCGGTGGACAGCTATCGTCCCATTACCCTCACCAACGTTTTGTGCAAATTGCTCGAACGTATGGTGGGGCGGCGTTTGTGTTGGGTCCTTGAGTCGCGCGGTCTCCTCGCTCCATCCCAGGGTGGCTTCCGTCGGGGCCGGTCTGCAGTGGACAATTTGGTGCGGCTGGAATCTGCTGTCCGTACGGCCTTTGCCCGACGTCAGCATCTCGTTGCTGTATATTTCGATCTGCGGAAGGCGTATGACACAACATGGAGGCATCACATCCTCGCCACGTTGCATGAGTGAGGTCTTCGTGGTCAGCTCCCGGCTTTTCTTCAAGGCTTTTTATTGCGCCGCTCTTTCCGGGTGCAAGTCGGTGCCACCTGTAGTTCATCTCATATACAGGAAAATGGGGTCCCGCAGGGCTCAGTGTTGAACGTCTCCTTATTTCTGGTGGCCATTAATGGTCTGGCTGCAGCAGTGGGGTCATTGGTGTCTCCTTCTTTGTATGCCGACGACTTCTGCATCTCATTTAGCTCCACGACTATGGGAGTCGCCGACCGCATGCTGCAAGTCGCCATTCGCAAGGCAGCATCATGGGCATTGACTCACGGTTTTCAGTTCTCTGCACCCAAGACTCGAGTTATGCACTTCTGCAGGCGTCGGACGGTCCACCCTCATCCTGAACTTTACCTCGACGGCCACCTGCTTGACGTGGTGGACACTTGCCGCTTCTTGGGACTCGTTTTTGATGCCCGGCTCACATGGGTTCCTCATGTTACTCAGCTGAAGCAAAAATGCTGGCGGCACCTCAACGCCCTCCGCTGCCTTAGCCACACGTCTTGGGGTGCAGATCGCTGCACGCTGCTGCGGCTGTACAGGGCCCTTGTGCAGTCCCGGCTTGATTATGGGAGCCTGGCCTATGGGTCTGCGTCCCCCTCAGTGTTGAAGTTATTAGACCCCATACACCACTATGGGGTTCGGCTTGCAACTGGCGCTTTTCGCACCAGCCCCGTGGATAGTCTACTGGTGGAGGCCGGGGTTCCCCCACTGCGGATTCGCCGCCATCGTCTGCTCGCCGACTATGCTGTCCACGTTCATTGCTCGCCAGACCATCCAAATCGTCGCCTGCTTTTCCCTGCTATGGTCCTCCATCTGCCCGAACGGCGACCTAGGTCTGGGCTTTCCGTAGCTGTCCGTGTCCAGTCCCTGCTGTCTGAACTGGGGTCATTCCCTCTTCTGCCTCCCTTCCGGGTCCGTACACCTATGCCTCCCTGGTGTTTGTCCCGGCCGTCCGTTAGTCTGGATTTGGCACAGGGACCTAAGGACTCAGTTCCGCCTGTGGCCCTCCGTCGCCGTTTTCTTGCGCTCCTCGCCCCATTTCCAGGCTGTGAGCCTGTCTACACTGATGGTTCCCTGGTTGATGGTCGCACTGCCTACGCTTTTGCTCACGCTGCCCATGTTGAACAGCGCTCCTTGCCAGCTGGCTGTAGTGTTTTAACTGCAGAGCTGGTGGCCATCTTGCGCGCTCTTGAGCATATGCGTTCCTGCTCAGGTGCGTCCATCGTCATCTGCAGTGACTCCCTGAGCAGCCTCCAGGCCATCAACCGCTGCTATCCCTCTTCTCCTCTGGTGTCCTCCATTCGGGAGTCTGTTTCCACCATTACCCACTCTGGTCGTTCGGTGGTTTTTGTTTGGACGCCAGGTCACGTTGGCATCCCGGGGAACGAACGTGTTGACAGGCTGGCCAAAGGGGCGATAGGCGCCCCAGCTTTGGAGATCGGCCTTACGGCTTGCGACCAGCAGCTGGTGTTGCGCCGTAAGGTGCTTGGGATGTGGGCTGCTGAGTGGCGTGGCATGACAGTCCCGAATAAACTGCGGGCTGTCAAGGAGACGGCCGCTGTGTGGCGTTCCTCCCTGCGGGCTTCTCACAGGGACTAGGTGGTCCTGTGTCGGCTGCGCATCGGCCATACATACCTGACGAACGGCCATCTGTTGCGTCAGGAGGATCCCCCCCTGTGTCGGTGTGGGTCCCGGCTGACAGTCGGCCACATTTTGCTGGAGTGTCCTCGACTGCGCACACTTCGGCAATCTTTTAATCTCCTGGGCACTTTGGCTTTGGTTTTATCCGACGATGCCTCCATGGCTGATGATGGTTTAAATTTTATCCGTGGTAGTCCGTTTTATAGTTCGATTTAGGGAGGTCCTGCACCCTTCCCTTTCTGTATCTTTTGTCCTTGTGTCTGTTGCTGTTCTGGTGTGCCGTGAGATGGTTGACTATTTCCCTTTTTTGTTCTCGTGGTCAGTCAACCAGTCCCCGGCCATCTTCCTTTCTTCTGTTTCTTTCTGTCTGGTGTTCCTCTGTCCTGTTCTTGTCTGTAGTGTTTGTTGCTGCATTTGTGTTCTTTTAGCGCCTGGGGGGACTTCTCCTCCCCCTTTGGTTTTTACCTACTCCGTCGATTTTCGGCTCGCCTGATTTTGGAATGGGGGACTGATGACCTCCGATGTTTAGTCCCCCCTTAAACATCCCAACAACCACCACCAGTATTAGATTCCGATGCCCAAGTGCAGGTTTACAGTGTCCCTTGGACCTTCACATTGAACATGAAACACAGAAATCGCATCGGGATTGAATACAAAAGGCACAATGCCGAATTAAGTTCAAGAAAAGTGAATCTTCTAAGAGTTTGTGCTTTGAACGGCTCCCGGGAGACCAGTATTAGATTCCGATGCACCAGTGCAGGGTTAATGTATCCCATGGACCTTCACAATGACCATGAAACACAGAAATTGCACTGGGATTGGATACAAAAGCACAATGCCGACTTAAGTACAAGAAGAGTGAATCTTCTAAGTGTCTGTGTTTTGAGCGGGTCCTGGGGGACCAGTATTAATTTCCGATTCACCAGTGCAGGTTTATTGTTTCCCTTGGAACTACACATTGACCATGAAACACAGAAATCGCATCGGGATTAAATACAAATGGCACAATGCCGACCTAAGTACAAGAAAAGTGAATCTTCTAAGAGTTTGTGTTTTGAGCGGCTCCGGGGAGACAGAATATTAGGTTCTGATGCACCAGTGTAGGTTTACTACATCTCTGGGACCTTCACATTTACCATGAAGCACAGAAATTGCATCGGGATTCAATACAAAAGGAGAAAAGGACTTATGTACTAGAAGAGTGATCTCCAAGCGTTTGTGCTTTGTCCGTCTCCTGGGGGACCAGTATTAATTTCCGATGCACCAGTGCATGTTTACTGTATCCCTTGGACCTACACATTGACCATGAATCACAGATGTCGCATCGGGATTGAATAAAAATAGCACAATTCCAAAATAAGTACAAGAAGAGTGATTCTCTTAAGAGTTTGTACATTGAGCGCCTCCTGGGAGACCTGTATTAGATTACGATGCACCAGTGCAGGTTTACTGTATCCGTTGGACCTTTACATTGACCATGAATCACAGAAATCGCATGGGGATTGAATTCAAATGCACAATGCCGACTTATGTACAAGAAAAGTGAATCTTCAAGGAGTTTGTGCTTTGAGCGGCTCCTGGGAGACCAGTATCAGATTCCAATGCACCAGTGCAGGTTTTCTGTATCCCTTAGACCTTCACATTGACCATGAAACACAGAAATCGCATCGGGATTGAATACAAAAGGGACAATACCGACTTAAGAACTAGAGGACTGCCTCTTCTTACAATCTATGATTGGAACCTTTCCTGTGAGACCGGATTTAGATTTCGATGCTTCACTTCAGGTATACTGTATCGCTTAGATATTCGTATTGACGATGAAACACAGAAATTGCATCGGAATTAAATACAAAAGGCACAATGCCGACGTAAGTACAAGAGGACTGACTTTTCTTACATTCTATGATTTGAACCTTTCCTGTTACACCAGTTTTAGATTCCGATGCTTCACTTCAGGATTACTGTATCCCTTGGACCTTCTTATTGACGATGGAACACAGAAATAGCATCGCAATTAAATACAAAAGGCATATTGCCGACTTAAATAAAGGAAGACTGACTCTTCTTACTGTCTATGTTTGAACCTTTCCTGTGAGACCAGTTTTAGATTCCCATGCTTTCCTTCAGGTTTACTGCATCCCTTGGGCCTTGTTATAGACGATGAAACACAGAAATTGCTACGAAATTAAATAGATAAGGTACAATACCGACTTAAGAACTAGAGGACTGCATCTTCTTCTTACATTCTATGATTTGAACCTTTCCTGTGAGACCGGATTTAGATTCCGATGCTTTACTTCAGGTTTACTGTATCGCTTAGATATTCTTATTGACGATGAAACACAGAAATTGCATCTGAATTAAATACAAAATTCACAATGCCGACGTAAGTACAAGAGGACTGACATTTCTTACATTCTATGATTTGAACCTATCCTGTTACACCAGTTTTAGATTGCATAGCTTCACTTCAGGATTACTGTATCTCTTGGACCTTCTTATTGACGATGAAACACAGAAAGTGCATCGAAATTAAATACAAAATGCACAATGCCGACTTAAGTACAAGAAGACTGACTCTTCTTACTGTCAATGCTTTGAACCTTTGCTGAGAGACCAGTTTTTGATTCCGATGCTTCATTTCAGGTTTACTGTATCCCTCTGACCTTCTAATTGACGATGAAACACAGAAATTGCATCGGAATTAAATACAAAAGGCACAATGCCAACTTATGTACAAGAGGACTAACTCTCCTTGCATTCTATGTTTTGAACCTATCCTGTGAGAAAAGTATTAGATACCCATGTTTACTTCAGGTTTACTGAATACCTTGGAACTTCTTATTGACGATGATACACAGAAATTGCATCGGAATTAAATACAAAAGGCACAATGCCGACTAAAGTACAAGAAGAATGACTCTTCTTATTGTCTATGTTTTGAACCTTTCCTGTGAGATCAGATTTAGATTCCGATGCTTTACTTCAGGTTTACTGTATCCGTTGGACAATATTATTGACGATGAAACACAGAAATTGCATCGGAATTAAATACAAAAATCACAATGCCGAGATATGTACGAGAAGACTGACTCTTCTTACCCTCTATGCTTTAAACCTTTCCTGTGAGACCAGTTATAGATTCCGACGCTTCACTTCAGGTTTACTGTATTCCTTGGACCTACTTATTGACAATGAAACACAGAAATTGCATCGGAATTAAATACAAAAGGCACAATGCCGACTTCAGTAGAAGAGGACTGACTCTTCTCACATTCTATGCTTTGAACCTTTCCTGTGGGACCAGGTTTAGATACCGATGCTTCACTTCAGGTTAACTGTATCCCTTAGACCTTCTCATTGACGATGAAACACAGAAATTGCATCGGAATTAAATACAAAAGGCACAATGCCGATTAAGTACAAGATTACTGACTCTTCTTACTGTCTTTGTTTGAACCACTCCTGTGAGACCAGTTCTAGATTCCGTTGCTTCGCTTAAGGTTTACTGTATCCCTTGGACCTTCTTTGTCACGTTGAAACACAGAATTTGCATCGGATTTAAATACAAAAGCCACAATGCCGACTTAGAATCCAAGAACAGTTGACTTCTTGTACTTATGATTTGAGCCGTTCCTGTGACATCAGTTTTACATTCAGATGCTTCAAATCAATTTTATTGTATCCCTTGGACCTTCTTATTGACAATGAAACACAGAAATTGCATCGGAATTAAATACAAACTGCACAATGCCGACTTAAGTACAAGAAGACTGACTGTTCTTACTCTCTATGTCTTAAACCTTTCCTGTGAGATCAGATATAGATTCCAATGCTTCATTTTAGGGTTACTGTATCCCTTGGACCTTTTTATTGACAATGAAACACATAAAATTTATCGGAAATTAATACAAAAGGCACAATGCCGACTGAAGAACAAGAAATCTGAATCTTCTAACTGTCTATGATTTGAGCCTTTCCTGTAAGACCAGTCTTAGATTCCGATGCTTCACTTCAGGTATACTGTATACCTTGGACCTTCTTATTGACGATGAAACACAGAAATTGAATCAAAATTAAATACAAAAGGCACAATGCCGACTTAAGTACAAGAAGTCTGACTCTTCTTACTCTCTATGCTTTAAACATTTCCTGTGAGACCAGTTATAGATTCCAATGCTTCATTTTATGTTTACTGTATCCCTTGGACCTTTTTATTGACAATGAAACACAGTAATTGCATCGGAATTAAATACAAAAGGCACCATGCCGACTAAAGTACAAGAGGATTGACTCTTCTTCCATTCTATGATTTTAGTTTTTCCTGTGAGACCATTTTTAGATATCGATGCTTCACTTCAAGTTTACTGTATCCCTTGGACCTTCTTATTGACGATGAAACACAGAAATTGCATCGGAATTAAATACAAAAGGCACAATGCCGACCTAAGTAGAAGAGGACTGACTCTTCTTACATTCTATGATTTGAACCATTCCTGTGAGACCAGTTTTAGGTTCCGATATTTCTCTTCACGTTTACTGTATCCCATGGACCTTCATATTGACGATGAAGATCAGAAATTGCATCGGAATTGTATACAAAGGGCAAAATGCCGACTTAGGTACAAGAAGAGAGGCTCAAATCATAGAATGTAAGAAGAGTCAATCATGTGAGACCAGTTTCAGATTCCGAAGCTTCACTTCAGGTTTACTGTATCCCTTGGACCTTCTTAATGACGTTCAAACACAGAAATTGCATCGGATATTAACACAAAAGGCACAATGGCGACTTAAGTACAAGAAGACTGACACTCCTTTCTGTCCATGTTTAGAACCTTCCCTGTGAGACGTGTTTTAGTTTCCGATGCTTCACTTCTAGTCTACTGTATCCCTTGGATCTTCTTATTGACGTCCAAATACAGAAATTGCATCGGAATTAAACACAAAACACAATGCTCTCTTAAGTACAAGGAGACTGACTCTTCTTACAGTCTGATTTGAACCATTCCTGTGAGACCAGTTTTAGGTTCCGATGCTTCACTTTAGGTTTACTGTATCCCTTGGAACTTCTTATTGACGATGAAACACAGAAATTGCATCGGAATTAAATACAAAAGGCACAATGCCGATTAAGTACAAGAGGACTGACTCTTCTTACATTCTACGATTTGTACCTTTCCTGTAATACCAGTTTTAGATTCCGATGCTTCACTTCAGGTTTACTGTATCCCTTGGACCTCCTTATTGACGATGAAACACAGAAATTGCATCGGAATTAAATACAATAGGCACAATGCCGACTTTAATACAAATAGACTGACTCTACATACTGTCTATTTTTTAACCTTTCCTGTGAGGCCAGTTTTATATTCTGAGGCTTTACTTCTGGTTTACTGTCTCCCTTTTACCTTCTTATTGACGATGAAACACAGAAATTGCATCGGAATTAAATACAAAAGGCACAATGCCGAATTAATTACAAGAACTCTGACTCTTCATACTGTCTATGTTTTGAGCCTTTCCTGTGAGACCAGTTTTAGATTCCGATGCTTCACTTCAGGTTTACTGTTTCCCTTGGACCTTCGTATTGACGATCAAACGCATAAATTGCATCGGAATTAAATACAGAAGGCACAATGCCGACTTAAGTACAAGAAGACTGACTCTTCTTACATTCTATGATATGAGCCCCTCCTGTGAGACCCGTTTCAGATTCCGATGCTTCACTTCGGGTGTACTGCATCCCTTCGACCTTATTATTGACGACCTTGACCTTGACGAGTTGCAATCTTACTAGGCACTCGATTCTGTAAAGAATTTATATTTATGAAAGTAGGTAGAAATATTTAACTGTAGGCTTATTCGTTGAATATATCTGATTTAACTGACTGTGTAAACTTTTTATGTTTAGTAGACAGTCACCTCTGTACGACGTATTGACATGGCTGGCAAATTATTCTAATATTGAGATTTAGATTTGAGTCCGCACCTACCGCAGCAGTCTTTGGAAACGATTTAAATACGAAGTCCGATTATTTGAGTCTTATTTCACGGTCAACTACGGATAACATTACATTTACGAAAAACCATTGTCAAGCGTTTGATACCGAATAATTAAACATCCACGTTCCAGATAAGCAAATATTAATTACATCCAATCACTATCATACATAATTAATGATTAATATGTTAATTATTTTATTTATTTTATATTGGCGACTGCGTGCCGGACTTGTTATTTTGTCATGTGTTACATTGTTCTCTTTGTTTCATGTGAAAAATCAACTTTCTGGACCTGGACTTGAATATATGAGACATAACAAAAATCTGAAGATATTTTCCAATTCTATAATTTTGCGGGAAGACGCAATGAAGCTTCCAGCAAAATAAGGTAAGACGCAACATTTGTGCATTGGCAGGCTTGACAAGACGCATAATTCAGTGTATTAGCTCTTCAGTAGATTCTGTAGTATTTGTTTCGCGTGTAGCAGTTTTCAGTGATAAATTTCATTCTCAGTACTTTTCCTTAAACAATAACTTCTGCAACAATACCAATTCACGAGTGTACAATATGGCCGACTTCTGTACGATACGTTGTAACATGGACAGCAGCCATTAACAATAATTCCATATACAGTTTACATTTTTGTATTAACAAATAGCCATTGTTGCTACGAGCGATTCATGTTCAACTGCATTTTATTTTAAAGCCAGTGTCAAACTTTATTTTCTTGAAACATATATCACGTGTGGCATGGTCATAACTAGAAAACAATACGCAAAGATGGAACAGCAAAGACATACTAGTCAGACGCAACCCGACTCGGACGAGAGACAAATGTTAGAAAATGACTTTACGACAGCAACCGGTAGTGACGATTCATCAAATATTGACGCAAGTGTTAACGGAAATTTTCACAATAGGCCGTCCACCACAAAAATTTCAGTCTCAGTCAGAGCCCATGTTAATACATGACGTCACATCTAATGACGCGGCGGGGGCAGAGACCTTGCAAACAGTAGACATTGCCAACATGTTACAAATGCTAATGAAACAAAACGCAGAAAATATGGCCACCTTAAGGATGCAGAACGCGGAAAACATGGCAACCTTAAGGATGCAGAACGCGGAAAACATGGCAACCTTAAAGACACAAAATGAACAGGTAAAGACACAATTTGACGAAATTAAATCTGATCTCATAGCAATCAAGACAGGTAGTGACACTTTGTGTAAACGTGTGGAACTTATAGACGCCACACTGACCAAACAGATGACTGAACTCAGTACGAAATTTTCCAAGCTTAATACGATACAAGAAAAGACTACAAATGACGTAGCACTTTTACTGACACAATTAAAAAACCTTAAGGTCACGTGTGAAGCTCTTACAGAACAGATTCAAACATATCCTTCAGTACACGACAACCTTGAAAAACGAATTACTGACGTGCAGAATAAATTTGACGATGTTGAACAACACCTGACTGACATCATACAATCTGATGCCACAGCTCATTTTCAAAATATTAATAAAGAATTTCATGATTGGGTAGAGAACAAAGACAAACATTTTGATAGATGCATACGTGAAAAGTTACCAACAATTGTGCGCGACTCCGTAGCGGAATACATCACTGATAACAAAGAGCTGATTAGTGACGCAGTACAATCCCTCACTGTACCCATGAGACAATTCACCGATCAACCGCAGTCTGAATGTAACGAAGATATCAGTCAAAATGTACAGTTCAGAAACCAATATACATTCGAGTATGACGCACACATACCGCACACGACAAACACACAAGAACAAAACACACCACGACTACAACAGATACCACGACGTGCAACCACAAACACAAGCTATTATCATGGTAAACCACAGCAACAATAACGTAATTACTCGCCAGCTGAACATTGCAGTAATTACAGTGGAACAAATCCATATCATAATGCAAAGGAAGAAGAAAGCTTCATAAAACACAGGCAGTTTCAGGCTTTTATCCCAGAAAAACGAACCATTCATCCGGTGATTTTTCTTAAATCTTTTAGTAACGTATTTCCACGCACTTGGAGTGACCGGAAAAAGATTTCATATATTGTCGGTTACATCCAAGGCGATGCAGCTGTCTGGGCATACAGCCAAGCTGACGTATGTACCACGTACAGTGAGTTTGAGCGTGCCTTTCTGAACAAATTCTGGTCGCAATCCGTCCAGGAGCGACTCACAAGACAAATTTTAGAACCTGAAACTTTTAACAGTAAAAATGGTAACTTACGCAGATATTTCGAAAAATACTTGAACATGGGACATTTTTTGGACGAACCAGTCGCAACACGTGATATACTCCGTGCGTTGAAGGCCAAATTGCCTTTCAACATTAAAGAAAAACTTTTACATATTCCGGATGACGATCCAGATTATTTTTTAACAGCTTTAGATTCGGTTGACATGTTACTAGAAGATCAGCGCTTCGCGCGGCAAAACAGCAGCCACAATGTTTATACTAGTGGTATGCAAAACATGCAGGCTTGCCAACTCAATTCTGGCGCGCCCACAGTTGGATACGCGGTACAACAAAAACAGCAGACTCACATGCCGTCTCAATACGGAAATCAAAATCAACACGCGTATTCCAATACGAACAACAGTTACAACAGTAATAACACTCCATGCGGCAATCCATACAAAAGGCACCGCGGTAATAACAACAACGGTAACAACGGATACAAATGTAACAACAAAAACACAAACAGAAATAGAAATTATAATAGCTACGAGCCAAGACAGCATCAAGGCTGGACTCGTAGCGATCAATACTTTCATTCAAACACTGCTTTACCACAGCAGCCACCAGGACAAAATTGGAGCATACCTTACGACCGACAGGTAAGTTATAATGCGCAACAGCAACAACAACCGCAAAAGTTTGGAGATCACAACAGGCAATATCCGAATGTGAATATAATAGAAATGACACCTGATACACAACCTCAATCTGTGTCAGTACCGAATACAAATGCTAATCCAACAAACTAGAAACAGTCACTTCTATGCCCCAGGTCGTGGCTGAAGAATTCTTGGGGGGCGACTTCAATGTTAATCAGTTATTTGACACCACAATTGAACAACAAAATATTGATGTGCCTAATAATTCTAAACAAAAACTACCTGTTTTATTTTTAAGATACAACCAGAATGACTATATATCAGATGAACTTTTGCAAGACAGTACACACTGTCGTTCAAACACAAATGAAATTGTTTTAACATCTACTACTGGTGTAGTAGGTGGGATTCCATCTACTATTATCCTAGATAAAGGTGCAGCTGTGAGCGTTTTATCTTTTAATTTCTATAGAAAGATGTGTGAAATGGAGCCTGTGCCTGAGTTTCCCGCCCAAAACTGTAAAATAACTACTGCTCTAGGTAATAAGTCATGTAGGGTTACGAAGCAAGTTTTTGTAAACATTAAAATAGGTAATAGAACCGTACAATGGCCATTCCTGGTTGTACAAAACCTTGTGACAAATTGCATATTAGGAATAGATATTATGAGCGAGAAGGACTGCATTATAGACTTCTTCAAAGGTAAATCTATTTTAAATGATAAAGGCAGTGTAATTATTATTCATTTGGACAGGAGAACTCTAAAGCAAGACAAACACTGTACAGGATACAAGGTTCAGTTAGTACTTGACAATGACATTCAAGACATGCAAACACACTCATGTGACACAGAGCTAATGGACTTCAAAATATTGCTTGATCATAAGGTAAATGAAGCTACAGCTCTCAGTGTACATGAACGTATAAAACTACAGGAAGTGTTATCCAAATATTTACAAGTTTTTACCAAACGATTAGGTGTTATCAACACGTATGTGTACAAGATTGAAGTTAAGCCTCACAAGTTCTTCTACCACAAGACATATAACGTACCGTTATCTCAACGACCTGCTGTGTGGCAAGAATTAAAACAAATGTTAGACTGGAAGGTCATTGAACCATCCACCTCACCTTACTGTAGTCCTCTACTTGTTGTCAAAAAATCAAATGGAAGCATTAGGCTAGTGTCAGACGCACGAGCAATTAATGAAATAATTTTACCAGTTCACACAAAACCCAAAAATTTAGAGGAGCAATTACAGAAATTTCTAGATGCAAAATATTTTTCCACAATAGATCTCGCTAATTCATTTTGGCAAGTAGGTATCACTCCTGATTCTCGGAAATATACTGCATTTATGTTCGGGGGGCGAACGTACCAGTTCTGTGTTGTACCCTTCGGATTGAATGTCACTTCTGGGGTATTCATTACAGCCCTGGCTACCGTGCTTGGCGATGATTTAGTTGAGACAGTCACACACTATGTGGATGATATACTGATAGCTACACAGTCTTGGAATGAACACGTTGACACACTTCAAAGAATTTTAGAAAAATTTGCACAAGCTGGAGTCACAGCCAATCTTAGAAAATCAAAATTTGGTTGCAGTGAGATAAAATATTTAGGACATATCATTAATTCACAGGGCATACGTCCTGATCCCAGTAAATTAGATGCTATCAGAAACTTTCCTAGCCCTCGAACTAAAAAGCAGTTAAAATCATTCCTTGGGCTATGTTCATTTTTCAGACGTTTTTTACCACAACCACTTTTGAACAGTAAAGATCTGCTAAATCTACTCAGAAAGAATCAAGTTTGGATCTGGTCGGAACAGTGCCAGAATGACTTTAATACAATTAAACATGCTTTAGTGAATGCAAACATATTGAGCCATCCAGATTTCAATTTAGATTTTTGTATGACTTGTGACGCTTCACGTACTGGCTTGGGCTGTTGCTTATTTCAAGTTGTAAAGAATAAAGAAAAGAAACAGATAAGAATTATTGGGTTTGCAAGTCGTACTCTAACTGAATGTGAGCGTCCATACTCCACTACTGAGTTAGAAACACTTTCCATAGTCTGGGCATTCAAGAGATTCAATTATTATTTATTTGGAAAACATACAGTAATTTATACCGATCACCAGGCCTTGACATTTTTGGTAACTTGTAAACTTGTACATCCTAGACTATCACGATGGGCAGTTACTCTTCAGAACTACTCTTTTGAATTTAAGTACATAAAAGGTAAGGACAACACCATTGCCGACTCTTTGTCTAGACTTCCACAAGGTATGAATGAAACCAACAGTGACTTAGAAAATATAAATGACTACAGGATTCTCTTAATGCAAGACAAGCAGTATCACAAATATTGTATTGATATATGCTGAAACATTGCTAAATTACAAAAATCTGATCCTCACTGGTATAAGATAATAACATTACTGGTAGAAAAACACAATCACCCTTTGAATAGGTATTACAAGTTACACAATGATGTGTTATTTTATCGCCGACATCCAAATGCTACTAACTGGTGTGTATGCATTCCCAAAGAGTCTGAACGTAATTTGATTTGGCACACACACTTAGTTTGGGGTCATTATGGGGCGAAAAAGTGTTTGGCAAAGCTCAGCACATACTGTTATTATAGTAATATGAGAAGAAAAATTTACAGGGAACCGAAAACATGTGTCATATGTCAAAAATCAAAACCTCAGAATTTATCCACAAAAACAGATTTACATTCTATTTTACCGAGTAAACCCCTGGAAATTCTATGTACTGACATCAGTGGACCGCATCCAGCAAGCTCTGGAGGCGTCAAATGTATCTTAGCTTTTTACGATATATTTTCTAAACATGTAAAACTTTATGCTTTAAAATCCGCCACTGCAAATGCTATAATACGAAGATTCTCAAGTGATTACCTGACGCACGTGGGAAAACCTAAAGCAATTCGGTCAGATAATGCAGCATACTACTCTGGGTACAAATGGAGAAATTTCTTGAAGGATAATAACATTAAAAGTATATTTATTTCAAGGTTTAGTCCACAATGTAACGCGACCGAGAGACTTTTCCGAGAACTAAACCGATTCATGAGGACCTATATTTCATCAAAACATACTAATAGGGTGTCCTACCTAAGTCTTTTCGAAGATGTACACAATAACTTAAATATTTACAATACAAATTACACACCTAACGAGATCATGTTCAATTGCAAACAGAACGATCAATGGATAGAACCATTACCTAAGTTGTCAGACAAGGAAATCACACCTGAACAGAAAATAAAAGAAGTATTGACTACACTGACACATCACGCACAGATACGAAACAAACATCACATAAACATAATAAAAAGAAAATAGAAATTCAAGGTAGGAATGCTTGTACTACTTCGTACTCATCATAAATCTGTAGCACTCAAACGACGCAATGCTAATTGTTAACATACCGCATCCTGGTGCGTATCTGTTACAACATCCTAGAACTAACAAAATTATTGGGCTACACGCACACCGAGATCTTAGAGCATTTCATGCTAAATAATGTCAGTCATACCCATGAAAACATTGCTAAGCAACTCGCAAAACTCTGTTTGCTACAACACAGATAATAAGTAGTATAGAAATTTTCATTTCAGCGGTTCCAGTGACGCAGTTGAAGACAGGAGAACTTTTCTTTCAACGCCGCGGCACCACCGAGAAGACTGAATATTAAAGTAAAATTTATGATTACGTAGCAGTGAATGATATATTAAATTTCACGGAACATTTGTGACTGTAGGTACCACTGACTTGGTATGACACCTGACGAACCGACAGACGTCATCTGTGAAGCGATCTTTTACTTCGAGCAATAGATTAGACGCACATCTCTCAGCAAGAAAAGCATCTACCAGTAGCCAAGGCCACACAGACACTATACACACAAGCACAAAACGCGAGGAATCGAGCAGTTTTCCGTCTCTTATTATTTTGAATATTTATTGAGTAGTGAAAACGCCTGGTCTTGCCTACTGATGTAATGAATGTTGTGTCTAACCTATCTTAATTTCAGATGACATCACAAAAAACATCGATAAAATCCCCGCAAAACCGCTAAAGAGAACGTAAATATCTGCAATTCATGTAATCAAATGTGACATAATGTAATAATTTATAGCTATGTAATGATGATGTAAACATGTTTATGTGTAACTGTATTATGTTTATGCTAAGAAAATATGTGACGTGTATATGTATGATTACTTATGTTTTTTTTTTAAAAATGATGTATAATGTAACTGTTACTATGTGAAAATTGGAACCATAACGAGTGCCAAAATGTGTAAAACTTAAAAAAAAAAATTGCATAGTGAACCACTGTTCACGGACATTAACGTACATTACTAAGTCTGCAACTACGCAGAAACCTATGTGAAAGAAACTGTTAATGACATTCATCATGCATTGTAAATTTGTAAACGCGATGAACGATTTCTTTGAAAAGTAACTACGAACATTTAGGTGAGCTATATTTAGCAAAAAAACTGAAAATGTGAAGTGTGTAATTTGTGCAACGTATAGTGACATTACTAAAGTATCTAACTTCAAGATGTTAACTGGATTAAATGGTCACAACGTGCCTGTCCAGAAAACAACACGACGAGTGGAAGAATTTTGGTTGGAACTTCAGGGAATAGAATGTTCTCGAAATGTGACGGACACACTTACCTGGACTGTCCAAGGATCGACGCCAGTTATGTGCCGTCTGAGGTTCTGCAACCAAGCTTCCACGGAATATCGAAAACGAACTGCATATGGACCAATTACTCGACGGGTCACATCTGATCTGTAATAAACAATGCCTTTTGTCACAAGAAACTGCATCACAACGACTATAATGGAAATAGGAAATGGACATGCTTATGTATCAATCACGTTGTTATACAGCGATGTTACTGTGATCAAAAAACTTTACCACGACGACACTAACCTGTGATAAATTATTGTGCAGCAGATGAATATAATCTGTAATAACGACACGATGTGTATAGGTCAACGCACCTGAAACTAAAAGACATTTTTCTTTGAAGCATTTCATTGCAATACTATGTAACTAAGAACATTCACAATCTAAAGTTGTATTGTATTATAACAAATATTGTAATTTTAAAACTAAGTTACCTGTCATATGTAATCTTGGTGGAATATTTTCTTTGTGCAACGACTAAGAAATGCGCCCGCACACGAACAATATGAACTGCAACTCTGTGCCGCGTGATCTAAACTTACGATATAACGGCAGTGCCGGAGCCACACAGACGCTTCTGCGCATGCGCGGACTCTATTTGGCCAACATAAGAACTTTTACAGCGCACGCGCGTCATTCAAATATTGTATATAATATACAGTATAATGTATGTCATGTAATTAGTCGTAGATAACTTAGATTTTCTTGTGCCTTTAGATGAATTGCTCGCCTGCAGGTGTGTCCTTTCGCCAGCAATTCAGGGAACAATATAAAGTCACATTTGCATGCCATGTGTGAGTTTCCTCAGAAACGCGAAATCTTAATTAAATAATTTATCTCTGACAAATAAATAAAGCCTATGGCACATAACTTCAGCGCTGTGTCGCTGATAAAACAAAAACACAATTACGATACTCTTATGTTTGATTAAGAAGAAGGAGGTCGAGGAGAATAGCTGAGGCGGGAAGCACGTATATTTTATTAACTGGCACACCACCATATTTTATGTTATATAAGAACACTGCGAGTTGCGATCTTACTAGGCACTCGATTCTGTAAAGAATTTATATTTATGAAAGTAAGTAGAATTATTTAACTGTAGGCTTATTCGTTGAATATATATGATTTAACTAACTGTGTAAACTTTTTATGTTTAGTAGACAGTCACCTCTGTACGACGTATTGACATGGCTGGAAAATTATTCTAATATTGAGATTTAGACTTGAGTCCGCACCTACCGCAGCAGTCTTTGGAAACAATTTAAATACGAAGTCCGATTATTTGAGTCTTATTTCACTGTCAACTACGAATAACATTACATTTACGAAAAACCATTGTCAAGCGTCTGATACCGAATAATTAAACATCCACGTTCCACATAAGAAAATATTAATTACATCCGATCACTACCATGAATATTAATTAATTAATGTAATATTTTATATTATTTATTTTATTTATTTTATACCTTGGACCTTCTTATTGACGATAAAACACAGAAATTGCATCGGAATTAAATACAAAGGCACAATGCCGACTTAAGTAGAAGGAGACTGACACTTCTTACTGTCAATTTTTTAAACCTTTCTGGTGAGACCAGTTTTAGATTCCGAGGCTTCACTTCAGGTTTACTGTATCAGTTTGACCTTCTTATTGTTGATGAAACACAGAAATTGCATCGGAAATAAATACAAAAAGCACAATGCCGACCTAAGTACAAGAAGACTGACTCTTCTTAGATTCTATGATATGAGCCTTTCCTGTGACACCAGCTTTAGATTCCGATGCTTCACACCCGGTGTACTGTATCCATTGGACCATCTTATTGACGATGAAACACAGAAATTACATCGGAATTAAAAGCAAAAGGCACAATGCCGACTTAAGTACAAGAAGACTGACTCATCTTATTGTCTATGTTTTGAACCTTTCCGGTAAGACCAGTTTTAGATCTCGATGCTTAACCTCAAGTATACTGTATCCCTTGGACATTCTTATTGACGATGAAACACAGAAATTGCATCGGAATTAAATACAAAAGGCACAATGCCGACTTCAGTACAAGAAGACTGATTCTTCATATTGTCTATGTTTTTAACCTTTCCTGTGAGAACAGTTTTAAATTCCGATACTTTACTTCAGGTTTACTGTATTCCTTGGACCTTCTTATTGACGATGAAGCACAGAAATTGCAACGGGATTATATACAAAAGGCACAATGCCGACTTGAGTACAAGAAGACTGACTCTTCTTACATTGTATGAATTGAACCGTTTCTGTGAGACCAGTTTTAGATTCCGAAGCTTCACTTCAGTTTGATTGTATACCTTGGACCTCCTTATTGACGATAAAACACAGAAATATCGTCGGACTTACATGCAAAAGGCACAATGCCGACTTAGGTACAAGTAGACTGACTCTTCTTCTTTTCTATAATTTGAGCTTTTCCTGTGAGACCAGTTTTACATTCCGATGCTCCACTTCAGGTTTACTGTATCCCTTGGACCTTCTTATTGACGATGCAACACAGAAATTGCATCGATACTAAATACAAAAAGCACAATGTCGACTTAAGTAGAAGAAGACTGACTCTTCTTACTGTCTATGTTTTGAACTTTTCCTGTGAGACCAGTTTTAGATTAGGATGCTTCACCTCAGGTTTACTGTATCCCTTGTACCTTCTTGTTGACGGTGAAAACCAGAAATTGCATCGGAATTAAATACAAAAGGAACAGTGCCAACTTAACTACAAGAAGACTGACTCTTCTTACTGTCTATGATTTGAACCTTTTCTGTGAGACCAGATTTAGGTTACGATGCTTCACTTCAGGTTTACTACATTCCTTGGACCTTCTTGTTGACGATGAAACACAGAAATTCCATCGGAATTAAATAGAAAAGGCACAATGCCGACTGAAGTAAAAGAAGACTGACCCTTCTTACTGTCTACGTTTTTAACGTATCCTGTGAGACCAGTTTTAGATTCAGATGCTTCACTTCAGGTTTACTGTATCCCTTGGACCTTCTTATTGACGATGTAACACAGAAATTGCTTCGGAATTAAATACAAAAGGCACAATGGCGACTTACGTACAAGAAGACTGATTCTTCTTACTACCTATGAGTTGAGCATATCCTGTGAGACCGGTTTTAGATATCGATGCTTCACTTCAGGTTTACAGTATGCCTTGGGCCTTCTTATTAACGATGAAACACAGAGATTGCATCGGAATTAAATACAAACGACACAATGCCGACTTAAGTAATAGAAGACTGCCGCTTCTTACTGTCTATGCTTTGAACCTTTCCTGTGAGACCAGTTTTAGATTCCGATGCATCACTTCAGGTTTACAGTATCCCTTGTACCTTCTTATTGACGATGAAACACAGAAATTCAATCGGAATTAAATACAAAATGCACAATGCCGATTTAAGTAAAAGAAGACTGACCCTTCTTACTGGCTACATTTTGAACCTATCCTGTGAGACCAGTTTTAGATTCAGATGCTTCGCTTCAGCTTTACTGTATCCCTTGGACCTTCTTATTGACGATGAAACACAGAAATTGCTTCGGAATTAAATGCGAAAGGCACAATGCCGACTTAATTCAAGAAGACTGACTCTTCTTACCGTCTATGTTTTGAACCTTTCCTGTGAGACCAGCTATAGGTTCCGACGCTTCATTTCAGGTTTGCTGTATCCCTCGGACCTTCTTATTGACGATGAAACCCAGAAATTGCATCGGAATTAAAAGCAAAAGGCACAATGCCGACTTAAGTACAAGAAGACTGACTCATCTTACTGTCTATATTTTGAACCTTTCCGGTGAGACCAGTTTTAGATTCCGATGCCTAACCTTAGGTTTACTGTATCCCTTGGACGTTCTTATTGACGATGAAACACAGAAATTGCATCGGTATTAAATACAAAAGGCTCAATGCCGACTTAAGTACAAGAAGACGGGCTCTTCTTACTGATTATGTTTTGAACCATGCCTGTGATACGAGTTTTGGATTCCGATGCTTCACTTCAGGTTTACTACATTCCTTGGACCTTCTTGTTGACGATGAAACACAGAGATAGCATCGGAATTAAATACAAAAGACACAAGGCCGACTTAAGTACAAGAAGACTGACTCTTCTTACTGTCTATGTTTTTAACCTTTACTGTGAGACCAGTTTTAGAATCCGAAGCATCACTTCGGTTTACAGTACCCTTGTACCTTCTTATTGACGATAAAAGACAGATATTCCATCGGAATTAAATACAAAAGGCACAATGCCGACTTAAGTAAAAGAAGACTGACCCTTCTTACTGTCTACGTTTTTAACCTATCCTGTGAGACCAGTTTGATTCAGATGCTTCACTTCAGGTTTACTGTATCACATTGCCCTTCTTAATGACGATGAAACACAGAAATTGTATCGAAATTAAATACAAAAGGCAGAATGCCGACTTAAGTACAAGAAGACTGACTCTTCTTATTGTCTATGTTTTGAACCTTTCCTGTGAGTCCTGTTTTACATTCAGATGCTTCACTTCAGGTTTACTGTATCACTTGGATCTTCTTATTGACGTTGAAACACAGAAATTGCATCGGAATTAAATACAAAAGGCACAATGCCGACTTAATTACAACAAGACTGACTCTTCCTACTGCCTACGTTTTGAAACATTCCTGTGAAACCAGTTTTAGATTCCGATGCATCACTTCAGGTTTACAGTATCCCTTGTACCATCTTATTGACGATGAAACACAGAAATTCCATCGGAATTAAATACAAAAGGCACAATGACGACGTAAGTACAAGAAGACTGACACTCCTTATTGTCTATAATTTGAATCTTTCCTGTGAGACCAGTTTTAGATTCCGATGCTTTACTTCAGGTTTACTGTATCCCTTGGGCATTCTTTTTGACGATGAAACACAGAAATTGCATCGGAATTAAATACAAAAGACACAACGCAGACTTACGTACATGAAGACTGACTCTTCTTACTGTCTATGCTTTGAACCTTTCCTGTGAGACCAGTTTTAGATTCTGATGCTTTATTTCAATCTTAATGTATCACTTGGACATTCATATTGATGACGAAACACAGAAATTGCATCGGAAATAAAAACAAAAATCACAATGCCGGCTTAAGTACAAGAAGACTGCCTCTTCCTACTGTCTATGTTTTGAGCCTTTGCTGTGAGACCAGTTTTAGATCAGATACTTCCCTTCAGGTTATCTATATCCCTAAGACCTTCATATTGACGATTAAACACAGAATTTGCAACGGAGTTAAATACAAAACGCGAAATGCTGAATTAAGTACAAGAAGACTGACTCTTCTTACTGCCTATGTTTTGAACCTTTCCTGTGAGACCAGTTTTGATTCCGGTGCTTTACTTCAAGTTTACTGTATCCCTTGGACGTTCTTATTGACGATGAAATACAGAAAATATATCGGAATAATTACATATGGCACAATGCCGACTTAAGTACATGATGACTGACTCTTCTTACTGTCTATGTTTTGAACCTTTCCTTTGAGACCAGTTTTAGATTCCGACGATTCACTTAAAGTTTAATGTACCCTTTGGACATTCTTATTGTTGATGAAACACTGAAATTTCATCGGAATTAAGGCACAATGCCGACTTAAGTACAAGAAGACTGACACTTCTTACTGTCTATGTTTTATACCTTTCCTGTGAGAAAAGTTTTAGATTCAGATGCTTCACTTCTGGGTTACTGTATCCCTTGGACTTTCTTATTGACGATGAAACTCAGAAATTGCATCGGAATTAAATACTAAAGGCACAATGCCGACTTAAGTACAAGAAGACTGACTTTTTTTACAGTCTATGTTTTGAACCTTTCCTGTGAGAACAGTTTTAAATTCCTATGCTTCCCTTTAGGTTTTCTGTATCCCTTGGACCTTCATATTAACGATGAAACTCAGAAATTGCATCCGAATTAAATACAAAAGACAAAATGCCGACTTAAGTACAAGAAGACCGACTCTTATTACTGCCTATGTTTGAACAATTCCTGTGAGACAAGTTTTAGATTCAGATGCTTCACTTCTGGTTTACTGTATCCCTTGGACCTTCTTATTGATCATGAAACACAGAAATGAAATCGGCATTAATACAAAAGGCACAATGCCGACTTACGTACAAGAGGACTGACTCATCTTACTGTCTATGTTATGAACCATTCCTGTGAGACAGTTTTAGATTCCGATGCTTCACTTCAGGTTTACTGCATCCCTTGGACCTTCTTATTGACGATGAAACACAGAAATTGCATCGGAATTAAATACAAAAGGCACAAAGCCGACTTAAGTACAAGAGGACTGACTCTTCTTACATTCTACGAGGGCCGTTCAGAAAGTAACCTCCGGTTGATTTAAAAAAATACACCAAGTTAAATAAAAATATTGTAATATATACATCTTACAACTACATCTTTGCACTATTTTTCTACATAGTCTCCATAGCGATTGAGGCACTTATCGTATCTCTTCACAAGCTTTGAAATTCCTTCTGCATAAAAATCACCCGCTTGTGCCTGGAGCCAGCCTGTGACCGCATCTTTGAGCTCTTCGTCGTCATCAAACTGCTGTGACCCGAGCCATTTCTTCAAATGCATGAAGAGGTGATAATCACTTGGCGCCAGGTCTGGGCTGTAAAGGTGGATGGTTGATAACGTCCCACTTGAAGGACTCAAGAAGGGCCGTTGTTCTGCGAGCAGAGTGAGGACGGGTGTTATCGTGCAAAAAAACGATACCGGAAGTCAGCATACCACGGCGTTTGTTCTGTATAGCCCGTCGTAACTTTTTTATTGTTTCACAGTACACGTCTTGATTAATGGTTGTACCATGTTCCATGAATTCAACCAACAACACCCCTTTGGCATCCCAAAACACCGTTGCCATCAGTTTTCTGGCAGAAAAATCTTGCGAGGCTTTTCATGGTTTGGTAGGCGAATTTGAATGTGCCCACATCTTTGATTGTTCTTTTGTCTCAGGGTTCACGTACTTAATCCAGGTTTCGTCACCGGTCACGAATCTGTTTAACAATGGTTCTCCTTCGTCCTCATAACGTGACAGAAAGTCTAATGCAGAGGCCATTCTTTGAGTTTTGTGGTGGTCGGTAAGAATTTTGGGCACCCATCGTGCACAGAAATTACGGTAACCCAATCTTGCTGTCACTATCTCGTACAAGAGAGTCTTAGAAATCTGTGGAAAACCAGTAGACAACTCCGACATGGAGAAACGTCGATTTTCACAAACTTTTGCATTAACTGCCTGAACGAGTTCGTCAGTCACCAATGATGGTCTAACACTCCTCTCTTCATCATGAACGTTTTCTCGTCCACTTTTAAATAAACGTACCTATTCACAGACAACTCCTTCATTCATAACTCTTGGTCCATACACGGCACAAAGCTCACAATGAATAGCTGCTGCAGAATATCCTTTGGCTGTAAAAAACCTTATGACAGCACGCACTTCACATTTGGCGCGGTTTTCTATTGCAGCACACATTTAAGACTGCCACAATAACTAAACTAGCGCAGGTACGACGTTCACTCGACCACGGCTTGAGGCCGACTGACCTGTTGAGTGCGTGAACGTACAGCTGGCGTCGCTACTCCCCCCACAACCCGCACTGTGACCAATCGGAGGTTACTTTCTGAACCGCCCTCGTATTATTTGAGCCTTTCCTGTGAGCCCAGTTTTAGATATCGATGCTTCACTTCAGGTTTACTGTATCCCCTGGACCTTCATATTAACGATGAAACTCAGAAATTGCATCCGAATTAAATACAAAAGGCACAATGCCAACTTAAGTACAAGAGGACTGATTCTTCTTACTGTCTATGATTTGAACCTTTCCTGTGAGACCAGTTTTAGATTCCGATGCTTCACTTCAGTGTTACTGTATCCCTTGGACCTTCTTATTGATTATGAAACACAGAAACTGAATCGGCATTGAATACAAAAGACACAATTCCGACTTAAGTACAAGAGGACTGAATCTTCTTACATTCTATGTTTGAACCATTCCTGTGTGACTAGTTTTAGATTCCGATGCTTCACTTCAGGTTTTCTGTATCCCTTCGACCGTCTTATTGACGATGAAACACAGAAATTGCATCAAAATTACATCCAAAAGGCACAATGCCGACTAAAGTACAAGAGGAGTGCCTCTTCTTACATTCAATGAGTTGAGCCTTTCCTGAGAGACCAGTTTTAGATATCGATGCTTCACTTCACGTTTACTGTATCCCATGGACCTCCGTATTGACGAAGAAACACAGAAATGGCATCGGAATTAAATACAAAGGGCACAATGCCGACTTAAGTACAAGAAGACTGACTCTTCTTACTGTCTATGTTTTGAACTTTTCCTGTGAGACCAGTTTTAGATTCCGATCCTTCACTTCAGGTTTACTGTATCCCTTGGACCTTCTTGTTGACGATGAAACACAGAAATTGCATCGGAATTAAATACAAAAGGCACAATGCCGACTTAAGTACAAGAGGACTGATTCTTCTTACATTCTATGATTTGAACCTTTCCTGTGAGACCAGTTTTAGATTCCGATGCTTCACTTCAGGTGTACTGTATCCCTTGGACCTTCATATTGACGATGGAACACTGGAATTGCATCGGAATTAAATACAAAAGGCAGAATGCCGACTTAAGTACAAGAAGACTACCTCTTATTACTGTCTATGTTTGAACCGTTCCTGTGAGACCAGTTTTAGATTCAGATGCTTCACTTAAGGTTTGCTGTATCCCTTGGACCTTCATAATGATGATGAAACACAGAAATTTAATCGCCATTACATACAAAAGGCACAACGCTGACTTACGTACAAGAAGACTGACTCATCTTAATGTCTATGTTGTGAACCATTCCAGTGAGACAGTTTTAGATTCCGATGCTTCACTTCAGGTTTACTGTATCCCTTGGACCATCTTATTGACGATTAAACACAGAAATTGCATTGGAATTAAATACAAAAGGTGCAATAGCGACTTACGTACAAGAAGACTGACTCTTCTTACAGTCCATATTTTGAACCTTTCCTGTGAGACCAGTTTTAGATTCCGATGCTTCACTTCAGGGTTACTGTATCCCTTGGACCTTCTTATTGATTATGAAACACAGAAACTGAATCGGCATTAAATACAAAAGGCACAATGCCGTCTTAAGTACAAGAAGACTGACTCTTCTTACTGTCTATGTCTTGAACTGTTCCTGTGAGACCAGTTTTAGATTCCGATGCTTCACTTTAGGGTTACTGTATCCCTTGGACCTCCTTATTGGCGATGAAACACAGAAATTGCATCGGAATTAAATACAAAAGGCACAAAGGCGTCTTACGTACAAGAAGACTGACTCTTCTTACTGTCTATGTTTTGAACCTTTCCTGTGAGACCAGTTTTAGATTCCGATGCTTCACTTCAGGGTTACCGTATCCTTTGGACCTTCTTATTGACGATGAAACACAGAAATTGCATCGGAATTAAATACAAAAAGCAAAATGCCGACTTCGTACAAGAAGACTGACACTCCTTACCGTCTATGTTTTGAACCTTTCCTGTGAGACCAGTTTTAGATTCCAGTGCTTCATATCATGTTTACTGTATCCCTTGGACCTTCTTATTGACGATGAAACACAGACATTGCATCGGAATTAAAAACAAAATTCAAAATGCCAACTTAAGTACAAGAAGAATGACTCTTCTTACTGTCTATGTTTTAATCTTTCCTGTGAGACCAGTTTTGGATTCAGATGGTTCACTACTGGAGTACTGTATCGCTTGGACCTTCTTATTGACGATGAAACCCAGAAATTGCATAGGAATTAAATACCAAAGGCACAATGCCGACTTAAGTACAAAAAGACTTACTCTTCTTACTATCTATGTTTGAACCTTTCCTGTGAGACCAGTTTTAGATTCAGATGTCTCACTTCAGATTTGCTGTATCCCTTGGACATTCTTATTGACGAGGAAACACAGAAATTGCATCGGAAATAAATACAAAAGGCACAATGCAGACTTAAATACAAGATGAATGACTCTTCTGACTGTCTATGATTTGAACCTTTCCTGAGAGACCGGTTTTAGATTCCGATGCTTCACTTCAGGTTTACTGTATCCCTTGGACCGTTTTATTGACGATGAATCACAGAAATTGTACCGGAATTAAATACAAAAGGCACAATGCTGACTTAAGTACAAGAGGAATGTCTCTTCTCACTGTCTGTTTTGAACCTTTCCCGTGAGACCAGTTTTTGATTAAGATACCTCACTTAAGGCTTACTGTATCCCTTGGACCAGCTTACTGACGATGAAACACAGAAATTGCATCGGAATTAAATACAAAAGCACAATGGCGACTTACGTGCAAGAAGACTGACTCTTCTTATGGTCTATGTTTTGAACCTTTCCTGTGAGACGAGTTTTAGATTCAGATGCTTCACTTCAGGTTACTGTATCCCTCGGACCTTCTTATTGACGATAAAACACAGAAACTGCATCGGAATTAAATACAAAAGGCACAATGCCGACTTAAGTACAAGAAGACTGACTCTTCTTACTGTCTACGATTTTAACCTTACCTGTGAGACCAGTATCAGATTCCGATGCTCCACTTCAGGTTGACTGTATACCTTGTACCTTCTTATAGAAGATAAAACACAGAAATTGCATCAGGATTACATACAAAAGGCACAATACCGACTTAAGTACAAGAAGAGACACTCTTCTTACTGTCTATGATTTTAACCTATCCTGTGAGACCAGTTTTAGATTCCGATGATTCACTTCAGGTTGACTGTACCCCTTGGACCTTCATATTGCGATGAAACACAGAAATTGCATCGGAATTAAATACAAAAGGAACAATGACGACTTATGTACAAGTAGACTGACTCTTCTTACTCTCTATGCTTTGAACCTTGCCTCTGAGACCAATTATAGATTCCGATGCTTCACTTCCGGTTTACAGTATCCGTTGGACCTTCTTATTGACGATGAAACACAGTAATTGAATCGGAATTAAATACAAAAGGCACAATGCCGACTCAAGTACAAGAAGACTGACTCTTCTTCCATTCTATGATTTCAACTTTACCTGTGAGACCAGTTTTAGATTCCGATGCTTCACATCAGGATTACTGTGTCCCTTGGATACAGTAAACCTGAAATGAATCGTCGGAATCTAAAACTGGTCTCACAGGAAAGGCTCAATACATAGACAGTAAGAAGAGTCAGTCTTCTTGTACTTAAGTCGGCATTGTGGATTATGTATTTAATTCCGTTGCAAATTCTGTGTTTCATAGCCAATAAGAAGGTCTAACTGTCACAGTATATCAGAAGTGAAGCATCGGAATCAAAAACTGGTCTCACAGGATAGGTTCAAAACATAGACGGTAAGAAGAGTCAGTCTTCATGTACTTAAGTCGCCATTCTGCCTTTTGTATTTAATTCCGATGCAATTGCTGTGTTTCATCGTCATCAAGAAGTTCCAAGGGATACAGTAACCCTGAAGTTAAGCATCGGAATACAAAACTGGTCTCACAGGAAAGGATCAAAACATAGACAGTAAGAAGAGTCAGTCTTCTTTTACTTAAGTCGGCATTGAGTCTTTTGCATTTAATTCCGATGCAATTTCTGTTGTTCAAAGTCATCAAGAAGGTCCAAGGGTTACAGTAAACCTGAAGTATAGCATCGGAATCTTAAACTGGTCCCACAGGAAAGGTTCAAAACTTAGACAGTAAGAAGAGTCAGTCCTCTTATACTTAAGTCGGCAATGTGCCTCTTGTATTTCATTCCGATGCTATTTCTGTATTTCATCGTCAATAAGAAGGTCCAAGGGATACAGTAATTCTGAAGTGAAGCATCGGAATCTAAACCTGGTACCACAGGAAAGGCTGAAAGCATAGACAGTAAGAAGAGTCAGACTTCATGCACTTAAGTCGGCATTGTGCCTTTTGTATTTAACTCCGATGCAATTTATGTGTTTCATAGTCAATAAGAAGATCCTTGGGATACAGTGAACCTGAAGTGAATCACCGGAATCTAAAACTGGTCTCACAGGAAAGGCTCAAATCATAGAATGTATGAAAAGTCAGTCTTCGTGTACTTAAATCGGCATTGTGCCTTTTGTATTTAATTACGATGCAATTTCTGTGTTTCATCGTCAATAAAGAGGGCCAAGGGATACAGTAAACCTGAAGTGAAGCATCGGAATCAAAAACTTGTCTTACAGGAAAGGTTCAAATCACAGAATGTAAGAAGAGTCAGTCCTCTTGCACTTAAGTCTGCATGGTGCCTTTTGTATTTATGCCGACTTAAGTACAAGAAGACTGACTCTTCTCATTTTCTATGTTATGAACCTGTGCAGTGAGACCAGTTTTGCATTCTGAAGCTTCACTTCAGGTTTACTGTATCTCTTGGACCTTCTTATTGACGACGAAACACAGAAATTGCATCGGAATTAAATACAAAAGGCACAATGCCGACTTAAGTACCAGAAGATTGACTCTTCTTACAGTCTATGATTTGAACCTTTCCTATGAGTCCAGTTATAGATTCCAATGTTTCACTTCAGGTTTTATTGTATCCCTTGGACCTTCTTATTGACGATGAAACACAGAAATTGCATCGGAATTAAATACAAAAGGCACAATGCCGACAAAGGTAGAAGAGGACTGACTCTTCTTAAATTCTATGATTTGAACCTTTCCTGTGAGACCAGTTATACTTTCCGATGTTTCACTTTAGGTTTACTGTATCCCTTGGACCTTCTTATTGACGACGAAACACAGAAATTGCATCGGAATTAAATACAAAAGGAACAATGCCGAATTAAGTACAAGAAGACTGACTCTTCTTATTTCCTATGTATTGAATCTTTAATGTGAGACCAGTTTTAGATTCCGATGCTTCACTTCAGATTAACTGTATCTCTTGGACCTTCTTACTGACGACGAAACACAGAAATTGCATCGGTATTAAATACAAAAGGCACAATGCCGACTTAAGTACAATAAGACTGACTTTTCTTACTGTCTACGTTTTGAACCTCTCCTATGAGACCAGTTTTACTTTTGATTTTCATTTCAGGGTTACTGTATCCCTTGGGCCTTCTTACTGGCGATGAAAAACAAAATTGCATTGGAATTAAATACAAAACTCACAATGCCGACTTAAGTACAAGAAGACTGACACTTCTTACTGTCTATGTTTTGAGCCATTCCTGTGAGAACAGTTTTGGGTTCCGATGCTTCAGTTCAGGTTTACTGTATCCCTTGGACCTTCTTATTGACGATAAAATACAGGAATTGCATCAGAATTAAATACGAAAGGCACAATGCCGACAAAAGCAGAAGAGGACTGACTCTTCTTAAGTTCTATGATTTGAACTTTTCCTGTGAGACCAGTTTTAGATTCCGATGTTTCACTTCAGTTTTGCTGTATACCGTGGACCTTCTAATTGACGATGAAACACAGAAATTGCATCGGAATTAAATACAAAAGGAACAATGTCGACTTAAGTACAAGAAGACTGACTCTTCGTACTGTCTATGATTTTAACCTTTCCTGTGAGACCAGTTTTGAATTCCGATGCCTCACTTTAGGTTGACTGTATCCATTGGAATTTCTTATAGACGATGAAACACAGAAATTGCATCGGAATTAAATACAAAACGCACAATGCTGACTTAAGTGCAAGATGACTGACTCTTCTTATTTTCTATGCTTAAATCCTTTCCTGTGAGACCAGTTTTAGATCCCGATGCTTCACTTCCGGTTTACAGTATCCATTGGACCTTCATATTGACGTTGAAACAGAGAAATTGCATCGGAATTAAATACAAAAGGAACAATGCCGACTTAAGTACAAGAAGACTGACTCTTCTTATTTTCTATGTTCTGAACCTTTCCTGTGAGACCAGTTTCAGATTCCGATGCTTCACTTCAGATTTAATGTATCTCTTTGACCTTCTTATTGACGACGAAACACAGAAATTGCGTTGGAATTAAATACAAAAGGCACAATGCTGACTTAAGTGGAAGAAGACTGACTCATCTTGCTATCTATGTTTTGAACCTTTCTTGTGAGTCCAGTTATAAATTCCAATGTTTCACTTCAGGTTTTCTGTATCCCTTGGACCTAGCTATTGACGATCAAACACAGAAATTGCATCGGAATTAAATAAAAAAGGCACAATGCCGATTTAAGTAAAAGAAGACTGACTCTTCTTACTATCTATGATTTGAGCCATTGCTGTGAGACCAGTTTTGGATTCCGATGCTCCACTTCAGGTTTACTGTATCCCTCGGACCTTCTTATTGACGATAAAACACAGAAACTGCATCGGAATTAAATACAAAAGGCACAATGCCGACTTAAGTACAAGAAGACTGACTCTTCTTACTGTCTACGATTTTAACCTTACCTGTGAGACCAGTATCAGATTCCGATGCTCCACTTCAGGTTGACTGTATACCTTGTACCTTCTTATTGAAGATAAAACACAGAAATTGCATCAGGATTACATACAAAAGGCACAATACCGACTTAAGTACAAGAAGAGACACTCTTCTTACTGTCTATGATTTTAACCTATCCTGTGAGACCAGTTTTAGATTCCGATGATTCACTTCAGGTTGACTGTACCCCTTGGACCTTCATATTGCGATGAAACACAGAAATTGCATCGGAATTAAATACAAAAGGAACAATGACGACTTATGTACAAGTAGACTGACTCTTCTTACTCTCTATGCTTTGAACCTTGCCTCTGAGACCAATTATAGATTCCGATGCTTCACTTCCGGTTTACAGTATCCGTTGGACCTTCTTATTGACGATGAAACACAGTAATTGAATCGGAATTAAATACAAAAGGCACAATGCCGACTCAAGTACAAGAGGACTGACTCTTCTTCCATTCTATGATTTCAACTTTACCTGTGAGACCAGTTTTAGATTCCGATGCTTCACATCAGGATTACTGTGTCTCTTGGACATTCGTATTGCCGATGAAACACAGATATTGCATCGGAATTAAATACAAAAGCAAAATGCCGACTTAAGTACAAGGAGACTGACTCTTCTTACTGTCTATGTTTGGAACCTTCCCTCTAGGACTAGTTTTAGATTCCGATGCTTCACTTCATTTTTACTGTATCTCTTGGACCTTCTTATTGACGATGAAACTCAGATATTGCATCGGAATTAAATACAAAAGGCACAATGCCGAGTTAAGTACATGAAGACTGACTCTTCTTACTGTCTATGTTTTGAAAATTTCTTGTGAGACCAGTTTTGGATTCAGATGCTTCACTTCAGGTTTACTGTATCCCTTGGACCTTCATATTTACGATGAAACACAGAAATTGCATCGGAATTAAATACAAAAGGCACAATGCCGACTTAAGTACAAGAAGACTGACTCTTCTTCCTGTCTAAGGTTTGAACCTTTCGTGTGAGACCAGTTTTCGATTCCGATGCTTACCTTCAGGTTTACTGTATCCCTTGGAACTTCTTATTGACGATGAAACACAGAATGTGCATCGGAATTAAATACAAAAGGCAAAATGCAGACTTAAGTACAAGAAGACTGACTCTTCTTACTGTCTATGTTTTGAACCTTTCCTCTGGGACCGGATTCAGATTCCGATGCTTCACTTCAGGTTTATTGTATACCTTGGAGCTTCTTATTGACGATGAAACACAGAAAATGCATCGGAATTAAATACAAAAGGCACAATGCCGACTTTAGTACAAGAAGAGTGACTCTTCTAACTGTCTATGTTTTGATCCTTTCCTGTGCAACCAGTTTTAGATTCCGATGCTTCACTTCAGGTGTAGTGTATCCCTTGGACCTGGTTATTGACGATGAAACACAGAAAATGCATCGGAATGAAATACCTAAGGCACAATGCCGACTTAAGTACAAGGGGACTGACTCTTTTTACTTTCTATGATTTGAACCTTTCCTGTGAGACCAGGTTTAGATTCCGATGCTTTACTTCATGTTTATTGTATCCCTTGGCGCATCTTATTGACGATGAAACACAGAAAATGCATCGGAATTAAATACAAAAGGCACAATGCCGACATAAGAACAAGAAGACTGATTCTCCTTACTGTCTATGATTTGAACCTTTCCCGCGAAACTAGTTTTAGATTCCGATGCTTCACTTAAGGTTCACTGTTTCCCAAGGATCTTTGTATTGACGATGAAACACATAAATTGCATCGGAATTAAATACAATCGGAACAATGCCGACATAAGTGCAAGAAGTCTGACTCTTCTTACTGTCAATGTTTTCAGCCTTACCTGTGAGACCAGTTTTAGATTCCGATGCTTCACTTCAGGTTTAGTGTATCCCTTGGACCTTCTTATTGACGAGGAAAAACACAGAAATTGCTTCGGAATTAAATACAAAAGGCACAATGCCTACTTAAGTACAAGAAGACTGCCTTATTACTGTCTATGATTTGAACCTTTCCTGTGAGACCAGTTTAAGATTCCGATTCATTACTTCAGGTTTACTGTATCCAACGGATACTGTAAACCGGAAGTGAAGCATCGGAATCTATAACTGGTCTCAGAGGAAAGGTTCAAAGCATAGACAGTAAGAAGAGTCAGTCTTCTTGTACATAAGTCGGCATTGTTCCTTTTGTATTTAATTCCGATGCAATTTCTGTGTTTCATCGTCAATATGGAGGTCCAAGGGGTACAGGCAACCTGAAGTGAAGCATTGGAATCTAAAACTGGTCTCACAGGATAGGTTAAAATCATAGACAGTAAGAAGAGTCAGTCTTCTTGTACTTAAGTCGGCATTGTGCCTTTTGTATTTAATTCCGATGCAATTTCTGTGTTTCATCGTCAATAAGAAGGTCCAAAGGGTACAGTAAACCTGAAGTGAAGCATCGGAATCTAAAACCGGTCTCACAGGGATGGCTCAAAACATAGACAGTAAGTAGAGTCAGTCTTCTTGTACTTAAGTCGGCATTGTTCCATTTGTATTTAATTGAGATGCAATTTCTGTGTTTCGTTGTCAATAGGAAGGTCCAAGGCATACTGTAAGCCGGAAGTGAAACATCGGAATCCATAACTGGTCTCACAGGAAAGGTTTAAAACATAGACAGTAAGAAGAACCAGTCTTCTTGTACTTCTACATCTACATCTACATTGATACTCCGCAAGCCACCCAACGGTGTGTGGCGGAGGGCACTTTACGTGTCACTGTCATTACCTCCCTTTCCTGTTCCAGTCGTGTATGGTTCGCGGGAAGAACGACTGTCTGAAAGCCTCCGTGCGCGGTCTAATCTCTCTAATTTTACATTCGAGATCTCCTCGGGAAGTATAAGTAGGGGGAAGCAATATATTCGATACCTCATCCAGAAACGCACCCTCTCGAAACCTGGCGAGCAAGCTACACCGCGATGCAGAGCGCCTCTCTTGCAGAGTCTGCCACTTGAGTTTATTAAACATCTCCGTAACGCTATCACGGTTACCAAATAACCCGGTGACAAAACGCGCCGCTCTTCTTTGGATCTTCTGTATCTCCTCCGTCAACCCGACCTGGTACGGATCCCACACTGATGAGCAATACTCAAGTATAGGTCGAACGAGTGTTTTGTAAGCCACCTCCTTTGTTGATGGACTACATTTTCTAAGCACTCTCCCAATGAATCTCACCCTGGTACCCGCCTTACCAACAATTAATTTTATATGACCATTCCACTTCAAATCGTTCCGTACGCAACCTCCCAGATATTTTACAGAAGTAACTGCTACCAGTGTTTGTTCCGCTATCATATAATCATACAATAAAGGATCCTTCTCTCTATGTATTCGCAATACATTACATTTGTCTATGTTAAGGGTCAGTTGCCACTCCCTGCACCAAGTGCCTATCCATTGCAGATCTTCCTGTATTTAATTCCGATGCAATTTCTGTTTTTCATCGTGAATAAGAAGGTCCAAGGGATACAGTAAACCTGAAGTGAAGCATCGGAATCCAAAACTGGTCTCACAGGAATGGCTCAAATCATAGACAGTAAGATGTGTCAGTCTTCTTGTGCTTAAGTCGGCATTGTGCCTTTTGTATTTAATTCCGATGCAATTTCTGTGTTTCATCGTCAGTAAGAAGGACCAAGGGATACAGTAACCCTGATATAACAAGTGAAAGCTAAAACTGGTCTCATAGGAAAGGTTCAAAACATGGACAGTAAGAAGAGTCAGTCATCTTGTACTTAAGTCAGCATTGTGCCTTTTGTATTTAATTCCGATGCAATTTCTGTGTTTCGTCGTCAATAAGAAGGTCTAAGAGATACAGTAAATCTGAAGTGAAGCATCGGAATCTAAAACTGGTCTCACAGGAATATTTCAAAACATAGAATATAAGAAGAGTCAGTCTTCTTGAACTTAAGTCGGCATTGTTCCTTTTGTATTTAATTCCGATGCAATTTCTGTGTTTCATCGTCAATAAGAAGGTCCAAGTGATACTGTAAACCGGAGGTGAAGGATCTGAATCTATAACTGGTCTCACAGGAAAGGTTCAAAGCATAGACAGTAAGAAGAGTCTCTCTTCTTGTACTTAAGTCGGCATTGTGCCATTTGTATTAAATTCTGATGCAATTTCTGTGTTTTATCGTCAATAAGAAGGTCCAAGGGATACAGTAAACCTGAAGTGAAGCATCGGAATCTAAAACTGGTCTCACAGGAATGGGTCAAAGTATATAGAGTAAGAAGAGTCAGTCTTCTTGTACTTAAATCGGCATTGTGCCTTTTGTATTTAATTCCGATGCAATTTCTATGTTTGATCGTCAATAAGTAGGTCCAAGGGATACAGAAAACCTGAAGTGAAACATTGGAATTTATAACTGGACTCACAGGAAAGGTTCAAAACATAGATAGCAAGATGAGTCAGTCTTCTTCCACTTAAGTCGGCATTGTGCCTTTTGTATTTAATTCCAATGCAATTTCTGTGTTTGTCGTCAATAAGAAGGTCAAAGAGATACATTAAATCTGAAGTGAAGCATCGGAATCTGAAACTGGTCTCACAGGAAAGGTTCAAAACATAGAAAATAAGAAGAGTCAGTCTTCTTGTACTTAAGTCGGCATTGTTCCTTTTGTATTTAATTCCGATGCAATTTCTCTGTTTCAACGTCAATAAGAAAATACAAGGGATACAGTCAACCTGAAGTGAAGCATCGGAATCTAAAACTGGTCTCACAGGAAAGATTCAAAACATAGACAGTAAGAAGATTCAGTATTCTTGTACTTAAGTGGGCATTGTGCCTTATGTATTTAATTCCGATGGAATTTCTGTGTTTCATCGTCAATAAGAATGTACAAGTGATACAGTAAAACTGAAACGAAGCATCGGAGTCTAAATATGGTCTCACAGGAAAGGTTCAACCATAGAAAGTAAGATGAGTCAATCTCCTTGTACTTAAGTCGGCATTGTGCCTTTTGTATTTCATTCCGATGCAATTTCTGTGTTTCCTAGTGAATAAGAAGGTCCAAGGAATGGAGTAAACCTGAAGTGAAGCATCGGAATCTAAAACTAGCCTCACTGGAAAGGTTTAAAGCATAGAAAATAAGAAGAGTCAGTCTTCTTGTACTTAAGTCGGCATTGTGCGTTTTGTATTTAATTCCTATGCAATTTCTGTGTTTAATCGTCAATAAGAAGGTCCAAGGGATACTGTAAACCGGAATTGAAGCATCGGAATCTATAACTGGTCTCACAGGAAAGGTTCAAAACATAGACCAGTAAGAAGAGTCAGTCTTCTAGTACTTAAGTCGGCATTGTTCCTTTTGTATTTAATTCCGATGAAATTTCTGTGTTTCATCGTCAATAAGAAGATCCAAGGGGTACAGTCAACCCGAAGTTAAAAATCGGAATCTAAAACTGGTCTCACAGGAAAGGTTCAAATCATAGAATTTGAGAAGAGTTAGTCCTCTTCTACTTATGTCGGCATTGTGCCTTTTGTATTTAATTCCGATGCAATTTCTGTGTTTCACCGTCAATATGAAGATCCAATGGATACAGTGAACCTGAAGTGAAGCATAGGAATCTAAAACTGGTCTCACAGGAAAGGCTCAAATCGTAGAATGTAAGAAGAGTCAGTCTTCTTGTACTTATATCGGCATTGTGCCTTTTGTATTTATTTCCGATGCAATTTCTGTGTTTCATCGTCAATATGAAGGTCCAAGGTATACAGTAAACCGGAAGTGTAACATGGAATCTAAAACTGGTCTCAATGGAAAGGTTTAAAGCATAGAAAATAAGAAGAGTCAGTCTTCTTGTACTTAAGTCGGCATTGTGCGTTTTGTATTTAATTCCGAACAATTTCTGTGTTTCATCGTCAATAAGAATGTACAAGGGATACAGTAAACCAGAAGTGAAGCATCGGATTCTGAAACTGGTCTCACAGGAAAGTTTCAATCATAGACAAAAGGAAGAGTCAGTCTACTTGTACTTAAGTCGGCATTTGGCCTTTTGTATATCATTCCGATGCAATTTCTGTGCTTCCTTGTCAATAAGAAGGCCCATGCGATGCAGTAAACCTGAAGTGAAGTTTCGTAATATAAAACTGGTCTCACAGGAAAGGTTCAAAACATAGACTGTAAAAAGAGTCAGTCTTCTGGTACTTAAGTCGGCATTATGCCTTTTGTGTTTAATTCCGATGCTATTTCTGTGTTTCATCGTCAATAAGACGGTCCAAGGGATACAGTAAACCTGAGGTTAAGCATCGGAATCTATAACTGGACACACAGGAAAGGTTCAAAGCATAGACAGTAAGAAGAGTCAGTCTTCTTGTACTTAAGTTGGCATTGTTCCTTTTGTATTTGATTACGATGCAATTTCTGTGTTTCATCGTCAATAAGAACGTCCAAGGGATACAGGAAACCTAAAGTGAAGCATCGGAATCTAAAACTGGACTCACAGGAAAGGTTAAAATCATAGACAGTAAGAAGAGTCTCTCTTCTTGTACTTAAGTCGGTATTGTGCCTTTTGTATTTAATTGTGATGCAATTTCTGTGTTTTATCGTCAATAAGAAGGTCCAAGGGATACAGTAAACCTCAAGTGAAGCATCGGAATCTAAAACTGGTCTCATAGGAAGGATTCAAAACATAGACAGTAATAATTGTCAGTATTCTTGGACTTAAGTGGGCATTGTGCCTTTTGTATTTAATTCCGATGGAATTTCTGTGTTTCATCGCCTATAAGAATATACAAGAGATACAGTAAACCTGAAGTGAAGCCACGGAGTCTAAAACTGGTCTCACAATAAAGGTTCAATCATAGACAGTAAGATGAGTCAGTCTCCCTGTACTTAAGTCGGCATTGTGCAATTTGTATTTAATTCCGATGCAATTTCTGTGTTTCGTCGTCAATAAAAAGGTCCAAGGGATACTGTACACCGGAAGTGAAGCATCGGAATCTGTAACTGGTCTCACAGGAAAGGTTCAAAACATAGACAGTAAGAAGAACCAGTCTTCTTGTACTTAAGTCGGCATTGTTCCTTTTGTATTTAATTCCGATGCAATATCTGGGTTTCATCGTCAACAAGGAGGTCCAAGGGATACAGTCAACCTGAAGTGAAGCATCGGAATCCAAAACTGGTCTCACAGGAATGGTTAAAATCATAGACAGTAACAAGACTGAGTCTTCTTGTACTTAAGTCGGCATTGTGCCTTTTGTATTTAATTCCGATGCAATTTCTGTGTTTCATCGTCGATAAGAAGGCCCAAGGTATACAATAACCCTGAAATGAAAATCGAAATCTAAAACTGGTCTCATAGGAAAGGTTCAAAACATAGACAGTAAGAAGAACCAGTCTTCTTGTACTTAAGTCGGCATTGTTCCTTTTGTATTTAATTCCGATGCAATATCTGGGTTTCATCGTCAACAAGGAGGTCCAAGGGATGCAGTAAACCTGAAGTGACACATCGGAATCTAAAACTGGTCTCACAGGAAAGGTTCAAAACATAGACAGTACGAAGAGTCAGTCTTCTTGTTCTTAAGTCGGCATTGTTCCTTTTGTATTTAATTCCGATGCAATTTCTCTGCTTCGTCGTCAATAAGAAGGTACAAGTGATACAGTAAACCTGAAGTGAAGCATCGGAATCCAAAACTGGTCCCACTGGAAAAGGTTCTAAACATAGAAAAAAAGAAGAGTCAGTCTTCTTGTACTTAAGTCGGCATTGTGCCTTTTGTATTTAATTCCGATGCAATATCTGTGTTTCATCGTCAATAAGGAGGTCGATGGGATATAGTAAACCTGAAGTGAAGCATCGTAATCTGTAACTGGTCTCACAGGAAAGGTTCAAAACATAGACATAAGAAGAATCAGTCTTCTTGTACTTAAATCGGCATTGTGCGTTTTGTATCTAATTCCGATGCAATTTCTGTGTTTTATCGTCAATAAGAAGGTCCAAGGGATACAGTAACCCTGAAATGAACATCGAAATCTAAAACTGGTCTCACTGGAAAGGTTCTAAACATAGAAAATAAGGTGGGTCAGTTTTCTTGTACTTAAGTCGGCATTGTGCCTTTTGTATTTAATTCCGATGCAGTTTCTGTGATTCATCGTCAATAAGAAGGTACGAGGGATACAGTAAAACTGAAGTGAAGCATCGGAATCTAAAACTGGTCTCACAGGATAGGTTCAAATCATAGACAGTAAGAAGAGTCAGTCTTCTTGTACTTAAGTCTGCATTGTGCCTTTTGTACTTAATTCCGATGCAATTTCTGTGTTTCATCGTCAATAAGAAGGTCCAAGGGATACAATAGACCTGAAGTGAAGCATCGGAATCTAAAACTGGTCTCACACGAAAGGTTCAAATCATAGAATGTAAGAAGAATCAGTCCTCTTGTACTTAAGTCAACATTGTGCCTTTTGATTTTAATTCCGATGCAATTTCTGTGTTTCATCGTCAATATGAAGATCCAAGGGATACAGTAAACCTGAAGTGAAGCATAGGAATCGAAAACTGGTCTCACAGGAAAGGCTCCAATCATAGAATGTAAGAAGAGTCAGTATTCTTGTACTTATGTCGGCATTGTGCCTTTTGTATTTAATTCCGATGCAATTTCTGTGTTTCATCGTCAATATAGAGGGTTTATTCAAGGGCGATGTACTTGAGGACAATATTATGGAAATGGAAGAGGATGTAGATGAAGACGAAATGGGAGATAAGATACTGCGTGAAGAGTTTGACAGAGCACTGAAAGACCTGAGTCGAAACAAGGCCCCGGGAGTAGACAACATTCCATTAGAACTACCGATGGCCTTGGGAGAGCCAGTCATGACAAAACTCTACCATCTGGTGAGCAAGATGTATGAGACAGGCGAAATACCCACAGACTTCAAGAAGAATATAATAATTCCAATCCCAAAGAAAGCAGGTGTTGACAGATGTGAAAATTACCGAACTATCAGTTCAATAAGTCATAGCTGCAAAATACTAACGCGAATTCTTTACAGACGAATGCAAAAACTAGTAGATGCGGACCTCGGGGATGATCAGTTTGGATTCCCTAGAAATGTTGGAACACGTGAGGCAATACTAACCTTACGACTTATCTTAGAAGAAAGATTAAGAAAAGGCAAACCTACGTTTCTAGCATTTGTAGACTTAGAGAAAGCTTTTGACAACGTTAACTGGAATACTGTCTTTCAATTTCTGAAGGTGGCAGGGGTAAAATACAGGGAGCGAAAGGCTATTTACAATTTGTACAGAAACCAGATGGCAGTTATAAGAGTCGAGGGGCATGAAAGGGAAGCAGTGGTTGGGAAAGGAGTGAGGCAGGGTTGTAGCCTCTCCCCGATCTTATTCAATCTGTATATTGAGCAAGCAGTAAAGGAAACAAAAGAAAAATTCGGAGTAGGTATTAAAATTCATGGAGAAGAAGTAAAAACTTTGAGGTTTGCCGATGACATTGTAATTCTGTCAGAGACAGCAAAGGACTTGGAAGAGCAGTTGAACGGAATGGACAGTGTCTTGAAAGGAGGATTTAAGATGAACATCAACAAAAGCAAAACGAGGATAATGGAATGTAGTCAAATTATATCGGGTGATGCTGAGGGGATTAGATTAGGTAATGAGACACATAAAGTAGTAAAGGAGTTTTGCTATTTAGGGAGTACAATAACGGATGATGGTCGATGTAGAGAGGATATAAAATGTAGACTGGCAATGGCAAGGATATCGTTTCTGAAGAAGAGAAATTTGCTAACGTCGAGTATAGATTTAATTGTCAGGAAGTCGTTTCTGAAAGTATTTGTATGGAGTGTAGCCATGTATGGAAGTGAAACATGGACGATAACCAGTTTGGACAAGAAGAGAATAGAAGCTTTCGAAATGTGGTGCTACAGAAGAATGCTGAAGATTAGATGGGTAGATCACATAACTAATGAGGAAGTATTGAGTAGGATTGGGGAGAAGAGAAGTTTGTGGCACAACTTGACCAGAAGAAGGGATCGGTTGGTAGGACATGTTCTGAGGCATCAAGAGATCACCAATTTAGTATTGGAGGGCAGCATGGAGGGTAAAAATCGTAGAGGGAGACCAAGAGATGAATACACTAAGCAGATTCAGAAGGATGTAGGTTGCAGTAGGTACTGTTAGATGAAGAAGCTTGCACGTGTAGTGTAGCATGGAGAGCTGCATCAAACCAGTCTCACGACTGAAGACCACAACAACTACATGAAGTTCCCAAGGTTACAGTATACCTGAAGTGAAACATCGGAATCTAAAACTGGTCTCACAGGAAAGGTTCAAATCATAGAATTTAAAAATGGTCAGTCCTCTTCCATTTATGTTGGCATTGTGCCTTTTGTATTCAATTCCGATGTAATTTCTGTGTTTCATCGTCAATAAGAAGGTCCAAGGGATACAGGAAAACTGAAGTGAAACATTGGAATCTATAACTGGACTCACAGGAAAGGTTCAAACGTAGACTGTAAGAAGAGTCAGTCTTCTTATACTTCAGTCGGCATTGTGCCTTTTGTATTTAATTCCGATGCAATATCTGTGTTTCATCGCCAATAAGAAGGTCCAAGGTACACAGTCAACCTGAAGTGAAGCATCGGAATCTAAAACTGGTCTCACAGGAAAGGTTCAAATCGAAGAATGTAAGTAGAGTTAATCATCCTGCACTTAAGTCGGCATTGTGCTTTTGTATTTAATTCCGATGCAATTTCTGTGCTTCATCGTCAATAAGAAGGTCCAAGGGATACAGTAAACCTGAAGTGAAGCATCGGAATCTAAATCTGGTCTCACAGGAAAGCTTCAAATCATAGAATGTAAGAAGCGTCAGTTCTCCTTTACTATATGTCGGCATTGTGCCTTTTGTATTTCATTCCGATGCAATTTCTGTGTTTCATCGTCAATAAGAAGGTCCAAGTGATACAGTAAACCTGAAGTGAAGCATCGGAATCTAAAACTAGTCTCACAGGATTGGTTCAAAAAATAGACAGTATGAAGGGTCAGTCTTCTTGTACTTACATCGGCATTTTGTCTTTTGTATTATTTCCGATGCAATTGCTGTGTTTCGTCGACAATAAGAAGGTCCAAGGGATACAGTAAACATGAGGTGAAGCATCGGAATCTACAACTGGTCTTGCACGAAAGGTTCAAAACATAGACAGTAGGACGAGTCAGTCTTCTTGTACTTAATTCGGCATTATGTGTTTTGTTTTTAAATCCGATGCAATTTCTATGTTTCATCGTCAATAAGAAGGTCCAAGGTATACAGTACACCTGAAGTGAAGCATCGGAAACAGATACTGGTTTCACAGGAAAGTCTCAAATCATAGAATGTAAGAAGAGTCAGTCTTCTTGTACTTAAGTCGCGCATTGTGCCTTTTGTATCTAATTCCGATGCAATTTCTGTGTTTCATCGTCAATAACATGGTTCAAGGGATATAGTAAACCTGAAGTGAATCATCGGAATCTAAAACTGGTCTCACAGGAAAGGTTCAAACCATAGAGTGTAAGAAGAGTTAGTCTTCTTGTACTTAAGTCGGCATTGTGCCTTTTGTATTAAATTCCGATATAATTTCTGTGTTTCATCGTCAATAACAAGGTCCAAGGGATACAGTAAACCCGAAGTGAAACATCGGAATCTAAAACTGGTCATGCTGGAAAGGTTCAAACCATAGAGAGTAAGAAGAGTTAGTCTTCTTGTACTTAAGTCGGCATTGTGCCTTTTGTATTTAATTCCGATGCAAATTCTGTGTTTCCTCGTCAGTAAGAAGGTCTGAGGGGTACAGTAAACCTGAAGTGAAGCATCGGAATCTAAAAATGGTCTCACAGGAAAGGCTGAAAACGTAGACAGTAAGAAGAGTCAGTCTTCTTGTACTTATGTCGGCATTGTGCATTTTGTATTAAATTCCGATGCAATTTCTGTGTTTAATCGGCAATAAGAAGGTCCAAGGGATACAGTAAACCTGAAGTGAAGCCTCGAAATCTAAAACAAGTCTCACAGGAAGAGTTCAAAACATAGACAGTAAGAAGAGTCAGTCTTTATGTACTTAAGGCGGCATTGTGCCTTTTGTAATTTATTCCGATGCAGTTTCAGTGTTTCATCGTCAATAAGTAGGTCCAAGGGATACAGTACACCTGAAGTGAAGCATCGGAATCTGAAACTGGTTTCACAGGAGAAGCTCAAAACATAGAATGTAAGAAGAATCAGTCATCTTGTACTTCATTCGGCATTTTGTGTTTTGTTTTAAAATCCGATGCAATTTCTGTGTTTCATCGTCAATAGGAAGGTCCAAGGGATACAGTTAACCTGAAGTGAAGCACGGAATCTAGAACTGGTACTCACAGGAAAGGTTCAAATCATATACAGTAAGAAGAGTCAGTTCTCTTGTACTTAAGTCGGCATTGTGCCTTTTGGATCTAATTCCGATGCAATTTCTGTGTTTCATCGTCAATAAGAAGGTTCAAGGGATACAGTAAACCTGAAGTGAAGCATCGGAATCTAAAACTGGTCTCACAAGAGAGGTTCAAAACCTAGACAGTAAGAAGAGTCAGTCTTCTTGTATTTAAGTCGGCATTGTGCCATTTGTTTTTAATTCCGATGCAATGTCTGTGTTTCATCGTCAATAAGAAGGTCCAAGGGATACAGTGAACTGGAAGTGAAACTTCGGAATCTAAAACTGGTCGCACAGGAAAGCCTCAAATCATAGAACGTAAGAAGAGTCAGTCTTCTTGTACTTAAGTCGGCATTGTGCTTTTTGTATTTAATTCCGACGCAATTTCTGTGTTTCATCGTCAATAAGAAGGTCCAGGGCATACAGTAAACCTGAAGTGAAGCATCGGAATCTAAAACTGGTCTCACAGGAAAGATTCAAACCATAGACAGTAAGAAGAGTCAGTCTTCTTGTACTTATGTCGGCATTTTGCCTGTTGTATTTCAGTCCGATGCAATCTCTGTGTTTCATCGTCAATACGAAGGTCCAAAGGATACAGCAAACCTGAAGTAAAGCATCGGAATCCGAAACTTGTCGCGCAGGAAAGGTTCAAATCATAGACAGTAAGAAGAGTCAGACTTCTTGTACTTAAGTCGGTATTGTGCCTTTTGCATTTAATTCCGATGCATTGTCTGTGTTTCTTCGTCAATGAGAAGGTCCAAGGGATATACAGTAAACCTGAGGTGAACCATCGGAATCTAAAACTGGCCTCACAAGAAAGGCTCAATACATAGACTGTAAGAAGGGTCACTCTTCTTGTACTTAAGTCAGCATTGTGCATTCTGTATTTATTTCTGATGCAATTTCTGTGTCTCATCGTCTATAGGAATGTCCAAGGGATACAGTAAACGTGATATGAAGCATCGGAATCTAAAACTGGTCTCCCAGGAAAGGTTCAAAACATAGACAGTAAGAAGTGTCAGTGTTCTTGTACTTAAGTCGGCATTGTGCCTTTTGTATTTAATTCCAATGCAGTTTCTGTGTTTCATCGTCAATATGATGGTCCAAGGGATACAGTAAACCTGAAGTGAATCATGGGAATCTAAAACTGGTCATGCTGGAAAGATTCAAAACATAGACAGTAAGAAGAGTAAGTCTTCTTGTACTTAAGTTAGCATTGTGACTTTTGTATTTAATTCCGATGCAAATTCTGTGTTTCATCGTCAGTGAGAAGGTCCGAGGGATACAGTAAACCTGAAGTGAAGCATCGGAATCTACAACTACTCTCACAGGAATGGTTCAAAAAATAGACAGGATGAAGGGTCAGTCTTCTTGTACTTACATCGGCATTTTGTCTTTTGTATTTAATTCCGATGCAATTGCTGTGTTTTATCGTCAATACGAAGGTCCAAGGATACAGTAAACCTGAAGTGAAGCATCGGAATCTAAAACTGGTCTCACAGGAAAGCCTGAAATCATAGAATGTAAGAAGTGTCAGTTCTCCTGTACTATATGTCGGCATTGTGCCATTTGTATTTGATTCCGATGCAATTTCTGTGATTCATCGTCAATAAGAAGGTCAAAGTGATACAGTAAACCTGAAGTGAAGCATCGGAATCTAAAACTGGTCTCACAGGAAAGGCTCATAACATAGACAGTAAGAAGAGTCAGGGTTCATGTACTTAAGTCGGCATTGTGCATTTTGTATTTAATTCCGATGCAATGTTTGTGTTTCATCGTCAGTAAGAAGGTCCAAGGGATACAGTAAAAATGAAGTGAAGCATCGGAATCTAAAACTAGTCTCACGGGAAAGGTTCAAAGCAGTGAGAGTAAGAAGAGTCAGTCTTCTTGTACTTATGTCGGCATTTTGCCTGTTGTATTTAATTCCGATGGAATTTCTGTGTTTCATCGTCAATACGAAGGTCCAAAGGATACAGCAAACCTGAAGTAAAGCATCGGAATCCAAAACTTGTCGCGCAGGAAAGGTTCAAATCATAGACAGTAGGAAGAGTCAGTCTTCTTGTACTTAAGTCGGTATTGTGCCTTTTGTATTTAATTCCGATGCATTGTCTGTGTTTCATCGTCAATGAGAAGGTCCAAGGGATATACAGTAAACCTGAGGTAAAGCATCGGAATCTAAAACTGGCCTCACAAGAAAGGCTCAAAACATAGACTGTAAGAAGAGTCAGACTTCTTGTACTTACGTCGGCATTTTGCATTTTGCATTTAATTCTGATGGAATTTCTGTGTCTCATCGTCAATAAGAATGTCCAAGGGATACAGTAAACGTGAAATGAAGCATCGGAATCGAAAACTGGTCTCACAGGAAAGTTTCAACACATAGGCAGTAAGAAGAGTCAGTCTTCTTGTACTTAAGTCGGCATTGTGTCTTTAGTAATATAATTCCGATGCAAATTCTGTGTTTTATCGTCAGGAAGAAGGTCGAAGGGATACAGTAAACCTGAAATGAAGTATCGGAATCGAAAACTGGTCTCACAGGAAAGTTTCAACACATAGACAGTAAGAAGAGTTAGTCTTCATGTACTTAATTCGGCATTGTGTCTTTTGTATCTAATTCCGATGCAATTTCCGTGTTTCATCGTCAATATGAAGGTCTGAGGGATACGGGGAACCTGAAGTGAAGCATCGGAATCTAAAACTGGTCTCACGGGAAAGCTTAAAACATAGACAGTAAGAAGAGTCAGTCTTCTTGTACTTAAGTCGGCATTTTGAATTTTGTATTTAATTCCGATGCAGTTTCTGTGTTTCTTCGTCAATAAGTCGGTCCAAAGGATACAGTAAACCTGAAGTGAAGTATCGGAATCTAAAACTGGTCTTACAGGAAGGATTCAAAATATAGACAGTAAGAAGAGTCAGTCTTCTTGTACTTAAGTCGGCATTGTGCCTTTTGTATTTCATTCCGATGCGATATCTGTGTTTCAGCGCAATATGAAGGTCCAAGGGATACAGTAAACCGGAAGTGAAGCTTCATAATATAAAACTGGTCTTACAGGAAAGGTTCGAAACATATAATGTAAGAAGAGTCAGTCCTCTTGTACTTAACTCGGCATTGTGCCTTTTGTATTTAATTCCGAAGCAATTTCTGTGTTTCAACGTCAACAAGAAGGTCCCAGAGATACAGTAAAACTGAAGTGAAGCATCGGAATCTAAAACTGGTACACAGGAAAGGTTCATATCATAGAATGTAAGAAGAGTCAGTCCTCATGTACTTAATCGGCATTGTGCCTTTTGTATCTAGTTCCGATGCAATTTCTGTGTTTCATCGTCAATAAGATGGTCTAAGTGATACAGTGAACTTGAAGTGAAGCATCGGATTCTAAAACCGTTACACAGGAAAGGCTGAAATCATAGAGTGTAAGAAGAGTCAGTCCTTTTGTACCTTTTTTATTTAATTCCGATGCAATTTCTGTGTATCATCGTCAATAACAAGGTCCAAGTGATACAGTAAACCTGAAGTGAAGCATCGGAATCTAAAACTGGTCTAAGAGGAAAGGTTCAAAGCGTAGACAGTAAGAAGAGTCAGAGTTCTTGTACTTAAGTCGGCATTGTGCCTTTTGTTATTAATTCCGATGCATTTTCTGGGTTGCATCGTCAATATAAAGGTCCGAGAGATACAGTAAACCTGAAGTGAAGCAACGGATATATAAAACTGGTCTCACAGGAAAGGCTCAAATCATAGAATGTAAGAAGAGTCAGTCATCGTGTAATTAAGTCAGAATTGTGCCTATTGTATTTAATTCCCATGCAATTTCTGTGTTTCATCATCAATAAGAAAGTCCAAGGGATACATGAAACCCGAAGTGAAGCATCGGAATCAAAAACTGGTCTCAAAGGAAGGGTTCAAATCATAGACAGTAAGAAGAGTAAGTCTTCTTGTACTTAAGTCGGCATTGTGCATTTTGTAATTAATTCCGATGCAATTTCTGTGTTTCGTCGTCAATAAGAAGGTCCAAGGGATACAGTAAACCTGTAGTGAAGCATCGGAATCTGAAACTGGTCTCACAGGAATGGTTCAAAACATAGACAGTAAGAAGAGTCAGTCTTGCTGTACTTAAGGAGGCATTGTGCCTTTTGTATCTAATTCCGATGCAATTTCTGTGTTTCATCGTCAGTAAGAAGGTGCGAGAGATACAGTAAACCTAAAATGAAGTATCGGAATCGAAAACTGGTCTCACAGGAAAGTTTCAACACATAGACAGTAAGAAGAGTCAGTCCAGTTGTACTTAAGTCGGCATTGTGCCATTTGCTTTTAATTCCGATGCAATTTCTGTCTTTCATCGCCAATATTAAGGTCCAAGGGATACAGTAAAGCTGTAGTGAAGCATCGGAATCCAAAACTGGTCTCACAGGAAAGGCTCAATCATAGACAGTAGGAAGAGTCAGCGTTCTTGTACTTAAGTCGGCATTGTGACCTTTGTATGTAACTCCGATGCAATTTATGTGTTTCATCGTCAATAAGAAGGTCCAAGGGATACAGCAAATTTGAAGTGAAGCATCGGAATCTAAAACTGGTATCACAGGAAAGTTTCAAAACATAGACAGTTAGAAGAGTCAGTCCTCTTGTACTTACGTCGGCATTGTGCCTTTTATAATTAATACCGGCCCAATTTCTGTGTTTCATCGTCAATAAGAAGGTCCAAGGGATACAGCAAAGCTGAAGTGAAGCATCGTAATCTTAAACTGGTCTAAGGGGAAAGGTTCAAAGCGTAGTCAGTAAGAAGAGTCAGTGTTCTTGTACTTAAGTCTGCATTGTGCCTTTTGTATTTAATTCCGATCCAATTACTGAGTTTCATCGTCAATAAGAAGGTCCAAGGTATACAGTACACCTGAAGTGAATCATCGGAATCTGAAAATAGTTTCACAGGAAAGGTTCAAATCATAGACAGTCAGAAGAGTCAGTCTTCTTGTACTTAAGTCGGCATTGTGCCTTTTGTATTTATTTCCGATGCATTATCTGTGTTTCATCGTTAATATGAATTTCCAAGTGATACAGTAAACCTGAAGTGAAGCATCGGAATCTAAAACTGGTCTCACAGGAACGGTTCAAGTCGTAGAATGTAAGAAGACTCAGTACTCTTGTACTTAAGACAAAATTGTGCCTTTTGTATTTAATTCCGATGCATTTTCTGTGTTTCATCGTCAATAAGAAGGTCCAAGAGATACAGTATACCCGAAGTGAAGCATCGGAATCTAAAACTGGTCTCACAGGAAAGGTTCAAAACATAGACTGTAAGAAGAGTCAGTCTTCTCGTACTTATGTCGGCATTGTGCCTTTTGTATTTCATTCCGATGCGATTTCTGTGTTTCATCGTCAATATGAAAGTCCGAGGGATACAGTAAACCAGAAGTGAAGCATCGGAATCTAAAACTGGTCTTACGGGAAAAGTTCAAAATATAGACAGGAACAAGAGCCTGTCTTCTTGTACTTAAGTCGGCATTTGCCTTTAGTATTTAATTCCGATTCAATTTCATTGTTTCATCGTTAATATGAATTTCCAAGGTATACAGTAAACCTGAAGTGAAGCATCGGAATCTAAAACTGGTCTCACAGGAACGGTTCAAATCGTAGAATGTAAGAAGGGTCAGTACTCTTGTACTTAAGTCGGCATTGTGCCTTTTGTATTTTATTCCGATGCAATTTCTGTGTTTCATCGTCAACATTAAGGTCTAAGGGATACAGTAAACCTGAAGTGAAGCATCAGATTCTAAAACAAGTCTCACAGGAAAGGTTCAGATCGTAGAATGTAAGAAGAGTCAGTCCTCTTGTACTTAAGTCGGCATTGTGCCTTTTGTATTTAATTCCGACGCAATTTTTGTGTTTCATCGTCAATAAGAAGGTCCAAGGGATACAGTAAACCTGGAGTGAAGCATCGGAATCTAAAACAGGTCTCACAGGAAAGGCTAAAACATAGACAGTAAGAAGGGTCAGTCTACTAGTACATAAGTCGGCATTGTGCCTTTTGTAATTTATTTCCGATGCAAATTCTGCGTTTCACCGTCAGGAAGAAGGTCCAAGGGACACAGTTAACCTGAAATGACGTATCGGAATCGAAAACTGGTCTCACAAAAAATTTTCAACACATAGACAGTCAGAAGAGTCGGTCCTCTTGTACTTAAATCGGCATTGTGAGTTTTGTATTTAATTCCGATGCAATTTCTTCGTTTCATCGTCAATAAGGATGTCCAAGGGATACAGTACACCTGAAGTGAAGCATCTGAATTTAAAAATGGTTTAACAGGAAAGGTTAAAATCATAGACAGTAAGAAGAGTCAGTCTACTTGTACTTAAGTCGGCATTGTGCCTTTGGTATTAAATTCCGATGCAATTTCTGAGTTTCATCGTCAATAAGAAGGTCCAAGGGATACAGTAAGCCTGAAGTGTAGCATCGGAATCTAAAACTGGTACACAGGAAAGGTTCAAATCATAGAATGTAAGAAGAGTCTGTCCTCTTGTACTTATGTCGGCATTGAGCCTTTTGTATTTAATTCCGATGCAATTTCTTTGTTTCATCGTCAATAAGAAGGTCCAAGGGATACAGTAAATCCGAAGTGAAGCATCGTAATCTAAAACTGGTCTCACAGGAGGGGTTCAAAACTTAGACAGTAAGAAGAGTGAGTCATCATGTACTTACGTCGGCATTGTGCCTTTTGTATTTAATTCCGATGCAGTGTCTGTGTTTCAACGTCAATAAGAAGGTTCAAGGGATACAGTAAACCCGAAGTGAAGCATCGGAATCTAAAACTGGTCTCACAGGAGAGGTTCAAAACATAGACAGTAAGAAGAGTGAGTCTTCATGTACTTATGTCGGCATTGTGGCTTTTGTATTTAATTCCGATTCATTTTCTGTGTTTCATTGTCAATATGAAGGTCCAAAGGATACAGTAAACTTGAAGTGAAGCAACGGAATCCAAAACTGGTCTCACAGGAAGGGCTCAAATCATAGAATGTAAAAAGAGTCAGCCTTGTTGTACTTAAGTCGGCATTGTGCCTTTTGTATTTAATTCCGATGCAATTTCAGAGTTTCATATTCAATAAGAAGGTCCAAGGGATACAGAAAACCCGAAGTGAAGCATCGGAATCCAAAACTGATCTCACAGGAAAGGTTAAAATTATAGACAGTAAGAAGAGTCAGCCCTGTTGTATTTAAGTCGGCATTGTGCCTTTTGTTTTTAATTCCGATGCAATATCTGTGTTTCATAGTCAATGAGAAGGTCCAAAGGATACAATAAACCCGAAGTGAGGCATCGGAATCTAAAACAGGTCTCACAGGAAAGCCTAAGACATAGACAGTAAGAAGAGTCAGTCTTCTTGTACTTAAGTCGGCATTGTGTCTTTAGTAATATAATTCCGATGCTAATTCTGTGTTTCATCGTCAGGAAGAAGGTCGAAGGGATACAGTAAACCTGAAATGAAGTATCGAAATCGAAAACTGGTCTCACAGGAAAGTTTCAACACATAGACAGTAAGAAGAGTTAGTCTTCATGTACTTAAGTCGGCATGGTGCCTTTTGTATCTAATTCCGATGCAATTTCTGTGTTCATCGTCAATATGAGGGTCCGAGGCATACGGTTAACCTGAAGTGTAGCATCGGAATCTAAAACTGGTCTCACGGGAAAGGTTAAAACATAGACAGTAAGAAGAGTAGGTACTCTTCTACTTAAGTCGGCATTGTGCCATTTGTATTTAATACCCATGCAATTTCTTTGTTTCATCGTCAGTAAGAAGGTCCAAGGGATACAGTAAACCTGAGGTGCAGCGTTGGAATCTAAAACTGTTCACAGGAAAAGTCAATTCATAGACAGTATGAAGAGTCAGTCCTCTTGTACTTAAGTCGGCATTGTGCCTTTTGTATTTAATTCCGATGCAATACCTGTGTTTCATCGTCAATAAGAAGCGCCAAGAATACAGTAAACCTGAAGTAATGCATCGGAATCTAAAACTGGTCTCACAGGAAGGGCTCAAAGCATAGACAGTAAGAAGAGTCACACTTCTTGTACTTAGGTCGGCATTATGCCTTTTGTATTTAATTCCGAAGCAATTAACGTGTTTCATCGTCAATAAAAAGGTCCAAGGGATAAAGTAAACCGGACGTGAATCATCGGAATCCAAATTTGGTCTCAAAGGAAAGGTTCAAACATAGACAGTAAGAAGAGTAAGTCTTCATGTACTTAATTCGGCATTTTGCTTTTTGTATTCAAATCCGATTCAATTTCTGTGTTTCATCGTCAGTGACAAGATCTAAGGGATATACAGTAAATCCTGAAGTGAAGCTATATAATATAAAACTGGTCTTACAGAAAAGGTTCAAAACATAGACTGTAAGAAGAGTCAGTATTCTTGTACTTATGTCGGCATTGTGCATTTTGTAATTAATTCCGATGCAATTTCTTCGTTTCATCGTCAATAAGGATGTCCAAGGGATACAGTACACCTGAAGTGAAGCATCGGAATTTAAAAATGGTTTAACAGGAAAGGTTAAAATCATAGACAGTAAGAAGAGTCAGTCTACTTGTACTTAAGTCGGCATTGTGCCTTTGGTATTAAATTCCGATGCAATTTCTGAGTTTCATCGTCAATAACAAGGTCCAAGGGATACAGTAAGCCTGAAGTGTAGCATCGGAATCTAAAACTGGTACACAGGAAAGGTTCAAATCATAGAATGTAAGAAGAGTCTGTCCTCTTGTACTTATGTCGGCATTGAGCCTTTTGTATTTAATTCCGATGCAATTTCTTTGTTTCATCGTCAATAAGAAGGTCCAAGGGATACAGTAAATCCGAAGTGAAGCATCGTAAACTAAAACTGGTCTCACAGGAGGGGTTCAAAACTTAGACAGTAAGAAGAGTGAGTCATCATGTACTTACGTCGGCATTGTGCCTTTTGTATTTAATTCCGATGCAGTGTCTGTGTTTCAACGTCAATAAGAAGGTTCAAGGGATACAGTAAACCCAAAGTGAAGCATCGGAATCTAAAACTGGTCTCACAGGAGAGGTTCAAAACATAGACAGTAAGAAGAGTGAGTCTTCATGTACTTATGTCGGCATTGTGGCTTTTGTATTTAATTCCGATTCATTTTCTGTGTTTCATTGTCAATATGAAGGTCCAAAGGATACAGTAAACTTGAAGTGAAGCAACGGAATCCAAAACTGGTCTCACAGGAAGGGCTCAAATCATAGAATGTAAAAAGAGTCAGCCTTGTTGTACTTAAGTCGGCATTGTGCCTTTTGTATTTAATTCCGATGCAATTTCAGAGTTTCATATTCAATAAGAAGGTCCAAGGGATACAGAAAACCCGAAGTGAAGCATCGGAATCCAAAACTGATCTCACAGGAAAGGTTAAAATCATAGACAGTAAGAAGAGTCAGCCCTGTTGTACTTAAGTCGGCATTGTGCCTTTTGTTTTTAATTCCGATGCAATTTCTGTGTTTCATAGTCAATGAGAAGGTCCAAAGGATACAGTAAACCTGAAGTGAGGCATCGGAATCTAAAACAGGTCTCACAGGAAAGCCTAAGACATAGACAGTAAGAAGAGTCAGTCTTCTTGTACTTAAGTCGGCATTGTGTCTTTAGTAATATAATTCCGATGCTAATTCTGTGTTTCATCGTCAGGAAGAAGGTCGAAGGGATACAGTAAACCTGAAATGAAGTATCGAAATCGAAAACTGGTCTCACAGGAAAGTTTCAACACATAGACAGTAAGAAGAGTTAGTCTTCATGTACTTAAGTCGGCATGGTGCCTTTTGTATCTAATTCCGATGCAATTTCTGTGTTCATCGTCAATATGAAGGTCCGAGGCATACGGTTAACCTGAAGTGTAGCATCAGAATCTAAAACTGGTCTCACGGGAAAGGTTAAAACATAGACAGTAAGAAGAGTAGGTACTCTTCTACTTAAGTCGGCATTGTGCCATTTGTATTTAATACCCATGCAATTTCTTTGTTTCATCGTCAGTAAGAAGGTCCAAGGGATACAGTAAACCTGAGGTGCAGCGTTGGAATCTAAAACTGTTCACAGGAAAAGTCAATTCATAGACAGTATGAAGAGTCAGTCCTCTTGTACTTAAGTCGGCATTGTGCCTTTTGTATTTAATTCCGATGCAATATCTGTGTTTCATCGTCAATAAGAAGCGCCAAGGAATACAGTAAACCTGAAGTGAAGCATTTGAATCTAAAACTGGTCTCATAGGAAATGTTCAAAACATAGACAGTAAGAAGAGTAGGTACCCTTCTACTTAAGTCGGCATTGTGCCATTTGTATTTAATACCCATGCAATTTCTTTGTTTCATCGTCAGTAAGAAGGTCCAAGGGATACAGTAAACCTGAGGTGCAGCATTGGAATCTAAAACTGTTCACAGGAAAAGTCAATTCATAGACAGTATGAAGAGTGAGTCCTCTTGAACTTAAGTCGGCATTGTGCCTTTTGTATTTAATTCCAATGCAATTTCTTTGTTTCATCGTCAATGAGAAGGTCCAAGGGATAGAGTAAACCTGAAGTAAAAGATCGGATTCCAAAACTTGTCTCACAGGAAAGGTTCAAACATAGACGGTAAGAAGAGTCAGTCTTCTTGTACTTGAGTTGGCATTGTGCCTTTTGTATTCAATTCTGATGCAATTTCTGTGTTTGATCGTCAATAAGAAGATACAATTGATACAGTAAACCTGAAGTGAAGCATCGGAATCTTAAACTGGTCTCACAGGATAGGTTCTAATCATAGAATGTAGGAAGAGTCAGTCCTCTTGTACTTAAGTCGGCATTGTGCCTTTTGTATTTAAATCCGATGCTAATTCTCGGATTCTTCGTCAAAACGAAGTTCCAAGGGACACAGTAAACCTGAAGTAAAGCATCGGAATACAAAACTTGTCTCACAGGAAAGTTTCAAAACATAGATAGTAAGAAGAGTCAGACTTCTTGTACTTATGTCGGCATTGTGCCTTTTGTGTTTAATTCCGATGCAATTTCTGTGTTTCATCGTCAATAAGAAGGTCCAAGGGATACACTAAACCTAAATCGAAGCTTCGGAATCTAAAACTGGTCCCACAGGGAGGTTCAAAACATAGACAGTGAGAAGAGGGAGTACTCTTGTACTTAAGTAGGCATGGTGCCTTTTGTAATTATTTCCGATGCAATTTCTGTGTTTCATCGTCAATAAGAAGGTCCAAGGAATACAGTAAACCTGTAGTGAAGCATTTGAATCTAAAACTGGTCTCATGGGAAAGGTTCAAACATAGACAGTAAGAAGAGTCGGTACTCTTGTACTTAAGTCTTCATTGTGCCTTTTGTATTTAATTCCCATGCAATTTCTTTGTTTCATCGTCAATAAGAAGGTCCAAGTGATACAGTAAACCTGAAGTGAAGCATCGGAATCTAAAACTTGTCTCACGGGAAAGGTTAAAACATAGACAGTAAGAAGAGTCAGACTTCTTGTACTTAGGTCGGCATTGTGCATTTTGTATTTAATTCCGATGCAATTAACGTGTTTCATCGTCAAGAAAAAGGTCCAAGGGATACAGTAAACCAGAAGTGAAGCATCGGAATCCAAATTTTGTCTCAAAGGTAAGGTTCAAACATAGACAATAAGAAGAGTCAGTCTTCATGTACTTAATTCGGCATTTTGCTTTTTGTATTAAATTCCGATGCAATTTCTGTGTTTCATCGTCAATAAGAAGGTCCATGGGATACAGTAAACCTGAAGTGAAGCATCGGAAACTAGAACTGATCTCACAGGAAATGTTCATATCATAGAATGTGAGAAGAGTCAGTCCTCCTACACTTAAGTCTGCATTGTGCCTTTTGTATTTCACTCCGATGCAATTTCTGTGTTTCATCGTCTATAAGAAGGTCCAAGTGATACAGTAAACCTGAAGTGAAGCATCGGAATCTAAAACTTGTCTCACGGGAAAGGTTAAAACATAGACAGTAAGAAGAGTCAGTCTTCTTGTACTTAAGTCGGCATTTTGAATTGTGTATTTATTTCCGAAGCAATTTCTGTGTTTCTTCGTCAATAAGAAGGTCCAAGGGATACAGTAAACCTGAAGTGAAGCATCGGAATCAAAAACTTGTCTCACAGGAAAGGTTCAAATCATATAATGTAAGAAGAGTCAGTCCTCTAGTACTTAAGTCGGCATTGTGCCTTTTGAATTTAATTCCGATGCAATTTCCGTGTTTCATCGACAAAAAGAAGGTCCAAAGGATACAGTAAACCTGAAGTGAAGCATCGGAATCTAAAACTGGTCTCACAGGAAGGTTCAAAACATAGACAGCAAGAAGAGTCAGTATACTTGTACTTAAGTCAGCATTGTGCTTTTGGAATTAATTCCGATGCAATTTCTACGTTTCATCGTCAATAAGAAGGTCCAAGAGGTACAGTACACCTGAAGTGTAGCATCGGAATCTGAAAATGGTTTCACAGGAGAGGTTCAAATCATAGACAGTATGAAGAGTCAGTCTTCTTGTACTTATGTCGGCATTGTGCGTTTGGTATTTAATTCTGACGCAATTTCTGTGTTTCATCGTCAATAAGAAGGTCCAAGGGATACAGTAAGCCTGAAGTGTAGCATCGGAATCTAAAACTGGAACACAGGAAGGGTTCAAATCATAGAATGTAAGAAGTGTCAGTCCTCTTGAACTTAATCGACATTGTGCCTTTTGTATCTAATTACGATGCAATTTCTGTGGTTCATCGTCAATATGAAGGTTTAAGGGATACAGTAATCCTGAAGTGAAGCATCGGAATCTAAAACTGGTCTCACAGGAAAGGTTCAAATCAAAGAATGTAAGAAGAGTCAGTCCTCTTTTAGCTAGTTCGGCATTGTGCCTTTTGTATTAAATTCCGATGCAATTTCTGTGTTTCATCGTCAATACGAAGGTCCAAGAATACAATAAACCTGACGTGAAGCATTTGAATCTAAAACTGGTCTCATAGAAAAGGTTCAAACATTGACACTAGGAAGTGTCAGTACTCTTGTACTTAAGTCGGCATTGTACCTTTTGTATTTAATTCCCATGCAATTTCTTTGTTTCATCGTCAATAAGAAGGTCCAAGGGATACAGTAAACCTGAAGTAATGCATCGGAATCTGAAACTGGTCTCACAGGAAAGGTTCAAAACATAAATAGTAAGAAGAGTCTGTCTTCTTGTACTTAAGGCGGCATTGTGCCTTTTGTATTTAATTCCGATGTAAGTTCTGTGTTTCATCGTCAATATGATGGTCCAAGGGGTACAGTAAACCTGAAGTGAAGCATCGCAATCTAGAACTGGGCTCACAGGAAAGGTTCAAATCACAGATTGTAAGAAGAGTCAGTCCTCTTGTACTTAAGTCGGCATTGTGCCTTTTGAATGTATTTTCGATGCAATATCTGTGTTTCATCGTCAATACGAAGGTCGAAGGGATACAGTAAATCTGAAGTAAAGCATCGGAATCCAAAACTTGTCTCACAGGAAAGTTTCAAAAGATAGACAGTAAAAAGAGTCAGTCTTCTTGTACTTAATTTTGCAATTTGCCTTTTGTATTTAATTCCGATGCAATTTCGGTGTTTCAACGTGAATAAGTAGGTCCAAGGGATACAGTAAACCTGAAGTAAAGCATCCAAATCCAAAACTTGTGTCACAGGAAAGGTTCAAAACATAGACAGTAAGAAGAGTCTGCTTTCTTGTACTTACGTCAGTATTATGCCTTTTATATTTAATTCCGATGCAATTTCTGTGTTTCATCGTCAATGAGAAGGTCCAAGGGATTTACAGTAAACCTCAAGTGTAGCATCGGAATCCACAACTGGTCTCACAGGAAAGGCTCACAACATAGACAGTAAGAAGCGTCAGTCTCCTTGTACTTAAGTCGGCATTGTGGATTTTGTATTTAATTCCGATGCAATTTCTGTGTTTCATCGTCAATAAGAAGGGCCAACGGATACAGTAAACTTGAAATGAAGCATCGGAATATAAAACTGGTCTCACAGGAAACAGTCGAATCATAGACAGTAAGAAGAGTCAGTCTTCTTGTACTTAAGTCGGCATTGTGCCTTTTGTATTTAATTCCGATGCAATTTCTGTGTTTCATCGTCAATATGAAGATTCAAGGAATACAGTAAACCTGAAGTGAATCATCGGAAACTGAAACTGGTCTTGCAGGAAAGATTCAAAACATAGACAGTAAGAAGAGTCAGTCTTCTTGTACTTGAGTCTGCATTGTTCCTTTTGTATTTAATTCCAAAGCAATTTCTGTGTTTCATCGTCAATAAGAAGGTCCAAGGGATACAGTAAACCTGTAGTGAAGCATCGGAATCTAAAACTGGTCTCACAGGAATGGCTGAAATCATAGACAGTAAGAAAATACAGTCTTCTTGATCTTAAGTCGGCATTGTGCCTTTGTATATAAATCCGATGCAATTTCTGTGTTTCATCGTCAATAAGAAGGTCCAACAGATATAGTAAAAATGAAATGAAGCATCGGAATCTAAAACTGGTCTCACAGGAAAGGTTCAAATCATAGAATTTAAGAAGAGTCTGCCATCTTATACTTAAGTCGGCATTGTGCCTTTTGTATTTAATTCCGATGCTATTTCTGTGTTTCATCGTCAATAACAAGGTCCAACGGATACAGTAGACCTTAAGTGAAGCATCGTAATCCAATACTGGTCTCACAGGTAAGGTTCTAAGCATAGACAGTAAGAAGAGTCAGTCATTTTGTACTTATTATGACACTGTGCTTTTGTATTTAATTCCGATGCAATATCTGTGTTCCATCGTCAATAAGAAGGTCAAAAGGATGCAGTAAAGCTGAAGTGAAGCACAGTACTCTAAACCTGGTCTCACAGGAAAGTTTCAAACATAGACAGTAAGGAGATCAGTCTTCTTGTACTTAAGTCGGAATTGTGCCTTTTGTATTTAATTCCGATGCAATTTCTGTGTTTCATCGTCAACAAGAAGGACTAAGGGATACAGTAACCCTGAAGTGAAGCATCGGAATCTATAACTGGTATCACAGGAAATGTTCAAATTATAGACAGTAAGAAGAGTCAGCCCTGTTGTATTTAATCGGCATTGTGCTTTTAGTATTTAGTTCCGATGCAGTTTCTGTGTTTCATCGTCAATGAGAAGGTCCAAGGGATTTACTGTAAACCTGAAGTGAAGCATCGGAATCTAAAACTGGTATCAAAGGAAAGGCTCACAACATAGACTGTAAGGAGAGTCAGTCTTCTTGTACTTAAGTCGGCATTGTGCATTTTGCATTTAATTCCGATGCAATTTCTGAAATTCATCGTCAATATGAGTGTCCAAGGGATACAGTAAACCTGAAATGAAGCATCGGAATCTAAAAAGGTCTTACAGGAAAGGGTCGAAACATAGACAGAAAGAAGAGTCCGTCATCTTGTACTTAAGTCATCATTGTGCCTTTTGTATTTAATTCCGATGCAATTTCTGAGTTTCATCGTCAATATGAGGGTCCAAGGGATACAGTAAACCTGAAGTGAAGCATCGGAATCTAAAACAGGTCTCACAGGAAAGGTTCAAAACATAGACAGTAAGAAGAGTCTGTCTTCTTGTACTTAAGTCGGCATTGTGCATTTTGTATTAAATTCCGATGCAATTTCTCTGTTTCATCGACAATAAGTAGGTCCAAGGGATACAGTACACCTAGAGTGAAGCATCGGAATCTGAAACTGGTTTCACAGGAAAGGCTCAAATCATAGAATGTAAGAAGAGTCAGTCTTCTTGTACTTAAGTTAGCATTGTGATTTTTGTATTTAATTCCGATGCATTTTCTGTGTTTCATCGTCAGTAAGAAGGTCCAAGGGATACAGTAAACCTGAAGTGAAGCATCAGAATCTAAAACTGGTCTCACTGGAAAGGTTCCAAACATAGACAGTAAGAAGAGTCAGTCTTCTTGTACCTAAGTCGGCATTGTGCCTTTTGTATTTAATTCCGATGCAATTTCTGTGTTTCATCGTCAATAAGAAGGTTCAAGGGTTACAGTAAACCTGAAGTGAAGCATCGGAATCAAAAAGTGGTCTCACAGGAAAGATTGAAAACATAGACAGTAAGAAGAGTCAGTCTTCTTGTACCTAAGTTGGCATTGTGCCCTTTGTATTTGATTCCGATGCAATTTCTGTGCTTCATCGTCAATAAGAAAGTCCAATTGATACAGTAAACCTGAAGTGAAGCATTGGAATATAAAACTGACTCTTTTTACTGTCTATGTTTGGAACCTTTCCTGTGAGACTAGTCTTCTTGTACTTAATTTGGCAATTTGCCTTTTGTATTTAATTCCGATGCAATTTCGGTGTTTCAACGTGAATAAGTAGGTCCAAGGGATACAGTAAACCTGAAGTAAAGCATCCAAATCCAAAACTTGTGTCACAGGAAAGGTTCAAAACATAGACAGTAAGAAGAGTCAGTTTTCTTGTACTTACGTCAGTATTATGCCTTTTATATTTAATTCCGATGCAATTTCTCTGTTTCATCGACAATAAGTAGGTCCAAGGGATACAGTACACCTAGAGTGAAGCATCGGAATCTGAAACTGGTTTCACAGGAAAGGCTCAAATCATAGAAAGTAAGAAGAGTCAGTCTTCTTGTACTTAAGTTAGCACTGTGATTTTTGTATATAATTCCGATGCATTTTCTGTGTTTCATCGTCAGTAAGAAGGTCCAAGGGATACAGTGAACCTTAAGTGATGCATCGGAATCTAAAACTAGTCTCACAGGAAAGGTTCAAAGCATACACAGTAAGAAGAGGCAGTCTTCTTGTACTTACGTCGGCATTTTCCCTTTTGTATTTAGTTCCGATGCAATGTCTTTGTTTCATCGTCAATAAGAAGTTCCAAGTGATACAGTAAACCTGAAGTGAAGCATCAGAATCTAAAACTGGTCTCACAGGAAAGGTTCAAAGCATAGAAAAAAAGATGAGTCAGTTTTCTTGTACTTAAGTCGGAATTGTGCCTTTTGTATTTAATTCCGATGCAATTTCTGTGTTTCATCGTCAACAAGAAGGACTAAGGGATACAGTAACCCTGAAGTGAAGCATCGGAATCTATAAGTGGTATCATAGGAAATGTTCAAATTATAGACAGTAAGAAGAGTCAGCCCTGTTGTACTTAATCGGCATTGTGCTTTTAGTATTTAGTTCCGATGCAATTTCTGTGTTTCATTGTCAATACGAAGGTCCAAGGGGTACAGTAACACTGAAGTGAATCATTGGAATCTAAAACTGGTCTAACAGGAAAGGATCAAAACATTGAATGTAAGAGGAGTCAGTCTTATTGTACCTATGTCGGCATTGCGCCTTTTGTATTTAATTCCGATGCAATTTCGGTGTTTTCATCGTCATTAAGAAGGTCCAAGGGATACAGTAAACCTGAAGTGAAGCATCGGAATCTAAAACTGGTATCATAGGAAATGTTCAAATCATAGACAGTAAGAAGAGGCAGTCCTGTTGTACTTAATCGGCATTGTGCTTTTTGTATTTAATTGCGATGCAATTTCTGTGTTTCATCGTCAATAAGAAGGTCCAAGGGGTACAGTAACACTGAAGTGAATCATCGGAATCTAAAACTGGTCTCACAGGAAAGGTTCAAATCATTGAGTGTAAGAAGAGTCAGTCCTCTTGTACTTAAGTCGGCATTGTGATTTTGTATTTAATTCCGATGCAATTTCTGTGTTTCATCGTCAACACGAACGTCCAAGGGATACAGTAAACCTGAAGTAAAGCATCGGAATCTAAAACTGGTCTCACGGGAAAGGTTCAAAATATAGACAGTAAGAAGAGTCTGTCTTCTTGTACTTAAGTCGGCATTGTGCCTTTTGTATTAAATTCCGATGCAATTTCTCTGTTTCATCGACAATAAGTAGGTCCAAGGGATACAGTACACCTAGAGTGAAGCATCGGAATCTGAAACTGGTTTCACAGGAAAGGCTCAAATCATAGAAAGTAAGAAGAGTCAGTCTTCTTGTACTTAAGTTAGCATTGTGATTTTTGTATTTAATTCCGATGCATTTTCTGTGTTTCATCGTCAGTAAGAAGGTCCAAGGGATACAGTGAACCTTAAGTGAAGCATCGGAATCTAAAACTAGTCTCACAGGAAAGGTTCAAAGCATAGACAGTAAGAAGAGGCAGTCTTCTTGTGCTTACGTCTGCATTTTCCCGTTTGTATTTAGTTCCGATGCAATGTCTGTGTTTCATCGTCAATAAGAAGTTCCAAGTGATACAGTAAACCTGAACTGAACCATCACAATCTAAAACTGGTCTCACAGGAAAGGTTCAAATCATTAAATGTAAGAAGAGTCTGTCCTCCTGTACCTAAGTCGGCTCTGTGCCTTTTGTATTTAATTCCGATGCAATTTCTGTGTTTCATCGTCGACAAGAAGGTCCAAGGGATACAGTAACCCTGAAGTGAAGAATCGGAATCCAAAACTGGTCTCACAGGAAAGGTTCAAAACATAGACAGTAAGAAGAGTCAGTCTTCTTGTACCTAAGTCGGCATTGTGAATTTTGTATTTAAGTGCGATGCAATTTCGGTGTTTCATCGTCAATAAGATGGTCCAAGGGATACAGTAAACCTGAAGTGAAGCATAGGAATCAAAAACTGGTCTCACAGGACAGGCTCAAATCATAGAATGTAAGAAGAGTCAAACCTCTTGTACTTAAGTCGGCATTCTGCCTTTTGTATTTAATTCCGATGCAATTTCTGTGTTTCATCGTCAATAAGAAGGTTCAAGGGTTACAGTAAACCTGAAGTGAAGCATCGGAATCAAAAACTGGTCTCACAGGAAAGGTTGAAAACATAGGTACAAGAAGACTGACTCCTCTTACTGTCTAAGTTGGCATTGTGCCCTTTGTATTTGATTTTGATGCAATTTCTGTGCTTCATCGTCAATAAGAAGGTCCAATTGATACAGTAAACCTGAAGTGAAGCATTGGAATATAAAACTAGTCTCACAGGAAAGGTTACAAACATAGACAGTAAAAAGAGTCAGTCTTCTTGTACTTAATTCGGCAATTTGCCTTTTGTAATTAATTCCGATGCAATTTCGGTGTTTCAACGTGAATGAGTAGGTCCAAGGGATACAGTAAACTTGAAGTAAAGCATCCAAATCCAAAAATTGTGTCACATGAAAGGTTCAAAATATAGACAGTAAGAAGAGTCAGTTTTCTTGTACTTACGTCCGTATTATGCCTTTTATATTTAATTCCGATGCAATTTCTGTGTTTCATCGTCAATGAGAAGGTCCAAGGGATTTACAGTAAACCTCAAGTGTAGCATCGGAATCTACAACTGGTCTCACAGGAAAGGCTCACAACATAGACAGTAAGAAGCGTCAGTCTCCTTATAGTTAAGTCGGCATTGTGGATTTTGTATTTAATTCCGATGCAATTTCTGTGTTTCATCGTCAATATGAAGATCCAAGGGATACAGTAAACCTGAAGTGAAGCATCGGAAACTGAAACTGGTCTTGCAGGAAAGGTTCAATACATAGACAGTAAGATGAGTCACTCTTCTTGTACTTAACTCGCCAATTTGCCTTTTGCATTTAATTCCTATGCAATGTATGTGTTTCATCGTCAACAAGAAGGTCCAAGGGATACAGTAAACCTGAAGTGAAGCTTCGGAATCTAAAAGTGGTTCCACAGGAAAGGTTCAAACTTAGAGAGTTAAAAGAGTCAGTCTTCTTGTACTTAAGTCGGCATTGTGCCTTCTGTATGTATGTTTGTTGTTGTGGTCTTCAGTCCTGAGACTGGTTTGATGCAGCTCTCCATGCTACTCTATCCTGTGCAAGCTTTTTCATCTCCCAGTACCTACTGCAACCTACATCCTTCTGAATCTGCTTAGTGTATTCATCTCTTGGTCTCCCTCTACGATTTTTACCCTCCACGCTGCCCTCCAATACTAAATTGGTGATCTCTTGATGCCTCAGAACATGTCCTACCAACTGATCCCTTCTTCTGGTCAAGTTGTGCCACAAACTTCTCTTCTCCCCAATCCTACTCAATACTTCCTCATTAGTTATGTGATCTACCCATCTAATCTTCAGCATTCTTCTGTAGCACCACATTTCGAAAGCTTCTATTCTCTTCTTGTCCAAACTATTTATCGTCCATGTTTCACTTCCATACATGGCTACACTCCATACGAATACTTTCAGAAATGACTTCCTGACACTTAAATCAATACTGGATGTTAACAAATTTCTCTTCTTCAGAAACGCTTTCCTTGCCATTGCCAGCCTACATTTTATATCCTCTCTACTTCGACCATCATCAGTTATTTTGCTCCCCAAATAGCAAAACTCCTTTACTACTTTAAGTGCCTCATTTCCTAATCTAATTCCCTCAGCATCACCCGACTTAATTAGACTACATTCCATTATCCTTGTTTTGCTTTTGTTGATGTTCATCTTATATCCTCCTTTCAAGACACTGTCCATTCCATTCAACTGCTCTTCCAAGTCCTTTGCTGTCTCTGACAGAATTACAATGTCATCGGCGAACCTCAAAGTTTTTATTTCTTCTCCGTGAATTTTAATACCTACTCCGAATTTTTCTTTTGTTTCCTTTACTGCTTGCTCAATATACAGATTGAACAACATCGGGGAGAGGCTACAACCCTGTCTTACTCCCTTCCCAACCACTGCTTCCCTTTCATGTCCCTCGACTCTTATAACTGCCATCTGGTTTCTGTACAAATTGTAAATAGCCTTTCGCTCCCTGTATTTTACCCCTGCCACCTTTAGAATTTGAAAGAGAGTATTCCAGCCAACATTGTCAAAAGTTTTCTCTAAGTCTACAAATGCTAGAAACGTAGGTTTGCCTTTCCTTAATCTTTCTTCTAAGATAAGTCGTGAGGTCAGTATTGCCTCACGTGTTCCAGTGTTTCTACGGAATCCAAACTGATCTTCCCCGAGGTTGGCTTCTACTAGTTTTTCCATTCGTCTGTAAAGAATTCGTGTTAGTATTTTGCAGCTGTGACTTATTAAGCTGATAGTTCGGTAATTTTCACATCTGTCAACACCTGCTTCCTTTGGGATTGGAATTATTATATTCTTCTTGAAGTCTGAGGGTATTTCGCCTGTTTCATACATCTTGCTCACCAGATGGTAGAGTTTTGTCAGGACTGGCTCTCCCACGGCCGTCAGTAGTTCCAATGGAATATTGTCTACTCCGGGGGCCTTGTTTCGACTCAGGTCTTTCAGTGCTCTGTCAAACTCTTCACGCAGTATCATATCTCCCATTTCATCTTCATCTACATCCTCTTCCATTTCCATAATATTGTCCTCAAGTACATCGCCCTTGTATGGACCCTCTATATACTCCTTCCACCTTTCTGCTTTCCCTTCTTTGCTTAGAACTGGGTTTCCATCTGAGCTCTTGATATTCATACAAGTCGTTCTCTTATCTCCAAAGGTCTCTTTAATTTTCCTGTAGGCGGTATCTATCTTACCCCTAGTGAGATAGGCCTCTACATCCTTACATTTGTCCTCTAGCCATCCCTGCTTAGCCATTTTGCACTTCCTGTCGATCTCATTTTTGAGACGTTTGTATTCCTTTTTGCCTGTTTCACTTACTGCATTTTTATATTTTCTCCTTTCATCAATTAAATTCAATATTTCTTCTGTTACCCAAGGATTTCTACTAGCCCTCGTCTTTTTACCTACTTGATCCTCTGCTGCCTTCACTACTTCATCCCTCAAAGCTACCCATTCTTCTTCTACTGTATTTATTTCCCCCATTCCTGTCAATTGCTCCCTTATGCTCTCCCTGAATCTCTGTACAACCTCTGGTTCTTTTAGTTTATCCAGGTCCCATCTCCTTAAATTCCCACCTTTTTGCAGTTTCTTCAGTTTTAATCTACAGGTCATAACCAATAGATTGTGGTCAGAGTCCACATCTGCCCCTGGAAATGTCTTACAATTTAAAACCTGGTTCCTAAATCTCTGTCTTACCATTATATAATCTATCTGATACCTTTTAGTATCTCCAGGGTTCTTCCATGTATACAACCTTCTTTCATGATTCTTAACCAAGTGTTAGCTATGATTATGTTTAGCTCTGTGCAAAATTCTACCAGGCGGCTTCCTCTTTCATTTCTGTCCCCCAATCCATATTCACCTACTATGTTTCCTTCTCTCCCTTTTCCTACACTCGAATTCCAGTCACCCATGACTATTAAATTTTCGTCTCCCTTCACAATCTGAATAATTTCTTTTATTTCATCATACATTTCTTCAATTTCTTCGTCATCTGCAGAGCTAGTTGGCATATAAACTTGTACTACTGTAGTAGGTGTGGGCTTCGTATCTATCTTGGCCACAATAATGCGTTCACTATGCTGTTTGTAGTAGCTTACCCGCATTCCTATTTTCCTATTCATTATTAAACCTACTCCTGCATTCCCCCTATTTGATTTTGTGTTTATAACCCTGTAGTCACCTGACCAGAAGTCTTGTTCCTCCTGCCACCGAACTTCACTAATTCCCACTATATCTAACTTCAACCTATCCATTTCCCTTTTTAAATTTTCTAACCTACCTGCCCGATTAAGGGATCTGACATTCCACGCTCCGATCCGTAGAACGCCAGTTTTCTTTCTCCTGATAACGACATCCTCTTGAGTAGTCCCCGCCCGGAGATCCGAATGGGGGACTATTTTACCTCCGGAATATTTTACCCAAGAGGACGCCATCATCATGTAATCATACAGTAAAGCTGCATGCCCTCGGGAAAAATTACGGCTGTAGTTTCCCCTTGCTTTCAGCCGTTCGCAGTACCAGCACAGCAAGGCCGTTTTGGTTATTGTTACAAGGCCAGATCAGTCAATCATCCAGACTGTTGCCCTTGCAACTACTGAAAAGGCTGCTGCCCCTCTTCAGGAACCACACGTTTGTCTGGCCTCTCAACAGATACCCCTCCGTTGTGGTTGCACCTACAGTACGGCTATCTGTATCACTGAGGCACGCAAGCCTCCCCACCAACGGCAAGGTCCATGGTTCATGGGGGGGGGGGGGGGGGGTCTGTATGTATATCCGATCCAATTTCTGTGTTTCATCGTCAATAAGAAGGTCCAAGGGATACAGTAAACCTGAAGGGAAGCATCGGAGTCTAAAATTGGTTCACAAGAAAGGTTAGAGGCATAGACAGTAAGAAGAGCCAGTCTTCTTTTACTTAAGTCGGCATTGTGCATTTTGTAATTAATTCCGATGTAACTTCTGTGTTTCGTCGTTAATAAGAAGGTCCTAGGGATACAGTAAACCTGAAGTGAAGCATCGGAATCTAAAACTGGTCACACAGGAAAGGTTCAAAACATAGACAGTAAGAAGAGTCAGTCTTCTTGTACTTAAGTCGTCATTTTGCCTTTTGTATTGAATTCCGATGCAATTTCTGTGTTTCATCGTCAATAAGAAGGTCCTAGGGATACAGTAAACCTGACGTGACGCATCGGAAACTGTAACTCGTTGCACAGGAAAGGTTCAATCATAGACAGTAAGAAGAGTTAGTCTTCATGTACTTAAGTTGGCATTGTGCCTTTTGTATTTCATTCCGCTGCAATTTCTGTGTTTCCTCGTCAATAAGATGGTCCAAGGGTTGCAGTTAACCTGAAGTGAAGCAACGGAATCAAAAACTGGTCTCACAGGGAAGGTTCAAAACATAGACAGTAAGAAGAGTCAGTCTTCTTGTACTTAAGTCGGCATTGGTCCTTTTGTATTTATTTCCGATACAATATCTGTGTATCATCGTCAATAAGAAGGTCCAAGGGATACAGTAAACCTGATGGGAAGAATCGTAATCCATAACAGGTCTCACAGGAAAGTTTCAATACATAGAAAGTAAGATGAGTTAGTCTTCTTGTACCTGAGTCGGCATTGTGCCTTTTGTATGTAATTCCGATGCAATTTCTGTGTTTCGTCGTCAATAAGATGGTGCAAGGGATACTGTAAACCGGAAGTGAAGCATCGGAATCTATAACTGGTCTCACAGGAAAAGTTCAAAACATAGTTAGTAAGAAGAGTCAGTCTTCTTGTACTTACGTCGGCATTTTGCTTTTGGTATTTAATTCCGATGCAATTTCTGTGTTTCATCGTCAATAAGAAGGTCCAAGGGATACAGTAAACCTGAAGTGAAGCATCGGAATCTAAAATTGGTTCACAGGAAAGGTTTGAGGCATAGAGAGTAAGAAGAGTCAGTCTTCTTTTACTTAAGTCGGCATTGTGCCTTTTGTATTTAATTCCGATGCGATATCTGTGTTTCATCGTCAATAAGAAGGTCCGAAGGATACAGTAAACCTGAAGTGAAGCATCGGAATCTAAAACTGGTCTCACAGGAAAGGGTCAAAACATACACAGTAAGAAGAGTCCGTCGTCTTGTACTGAAGTCGGCATTGTGCCTTTTGTATTTAATTCCGATGCTATTTCTGTGTTTCATCGTCAATAAGAAAGTCCAAGGGATACAGTGAACCTGATATGAACATCGAATTCTAAAACTGGTCTCACAGGAAAGGTTCTAAAAATAGACAGTTAGAAGTAACAGCCTTCTTGTACTTAAGTCGGCATTGTGCCTTTTGTATTTAATTCCGATGCAATTTCTGTGTTTCACCGTCCATAAGAAGGTCCAAGGGATTCTGTAAACCGGAAGTGATTCATCGGAATCTACAATTCTTCTCACAGGAAAGGTTAAAAACGTACACAGTAAGAAGAGTGAGTGTTCTTGTACTTAAGTCGCCATTGTTCCTTTTGTATTTAATTCCGATGCAATTTCTGTGTTTCATCGTCAATAAGAAGGTCCAAGGGATACAGTAACCCTGAAAACAACATCGAAATCTAAAACTGATATAATAGGAATGATTCAAAACATAGACAGTAAGAAGAGTCAGTGTTCTTGTACGTAAGTCGGCATTGTGCCTTTAGTATTTAATTCCGATGGAATTTCTGTGTTTCGTCGTCAATACGAAGCTCCAAGGGATACAATAAACCTGAAGTGAAGCATCGGAATCTAAAACTGGTCTCACAGGAATGGCTCAAAACATAGACAGTAAGAACAGTCAGTCTTCTTGTACTTAAATCGGCATTGTGCCTTTTGTATTTAATTCCGATGCAATTTCCGTGTTTCATCGTCAATAAGACGGTCCAAGAGATACAGTAACCTTGAAATGAACATCGAAATCTAAAACTGGTGTCATAGGAAACATTCAAAACGTAGACAGTAAGAAGAGTCAGTATTCTTGTACTTAAGTGGGCATTGTGCCTTTCTATTTAATTCCGATGGAATTTCTGTGTTTCATCGTCAATAAGAATGTACAAGGGATACTGTAAACGTGAAGTGAAACACCGGAATCTAAAACTGGTCTCTCAGGAAAGGTTCAAATCATAGAATTTATGAAGAGTCAGTCGTCTTCTACTTATGTCGGCATTGTGCCTTTTGTATTTAATTACGATGCAGTTTCTATGTTTTATCGTCAATAAGAAGGTCCAAGGGATACAGTAAACCTGAAGTCAAGCATCGGAATCTCAAAGTGGTCTCACAGGAAAGGTTCAAACTTAGAGAGTTAGAAGAGTCAGTCTTCTTGTACAGAAGTCGGCATTCTGCCTTTTGTATTTAATTCCGATGCAATTTCTGTGTTTCATCGTCAATAAGAAGGTCCAAGGGATACAGTCAACCTGATGTGAAGCATCGGATTTTAAAAGTGGTCTCACAGGAAAGGTTAAAATCATATACACTAAGAAGAGTCAGTCTTCTTGTACTTAAGTCGGCATTGTGGCTTTTGTATTTAATTCTGATGCAATATCTGTGTTTCATCGTCAATAAGAAAGTCAAAGGGATACAGTAAACCTGAAGTGAACATCGGAATCTAAAACTGGTCGCACAGGAAAGGCTCAAAACATAGACAGTAAGAAGAGTCAGTCTACTTGTACTCATGTGGGCATTGAGCCATTTGTATTTAATTCCGATGCGATTTTTGTGTTTCATCGTCAATAAGAAGGTCCAAGGGATACAGTAAACCTGACGTGAAGCAGCGGAGTCTAAAACTGGTCTCAGAGGAAAGGTTCAAAGCACAAACAGTAAGAAGAGTCAGTCTTCTTGTACTTAAGTCGGCATTGTTCCTTTTGTATTTAATTCCGATGCAATTTCTGTGTTTCATCGTCAATAAGAAGGTCCAAGGTATACAGTAAACCTGAAGTGAAGCAGCGGAATCGAAAACTGGTCTCACAGGAAAGGTTAATATCATAGACAGTAAGAAGAGTCAGTCTTTTTGTACTTAAGTCGGCATTGTGGCTTTTGTATTTATTTCTGATGCAATTTCTGTGTTTCATCGTCAATAGGAGGTCCAAGGGATAAAGTAAACCTGAATTCAACATCAAAATCTAAAACTGGTCTCACAGGAAAGGTTCAAAACATAGACAGGAAGAAGAGTCAGTCTGCTTGTACTTAAGTCTGCATTGTGCATTTTGCGTTTAATTCCGATGCAATTTCTGTGTTTCATTTTCAATAAGAAGGTGTAAGGGATACAGTAAACCAGAAGTGAAGCATCGGAAACTATAACTGGTCTCCTAGGAAAGGTCAAAACATAGACAGTAAGAGGAGTCAGTCTTCTTGTGCTTAAGTCGGCATTGTTCCTTTTGTATTAAATTCCGATGCTATTTCCGTGTTTCATCGTCAATAAGAAGGTCAAAAGGATAGAGTAAACCTGAAGTGAAGCATCGGAATCTAAAATTGGTCTCACAGGAAAGGTTCAAAACATAGACAGTAAGAAGAGTCAGTCATCTTGTACTTGAGTAAGCATTGTGCCTTTGAATTTAATTCCGATGCAATTTCTGTGTTTCATCGTCAATAAGAAGGTCCAAGAGATACAGTAATCCTGAAGTGAAGCATCGGAATCAAAAATTGGTCTCACAGGAAAGGTTCTAAACACAGACAGTAAGAAGAATCATTATTCTTGTTCCTAAGTCGGAATTGAGCCTTTTGTATTTAATCCCGATGCAATTTCTGTGTTTCATCGTCAATAAGAAGGTCAAAGGGATAGAGTAAAACTGAAGTGAGGCATCGGAATCATAAACTGGTCTCTCAGGAATGGCTCAATACATAGACAGTAAGAAGAGTCTGTCATTTTGTACTTATTTCGGCATTGTGCTTTTGTATTTAATTCGGATGCAATTTCTGTGTTTCATTGTCATTAAGAAAGTCCAAGGGATACAGTAAACCGGAAGTGAAGCATCGGAATCTATAACTGGTCTCACAGGAGAGGCTCAAAACATAGACAGTAAGAAGAGTCAGCCTTCATGTACTTAAGTCGGCATTGTTCCTTTTGTATTAAATTCCGATGCAATTTCTGTGTTTCATCGTCAATAAGAAGGTCCAAGTGATAGAGTAAACATGAAGTGTAGCATCGGAATCAAAAAACTGGTCCCATAGGAAAGGTTAAACATAGACAGTAAGAAGAGTCAGTCTTCTTGTACTTTAGTCGGCATTGTGTCATTTGTATTTAATTCCGATGCAATTTCTGTGTTTCATCGTCAATAACAAGGTCCAAGGGATACTGTAAACTGGAAATGAAGCATAGGAATCTATAACTGGTCTCACAGGAATGGTTAAAATCATAGACATAAGAAGAATCAGTCTTCTTGTCCTTAAGTCGGCTTTGTGCATTTTGTATTTAGTTCCGATGGAATTTCTGTGTTTCATCGTCAATAAGAAGGTCGACGGCGTGCAGTAAACCTGAAGTGAAGCATCGGAGTCTAAAACTGGTCTCACAGGAAAGGTTCTAAACACAGACACTAAGAAGAATCATTCTTCTTGTACATCAGTTGCCATTGCGCCTTTTATATTTAATCCCGATGCAATTTCTGTGTTTCATCGTCAATAAGAAGGGCCAAGGGATACAGTAAAACTGATGTGAGGCATCGGAATCTAAAACTGGTCTCAAAGGAAAGGTTCTAAACATAGACAGTAAGAAAAGTCATTCTCCGTGCACTTAAGTCGGCATTGTGCCTTTTGCATTTAATCCCGATGCAATTTCTGTGTTTCATCGTCAGTAAGAAGGTCCAAGGGATACAGTAAAACTGAAGCGAAGCAATCGGAGTCTAAAACTGGTCTCAGAGGAAAGGTTCAAAACATTGACAGTAAGAAGAGTCAGTCTTCTTGTACTTAAGTCGGCATTGTTCCTTTTGTATTTAATTCCGATGCAATTTCTGTGTTTCATCGTCAATAAGAAGGGCCGAGGGATACAGTAAACCTGAAGTGAAGCATCTGAATCTAAGACTGGTCTCAAGGGAAAGGTTAAAATCATAGACAGTAAGAAGAGTCAGTCTTCTTGTACTTAAGTCGGCATTGTGCCTTTTGTACTTAATTCCGATGCAATTTCTGTGTTTCATCGTCAATAAGAAGGTCCAAGGCAAGCAGTAAACCTGAAGTGAAGCATCGGAATCTAAAACTGGTCTCACAGGAAAGGTTCGAAACATACACAGTAAGAAGAGTCAGTCTTCTTTTACTTAAGTCGGCATTGTGCCTTTTGTATATAATTCCGATCCAATTTCTGTGTTTCATCGTCAATAATAAGGTCCAAGGGATACAGTAAACCTGAAGTGAAGTATCAGAATCCAAAACTGGTCTCACAGGACAGGGTCAAATCATAGACAGTAAGAGGAGTCAGTCCTCTTGTACTTACGACAGCATTGTGCCTTTTGTATTTAATTCCGATGCAATTTCTGTGTTTCATCGTCAATAAGAAAGTCCAAGGGATACAGTAAACCTGAAATGAACACCAAAATCTAAAACTGGGTCACAGGAAAGGTTCAAAACATAGACGGTAAGAAGAGTCAGTCTTCTTGTACTTAACTCGGCATTGTTCCTTTTGTATTTAATTCCGATGCAATTTCTGTGTCATCGTCAATAAGGAGGTCCATGGAATACAGTCAACCTGAAGTGAAGCATCGGAATCTATGAATTTAACCTTTCCTGTGAGACCAGTTTTAGACAGTAAGAAGAGTCGGTCTTCTTGTACTTATGTCGGCATTGTGCCTTTTGTATTTAATTCCGATGCAATTTTTGGGTTTCATCGTCAATAAGAAGGTCCAAGGGATACAGTAACCATGAAATGAACATCGAAATCTAAAACTGGTCTCATAGGAAAGGTTCAAAACATAGACAGTAAGAAGAATCAGTCTTCTTGTACTTAAGTCGGAATTGTACCTTTAGTATTTAATTCCGATGGAATTTTGTGTTTCATCGTCAATAAGATGGTCCAAGATATACAGTAATCCTGAAGTGAAGCATCGGAATCAAAAACTGATCTCATAGAATAGGTTCTAAACACAGACAGTAAGAAGAATCATTCTTTTTGTACATAAGTCGGAATTGTGCCTTTTGTATTTAATCCCGATGCAATTTCTGTGTTTTATCGTCAATAAGTAGGTCCAAGGGATACAGTAAAACTGAAGTGAGGCATCGGTATCTGAAACTGGTCTTACAGGATAGGTTCTAATAATAGACAGTAAGAAGTGTCAGTCTACTTGTACTTAAGTGGGCATTGTGCCGTTTGTATTTAATTTCGATGCAATTTCTGTGTTTCATTGTCAGTAAGAAAGTCCAAGGGAGACACTAAACTTGAAGTGAAGCAATCGGAGTCTAAAACTGGTCTCAGAGGAAAGATTCAAAACATTGACAGTGAGAAGAGTCAGTCTTCTTGTACTTAAGTCGGCATTGTTCCATTTGAATTTAATTCCGATGCAATTTCTGTGTTTCATCGTCAATAAGAAGGTCCAAGGGATACAGTAAACCTGAAGTGAAGCATCGGAATCTGAAACTGGTCTAACAGGAAAGGTTAAAATCATAGACAGTAAGAAGAGTCAGTCTTCCTGTACTTAAGTCGGCATTGTGCCTTTTGTATTTAATTCTGGTGCTATTTCTGTGTTTCATCGTCAATAAGGAGGTACAAGGGATACAGTAAACCTGAAGTGAAGGATCAGAATCTAAATCTGGTTTCACAGGAATGGCTCAAAACATAGACAGTAAGAAGAGTCAGTCTTCTTGTACTTAAGTCGGCATTGTGCCTTTTGTATTTCATTCCGATGCAATTTCTGTGTTTCATCGTCAATAAGCAGGTAAAAGGGATACAGTAAATCTGAAGTGAAGCATCCGAGTGTAAAACTGGTCTCACATGAAAGGTTCAAACATAGACAGTACGAAGAGTCAGTCATCTTGTACCTAAGTGGGCATTGTGCCTTTTGTATTTAATTCCGATGCAATTTCTCTGTTTCATCGTCAATAAGAAGGTCGAAGGAATGCAGTAAACCTGAAGTGAAGCATCGGAGTGTAAAAGTGGTCTCACAGGAAAGGTTCAATCATAGACAGTAAGAAGAGTCCGTCCTCTTGTACTTAAGTCGGCATTGTGCCTTTTGTATTTCATTCCGATGCAATTTCTGCGTTTCATCGTCAATAAGAAGGTAAAAGGGATAGAGTAATGCTGAAGTGAAGCATCGGAATCTAAAACTGGTCTCACAGGAAAGGTTAAAATCATAGACAGTGAGAAGAGTCTGTCTTCTTGTACTTAATTCGGCATTGTGCCTTTTGTATTTAATTCTGATGCAATTTCTGTCTTTCATCGTCAATAAGGAGGTCCAAGGGATACAGTAAACCCGAAGTGAAACTTCGGAATCTAAAACTGGTCTCACAGGAATGGCTGAAAACATAGACTGTAAGAAGAGTCAGTGTTCGTGTACTTAAGTCGGCATTGTGCCTTTTGTATTTAATTCCGATGCAATTTCTGTGTTTCACCGTCATTAAGAAGGTCCAAGGGATAAAGTAAACCTGAAATGGACATCGAAATCTAAAACTGGTCTAACAGGATGGGTTCAAAACATAGACAGCAAGAAGAGTCAGTCTTCTTGTACTTAAGTCGGCATTGTGCCTTTTGTGTTAAATTCCGATGCAATATCTGTGTTTCATCGTCAATAAGAAGGTCCAAGGGATAGAGTAAACCTGAAGTGTAGCATCGGAATAAAAAACTGGTCCCATAGGATAGGTTCAAACATAGACAGTAAGAAGAGTCAGTCTTCTTGTACTTTAGTCGGCATTGTGTCTTTTGTATTTAATTCCGATGCAATTTCTGTGTTTCATCGTCAATAACAAGGTCCAAGGGATACTGTAAACCGGAAGTGAAGCATAGGAATCTATAACTGGGCTCACAGGAATTATTCAAAACATAGACATAAGAAGAATCAGTCCTCTTGTACTTAAGTCAGTATTGTGCCCTTTGTATTTAATGCCGATGCAATTTCTGTGTTTCATCGTCAATAAGAAAGTTCAAGGGATACAGTAAACCTGATATGAACACCGAAATCTAAGACTGTTCTCACAGGAAAGGTTCAAAACATAGACAGTAAGAAGAGTCAGTCTTCTTGTACTTAAGTGGGCATTGATCCTTTTGTATTTAATACCGATGCAATTTCTGTGTTTCATCGTCAATAAGAGGGTCCTAGGTATACAGTAAACCTGAAGTGAGGCAGCGGAGTCTAAAACTGGTCTCAGAGGAAAGGTTCAAAACATAGACAGTAATAAGAGTCAGTCTTCTTGAACTTAAGTCTGCATTGTTCCTTTTGTATTTAATTTCGATTCAATTTCTGTGTTTCATCGTGAATTAGATGGTCCAAGGTATACAGTAAACCTGAAGTGAAGCATCAAAATCTAAAACTGGTCTCACAGGAAAGGTTAAAATCATAGACAGTAAGAAGAGTCTGTCTTCTTGTACTTAAGTCAGCATTGTGCCTTTTGTATTTAATTCTGATGCAATTTCTGTGTTTCATCGTCAATAAGGAGGTCCAAGGGATACAGTAAACCTGAAGTGACACTTCGGAATCTAAAACTGGTCTCACAGGAATGGCTCAAAACATAGACATTAAGAAGAGTCAGTGTTCGTGTACTTAAGTCGGCATTGTGCCTTTTGTATTTAATTCCGATGAAATTCCTGTGGTCTCTTCCCCATTAAGAAGGTCCAAGGGATAAAGTAAAGCTGAAATGAACATCAAAATCTAAAACTGGTCTCACAGGAAAGGTTCAAAACGTAGACAGTAAGAAGAGTCAGTCTCCATGTACTTAAGTCAGCATTGTGCCTTTTGTATTTAATTCCGATGCAATTTCTGTGTTTCATCGTCAATACGATGGTCCAAGAGATACAGTAAACCTGACGTGAAGCATCGGAATCAAAAACTGGTCTCACAGGAAAGGTTCTAAACACAGACACTAAGAAGAATCATTCTTCTTGTACTTAAGTTGCCATTGCGCCTTTTATAGTTAATCACGATGCAATTTCTGTGTTTCGTCGTCAATAAGAAGGTCCAAGGTATGCAGTAAACCTGAAGTGAAGCATTGGAATCTAAAACTGGTCTCACATCAATGGTTAAAATCATAGACAGTAAGAAGAGTCTGTCTTCGTGTACTTACGTCGACATTGTGCCTTTTGTATTTAATTCTGATGCAATTTCTGTGTTTCATCGTCAATAAGAAGGTCGACGTGGTGCAGTTAACCTGAAGTGAAGCATTGGAGTCTAAAACTGGTCTCACAGGAAAGGTTCAAGTCATAGAATCTAAGAAGAATCAGTCCTCTTGTACTTAAGTCAGCATTGTGCCCTTTGTATTTAATGCCGATGCAATTTCTGTGTTTCATCGTCAATAAGAAAGTCCAAGGGATACAGTAAACCTGAAATGAACACCGAAATCTAAAACTGGTCTCACAGGAAAGGTTCAAAACATAGACAGTAAGAAGAGTCTGTCTTCTTGTACTTAAGTCGGCATTGTGCCTTTTGTATTTAATTCTGATGCAATTTCTGTGTTTCATCGTCAATAAGGAGGTCCAAGGGATGCAGTAAACCTGAAGTGAAACTTCGGAATCTAAAACTGGTCTCACAGGAATGGCTCAAAGCATAGACAGTAAGAAGAGTCAGTGTTCGTGTACTTAAGTCGGCATTGTGCCTTTTGTAATTAATCCCGATGACATTTCTGTGTTTCTTCGCCATTAAGAAGGTCCAAGGGATAAAGTAAAGCTGAAATGAACATCAAAATCTAAAACTGGTCTCACAGGAAAGGTTCAAAACGTAGACAGTAAGAAGAGTCAGTCTCCTTGTACTTAAGTCAGCATTGTGCCTTTTGTATTTAATTCCGATGCAATTTCTGTGTTTCATCGTCAATAAGAAGGTCCAAGAGATACAGTAAACCTGAAGTGAAGCATCGGAATCAAAAACTGGTCTCACCGGAAAGGTTCTAAACACAGACACTAAGAAGAATCATTCTTCTTGTACTTAAGTTGGCATTGCGCCTTTTATATTTAATCCCGATGCAATATCTGTGTTTCATCGTCAATAAGAATGTCCAAGGGATACAGTAAAACTGATGTGAGGCATCGGAATCTAAAACTGGTCTTACAGGAAAGATTCTAATAATAGACAGTAAGAAGAGTCAGTTTACTTGTACTTAAGTGGGCATTGTGCCTTTTGTATTTAATTCCGATGCAATGTCTGTATTTCATTGTCAATAAGAAGTTCCAAGGTATACAGTAAACCGGAAGTGAAGCATCGCAATCTATAACTGGTCTCACAGGATAGGGTCAAATCATCGACAGTAAGAGGAGTCAGTCCTCTTGTACTTACGTCAGCATTGTGCCTTTTGTATTTAATTCCGATGTAATTTTGTGTTTCATCGTCAATAAGAAAGTCCAAGGGATGCAGTAAACCTGAAATGAACACCAAAATCTAAAACTGGGTCACAGGAAAGGTGTCAAAACATAGACAGTAAGAAGAGTCAGTCTTCTTGTTCTTAAGTCGGCATTGTGCCGTTTGTATTTAATTCCGATGCAATTTCTGTGAAGCATAGGAATCTAAAACTGGTCTCACAGGAAAGGTTCAATCATAGACAGTAAGAAGCGTCAGTCTCGTTGTACATAAGTCGGCATTGTGCCTTTTGTATATCATTCCGATGCAATTACTGTGTTTCCTCGTCAATAAGTACGTCGAAGGGATGCAGTAAACCTGAAGTGAAGCATCGGAATCTAAAACTGGTCTAACAGGAAAGGTTCAAAACATAGACAGTACGAAGAGTCAGTCTACTTGTTCTTAAGTCGGCGTTGTTCCTTTTGTATTTAATTCCGATGGAATTTCTGTGTTTCATCGTAAATAAGAAGGTCCAATGGATACAGTAAACCTGAAGTGGCGAATCGGAATTTAAAACTTGTCTCACAGGAAAGGTTCAAAACATAGACAGTAAGAAGAGTCAGTCTTCTTGTACTTAAGTTGGCTTTGTTCGTTTTGTATTTAATTCCGATGCAATTTCTGTGTTTCATCGTCAATGTGAAGATCCAAGGGATACAGTAAAGCTGAAGTGAAACATCGGAATCTGAAACTGGTCTCACAGGATAGGGTCAAATCATAGACAGTAAGAGGAGTCAGTCTTCTTGTGCCTAAGTCGGCGTTGTGCCGTTTGTATTTAATTCCGATGCTATTTCTGTGTTTCATCGTCAATAAGAAGGTCCAAGGGATACTGTAAACCGGAAGTGAAGCATCGGAATCTATAACTGGTCTCACAGGAAAGGTTCAAAGCATAGACCGTAAGAAGAGTTAGTCTTCTTGTACTTAAGTCGGCATTGTTACTTTTGTATATAATTCGGAAGCAATTTCTGTGTTTCATCGTCAGTAAGAAGGTCCAAGGGATACAGTCAACCTGACGTGAAGCATCGGAATCTAAAACTGGTCTCACAGGAAAGGTTCAAAACATAGACATAAGAAGAATCAGTCTTCCTGTACTTAAGCCGGCATTGTGCATTTTGTATTTAATTCCGATGCAATTTCTGTGTTTCGTCGTTAATAAGAAGGACCAAGGGATACTGTAAACCGGAAGTGAAACATCGGAATCTATAACTGGTCTCACAGGAATGGTTAAAAACATAGAGAGTAAGAAGAACCAGTCTTCTTGTACTTAAGTCGGCATTGTTCCTTTTGTATTTAATCCCGATGCAATTTCAGTGTTTCATCGTGAATAAGAAGGTCCAAGGTATACAGTCAACCTGAAGTGAAGCATCGGAATCTAAAACTGGTCTCACAGGAAAGATTAAAATCATAGACAGTAAGAAGAGTGAGTCTTCTAGTACTTAAGACGGCATTGTGCCTTTCGTATTTATATCTGATGCAATTCCTGTGTTTTATCGTCAATAAGAAGGTCCAAGGGATACAGTAAACCTGAAGTGAAGCATCGGAATCCAAAACTGGTCCCACAGGAATGGCTCAAAGCATAGACAGTAAGAAGTGTCAGTCTTCTTGTACTTAAGTCGGCATTGTGCCTTTTGTATTTATTTCCGTTGCAATTTCTGTGTTTCATCGTCAGTAAGAAGGCCCAAGGGATACAGTAACAATGAAATGAAAATCGAAAGCTAAAACTGGTCTCATAGGAAAGGTTCGAAACATAGACAGTAAGAAGAGTCAGTCTTCTTGTACTTAGGTCAGCATTATGCCTTTTGTATTTAATTCCGATGCAATTTCTGTGTTTCGTCTTCAATAAGAAGGTCAGAGAGATACAGTAAATCTGAAGTGAAGCATCGGAACCTAAAACTGGTCTCACAGGAAAGGTTCAAAACATAGAAAATAAGACGAATCAGTCTTCTTGTACCTAAGTCGGCATTGTTCCTTTTGTATTTAATTCTGATTCAATTTCTGTGTTTCATCGTCAATAAGAATGTCCAAGGGATACAGTCAACCTGAAGTGAAGCATCGGAATCTTAAACTGCTCTCACAGGAAAGGTTAAAATCATAGACAGTAAGAAGAGTCTCTCTTCTTGTACTTAAGTTGGCGTTGTGCCTTTTGTATTTAATCCTGATGCAATTTCTGTGTTTTGTCTTCAATAAGAAGGTCCAAGGGATACAGTCAACCTGAAGTGGAGCATCGGAATCTAAAACTGGTCACACAGGAAAGGTTGAAACCATACACAGTAAGAAGAGTCAGTCTTCTTGTACTTAAGTCGGCATTGTGCCTTTTGTATTTAATTCCGATGCAATTTCTGTGTTTCATCGTCAATAAGAAGGTCCAAGGGGTACAGTAAACCTGAAGTGAAGCATCGGAATCTAAAACTGGTCTCACAGGGATGGCTCAAAACATAGACAGTAAGAAGAGTCACTCTTCTTGTACTTAAATCGGCATTGTGTCTTTGTATTTAATTCCGATGCAATTTCTGTGTTTCGTCGCAATAAGAAGGTCCAAGAGATACAGTAAACCTGAAGTGAACCATCGCAATCTAAAACTGGTCTCACTGGAAATGTTTAAAGCATAGAAAATAAGAAGAGTCAGTCTTCTTGTACTTAAGTCGGCATTGTGCGTTTTCTATTTCATTCCGATGCAATATCTGTGTTTCATCGTCAATAAGAATGTACAAGGGATACAGTAAACCTGAAGTGAAGCATAGGAGTCTAAAACTGGTCTCACAGGAAAGGATCAATCACAGACAGTAAGAAGAGTCAGTCTACTTGTACTTAAGTCGGCATTGTTCCTTTTGTATTTAATTCCGATGCAATATCTGTGTTTCCTCGTCAATAAAAAGGTCCAAGGAATACAGTCGACCTGAAGTGGAGCATCGGAATCTAAAACTGGTAACACAGGAAAGGTTGAAACCATACACAGTAAGAAGAGTCAGTCGTCTTGTACTTAAGTCGGCATTGTGCCTTTTGTATTTAATTCCGATGCAATTTCTGTGTTTCATCGTCAATAAGAAGGTCCAAGGGGTACAGTAAACCTGAAGTGACGCATCGGAATATAAAACCGGTCTTACAGGAAAGGTTCAAATCATAGACAGTACGAACAGTCAATCTTCTGGTACTTAAGTCGGCATTGTGCCTTTTGTATTTATTTCCGATGCAATTTCTGTGTTTCGTCGACAATAAGAAGGTCCAAGGTATACTGTAAACTGGAAGTGAAACATCGGAATCTATAACTGGTCTCACAGGAAAGGTTCAAAACATAGACAGTAAGAAGAACCAGTCTTCTTGTGCTTAGGTCGGCATTGTTCCTTTTGTATTTAATTCCGATGCAATTTCTGTGTTTCATCGTAAATTAGAGGGTCCAAGGGATACAGTAAACCTGAAGTGAAATATCGGAATCTAAAACTGGTCTCACAGGAAAGGTTCAAATTATAGAATATAAGAAGAGTCAGTCCTCTTCTACTTATGTCGGAATTGTACCTTTTGTATTTAATTCCGACGAAATTTCTGTGTTTCATCGTCAATAAGAAGGTCCAAGGGATACAGTAAACATCAAGTGAAATTTTGGAATCCATAACTGGACTCACAGGAGAGGTTCAAAACATAGACTGTAAGAAGAGTCAATCTTCTGGTACTTAAGTCGGCATTGTGCCTTTTGTATTTATTTCCGATGCAATTTCTGTGTTTCGTCGTCAATAAGAAGGTCCAAGAGATACAGGAAACCTGAAGTGAAGCATCGGAATGCAAAACTGGTCTCACTGGACAGATTCAAAACATAGATAATAAGAAGAGTCAGTCTTCTTGTACTTAAGTCGGCATTGTGCCTTTTGTGTTTAATTCCGATGCAATTTCTGTGTTTCATCATCAATAAGAAGGTCCAAGGGATACAGTAAATCTGAGGTGAAGCATCTGAATCTAAAACTGGTCTCACAGGAAAGGTTCAAAACATAGACATAAGAAGAAACAGTGTTCTTGTACTTAAGTCGGCATTGTGCATTTTGTATTTAATTCCTATGCTATTTCTGTGTTTAATCGTCAATAAGACGGTCCAAGGGATACTGTAAACCGGAAGTGAAGCATCGGAATCTATAACTGGTCTCACAGGAAAGGTTCAAAACATAGACAGTACGAAGAGTCTGTGTTCTTCTTCTTAAGTCGGCATTGTTCCTTTTGCATTTAATTCCGATGCAATTTCTGTGTTTCATCGACAATAACAAGGTCCAAGGGATACGGTAAACCTGAGGTGAAGCATCGGAATCTAAAACTGGTCTCACAGGAAAGGTTCAAAGCATAGACATAAGAAGAATAAGTCTTCCTGTACTTAAGTCGGCATTGTGCATTTTGTATTTAATTCAGATGCAATTTCTGTGTTTCGTAGTCAATTAGAAGGTCCAAGGGATACTGTAAACCGGAAGTGAAACATTGGAATCTATAACTGGTCTCACAGGAAAGGTTCAAAACATAGAGAGTAAGAAGAACCAGTCTTCTTGTACTTAAGTCGGCATTGTGCCTTTTGTATGTAATTCTGATGCAATTTCTGTGTTTCATCGTCAATGAGAAGGTCTAAGAGATACAGTAGACTTGAAATGAACATCTAAATCTAAAATAGGTCTCATAGGAAAGATTCCAAACATAGACAGTAAGAAGAGTCAGTATTCTTGTACTTAAGTGGGCATTGTGCCTTTTGTATTTAATTCCGGTGGAATCTCTGTGTTTCATCGTCAATAAGAAGGTCCAAGGGAAACAGTAAACCTGAAGTGCAGCATCGGAATCTAAAACTGGTCTCACAGAAAAGATTCAAATCATAGAGAGTAAGGAGAGTCAGTCTTCTTGTACTTAAGTCGGCATTGTGCCTTTTGTATTTAATTACGATGCAATTTCTGTGTTTCATCGTCAATAAGAAGGTCCAAGGTATACAATAAATCTGAAGTGAAGCATCGGAATCTAAAACTTATCTCACACGAAAGGTTCAATCATAGAATGTAAGAAGAATCAGTCCTCTTGTACTTAAGTCTGCATTGTGCCTTTTGTATGTAATTCCGATGCAATTTCTGTGTTTCATCGTCAATATGAAGATCCAAAGGATACAGTAAACCTGAAGTGAAGCATACGAATCTAAAACTGGTCTCACACGAAAGGCTCAAATCGGAGAATGTAAGAAGAGACTGTCTTCTTGTACTTATGTCGGCATTGTGCCTTTTGTATTCAATTCCGATGCAAATTCTGTGTTACATCGTCAATATGAAGGTCCAAGGGATTCAGTAAACCGGAAGTGAAATATGGAATCTAAAACTGGTCTCACAGGAAAGGTTCAATTCATAGAATTTAAGAATAGTCAGTCCTCTTCTACTTATGTCGGCATTGTGACTTTTGTATTTAATTCCGATGGAATTTCTGTGTTTCATCGTCAGTAAGAAGGTCCAAGGGGTACAGTAAACCTGAAGTGAAGCATCGGAATCTAAAATTGGTCTCACAGGGATAAGTCAAAACATAGACAGTAGGAAGAGTCAGTCTTCTTGTACTTAAATCGGCATTGTGTCTTTGTATTTAATTCCGATGCAAATTCTGTGTTTCGTCGCAATAAGAAGGTCCAAGAGATGCAGTAAACCTGAAATGAAGCATCGTAATCTAAAACTGGTCTCACTGGAATGGTTTTAAGTATAGAAAATAAGAAGAGTCAGTCTTCCTGTACGTTAGTCGGCATTGTGCGTTTTGTATTTAATTCCGATGGAATTTCTGTGTTTCATCGTCAATAAGAACGTACAAGGGATACAGTAATCCTGAAGTGAAGCATCGGAGTCTAAAACTGGTCTCACAGGAAAGGTTCAATCATAGAAAGTAAGATGAGTCAGTCTCCTTGTAATTAAGACGGCATTGTGCCTTTTGTATTTCATTCCGATGCAATTTCTGTGTTTCGTAGTCAATAAGAAGGTCCAAGGAATGCAGTAAACCTGAAGTGGAGCATCGGAATCTAAACCTGGTTTCACAGGAAAGGACAAAACATAGACAGTACGAAGAGTCAGTCTTCTCGTTCTTAAATCGGCATTGTTCCTTTTGTATTTAATTCCGATGCAATTTCTGTGTTTCATCGTCAATAAGAAGGTCCAAGGGAGACAGTAAACCTGAAGTGCAGCATCGGAATCTAAAACTGGTCTCACAGAAAAGATTCAAAACATAGATAATAAGAAGAGTCAGTCTTCTTGTACTTAAGTCGGCATTGTGCCTTTTGTGTTTAATTCCGATGCAATTTCTGTGTTTCATCATCAATAAGAAGGTCCAAGGGATACAGTAAATCTGAGGTGAAGCATCTGAATCTAAAACTGGTCTCACAGGAAAGGTTCAAAACATAGACATAAGAAGAAACAGTGTTCTTGTACTTAAGTCGGCATTGTGCATTTTGTATTTAATTCCTATGCTATTTCTGTGTTTAATCGTCAATAAGACGGTCCAAGGGATACTGTAAACCGGAAGTGAAGCATCGGAATCTATAACTGGTCTCACAGGAAAGGTTCAAAACATAGACAGTACGAAGAGTCTGTGTTCTTCTTCTTAAGTCGGCATTGTTCCTTTTGCATTTAATTCCGATGCAATTTCTGTGTTTCATCGACAATAACAAGGTCCAAGGGATACGGTAAACCTGAGGTGAAACATCGGAATCTAAAACTGGTCTCACAGGAAAGGTTCAAAACATAGACATAAGAAGAATAAGTCTTCCTGTACTTAAGTCGGCATTGTGCATTTTGTATTTAATTCAGATGCAATTTCTGTGTTTCGTAGTCAATAAGAAGGTCCAGGGGATACTGTAAACCGGAAGTGAAACATCGGAATCTATAACTGGTCTCACAGGAAAGGTTGAAAACATAGAGAGTAAGAAGAACCAGTATTCTTGTACTTAAGTCGGCATTGTGCCTTTTGTATTTAATTCTGATGCAATTTCTGTGTTTCATCGTCAATAAGAAGGTCCAAGGGAAACAGTAAACCTGAAGTGCAGCATCGGAATCTAAAACTGGCCTCACAGAAAAGATTCAAATCATAGAGAGTAAGGAGAGTCAGTCTTCTTGTACTTAAGTCGGCATTGTGCCTTTTGTATTTAATTCCGATGCAATTTCTGTGTTTCATCGTCAATAAGAAGGTCCAAGGTATACAATAAATCTGAAGTGAAGCACCGGAATCTAAAACTTATCTCACACGAAAGGTTCAATCATAGAATGTAAGAAGAATCAGTCCTCTTGTACTTAAGTCTGCATTGTGCCTTTTGTATGTAATTCCGATGCAATTTCTGTGTTTCATCGTCAATATGAAGATCCAAAGGATACAGTAAACCTGAAGTGAAGCATACGAATCTAAAACTGGTCTCACAGGAAAGGGCCAAATCGGAGAATAAAAGAAGAGACTGTCTTCTTGTACTTATGTCGGCATTGTTCCTTTTGTATTTAATTCCGATGCAATTTCTGTGTTTCATCGTAAATTAGAGGGTCCAAGGGATACAGTAATCCTGAAGTGAAATATCGGAATCTAAAACTGGTCTCACAGGAAAGGTTCAAATTATAGAATATAAGAAGAGTCAGTCCTCTTCTACTTATGTCGGCATTGTGCCTTTTGTATTTAATTCCGATTAAATGTCTGTGTTTCATCGTCAATAAGAAGGTCCAAGGGATACAGTAAACCTCAAGTGAAATTTTGGAATCTATAACTGGACTCACAGGAGAGGTTCAAACATAGACTGTAAGAAGAGTCAATCTTCTGGTACTTAAGTCGGCATTGTGCCTTTTGTATTTATTTCCGATGCAATTTCTGTGTTTCCTCGTCAATAAGAAGGTCCAAGAGATACAGGAAACCTGAAGTGAAGCATCGGAATGCAAAACTGGTCTCACTGGACAGATTCAAAACATAGATAATAAGAAGAGTCAGTATTCTTGTACTTAAGTCATCATTGTGCCTTTTGTGTTTAATTCCGATGCAATTTCTGTGTTTCATCGACAATAACATGGTCCAAGGGATACAGTAAACCTGAGGTGAAGCATCGGAATCTGAAACTGGTCTCACAGGAGAGGTTCAAAACATAGACATAAGAAGAATAAGTCTTCCTGTACTAAAGTCGGCATTGTGCATTTTGTATTTAATTCAGATGCAATTTCTGTGTTTCGTAGTCAATAAGAAGGTCCAAGGGATACTGTAAACCGGAAGTGAAACATCGGAATCTATAACTGGTCTCACAGGAAAGGTTCAAAACATAGAGAGTAAGAAGAACCAGTCTTCTTGTACTTAAGTCGGCATTGTGCCTTTTGTATGTAATTCTGATGCAATTTCTGTGTTTTATCGTCAATAGGAAGGTCCAAGGGATACGGTAAACCTGAAGTGAAGCATCGGAATCTAAAACTGGTCTCACAGGAATGGCTCAAAACATAGACAGTAAGAAGAGTCAGTCTTCTGTCACTTAAATCGGCATTGTGCCTCTTGTATTTAATTCCGATGCAATTTCTGTGTTTCATCGTCAATGAGAAGGTCTAAGAGATACAGTAGCCTCGAAATGAACATCTAAATCTAAAATTGGTCTCATAGGAAAGATTCCAAACATAGTCAGTAAGAAGAGTCAGTATTCTTGTACTTAAGTGGGCATTGTGCCTTTTGTATTTAATTCCGGTGGAATCTCTGTGTTTCATCGTCAATAAGAATGTACATGGGATACAGTAAACCTGAAGTGAAGCATCGGAGTCTAAAACTGGTCTCACAGGAAAGGTTCAATCATAGAAAGTAAGATGAGTCAGTCTCCTTGTAATTAAGACGGCATTGTGCCTTTTGTACTTCATTCCGATGCAATTTCTGTGTTTCCTAGTCAATAAGAAGGTCCAAGGAATGCAGTAAACCTGAAGTGAAGCAGCGGAATCTAAACCTGGTTTCACAGGAAAGGACAAAACATAGACAGTACGAAGAGTCAGTCTTCTCGTTCTTAAGTCGGCATTGTTCCTTTTGTATTTAATTCCGATGCAATTTCTGTGTTTCATCGTCAATAAGAAGGTCCAAGGGAAACAGTAAACCTGAAGTGCAGCATCGGAATCTAAAACTGGTCTCACAGAAAAGATTCAAATCATAGAGAGTAAGGAGAGTCAGTCTTCTTGTACTTAAGTCGGCATTGTGCCTTTTGTATTTAATTACGATGCAATTTCTGTGTTTCATCGTCAATAAGAAGGTCCAAGGTATACAATAAATCTGAAGTGAAGCATCGGAATCTAAAACTTATCTCACACGAAAGGTTCAATCATAGAATGTAAGAAGAATCAGTCCTCTTGTACTTAAGTCTGCATTGTGCCCTTTGTATGTAATTCCGGTGCAATTTCTGTGTTTCATCGTCAATATGAAGATCCAAAGGATACAGTAAACCTGAAGTGAAGCATACGAATCTAAAACTGGTCTCACACGAAAGGCTCAAATCGGAGAATGTAAGAAGAGACTGTCTTCTTGTACTTATGTCGGCATTGTGCCTTTTGTATTCAATTCCGATGCAATTTCTGTGTTACATCGTCAATATGAAGGTCCAAGGGATTCAGTAAACCGGAAGTGAAATATGGAATCTAAAACTGGTCTCACAGGAAAGGTTCAATTCATAGAATTTAAGAATAGTCAGTCCTCTTCTACTTATGTCGGCATTGTGACTTTTGTATTTAATTCCGATGCAATTTCTGTTTTCATCGTCAATAAGAAGGTCCAAGGGATACAGTAAACATGAAGTGAAACATTGGGTTCAATAACTGGACTCACAGGAAAGGTTTAAATCATAGACAGTAAGAAGAGTCAGTCTTTTTGTACTTAAATCGGCATAGTGCCTTTTATATTTAATTCCGATGCAATTTCTGTGTTTCGTCGCAATAAGAAGGTCCAAGAGATACAGTAAACCTGAAGTGAAGCATCGGAATCTAAAGCTGGTGTCACTGGAAAGGTTTAAAGCATAGAAAATAAGAAGAGTCAGTCTTCTCGTACATAAGTCGGCATTGTGCGTTTTGTATTTAATTCCGATGCAATTTCTGTGTTTAATCGTCAATAAGAAGGTCCAAGGAATACTGTAAACCGGAAGTGAAGGATCGGAATCTATAACTGGTCTCACAGGAAAGGTTCTAAACATAGACAGTAAGAAGAGTCAGTCTTCTTGTACTTAAGTCGGCATTGTTCCTTTTGTATTTATTTCCCATGCAATATCTGTGTTTCATCGACAATAAGAAGGTCCAAGGAATACAGTCAACCTGAAGTGGAGCATCGGAATCTAAAACTGGTCACCCAGGAAAGGTAAAAATCATAGACAGTAAGAAGAGTCAGTCTTCTTGTACTTAAGTCGGAATTGTGCGTTTTGTATTTAATTCCGATGGAATTTCTGTGTTTCATCGTCAATAAGAAGGTCCAAGGGGTACAGTAAACCTGAAGTGGAGCATCGGAATCTAAAATTGGTCTCACAGGGATAAGTCAAAACATAGACAGTAGGAAGAGTCAGTCTTCTTGTACTTAAATCGGCATTGTGTCTTTGTATTTAATTCCGATGCAATTTCTGTGTTTCGTCGCAATAAGAAGGTCCAAGAGATGCAGTAAACCTGAAATGAAGCATCGGAATCTAAAACTGGTCTCACTGGAATGGTTTTAAGTATAGAAAATAAGAAGAGTCAGTCTTCCTGTACGTTAGTCGGCATTGTGCGTTTTGTATTTAATTCCGATGGAATTTCTGTGTTTCATCGTCAATAAGAACGTACAAGGGATACAGTAATCCTGAAGTGAAGCATCGGAGTCTAAAACTGGTCTCAGAGGAAAGGTTCAATCATAGAAAGTAAGATGAGTCAGTCTCCTTGTAATTAAGACGGCATTGTGCCTTTTGTATTTCATTCCGATGCAATTTCTGTGTTTCCTAGTCAATAAGAAGGTCCAAGGAATGCAGTAAACCTGAAGTGAAGCATCGGAATCTAAACCTGGTTTCACAGGAAAGGACAAAACATAGACAGTACGAAGAGTCAGTCTTCTCGTTCTTAAATCGGCATTGTTCCTTTTGTATTTAATTCCGATGCAATTTCTGTGTTTCATCGTCAATAAGAAGGTCCAAGGGAAACAGTAAACCTGAAGTGCAGCATCGGAATCTAAAACTGGTCTCACAGAAAAGATTCAAATCATAGAGAGTAAGGAGAGTCAGTCTTCTTGTACTTAAGTCGGCATTGTGCCTTTTGTATTTAATTCCAATGCAATTTCTGTGTTTCATCGTCAATAAGAAGGTCCAAGGTATAAAATAAATCTGAAGTGAAGCATCAGAATCTAAAACTTATCTCACACGAAAGGTTCAATCATAGAATGTAAGAAGAATCAGTCCTCTTGTACTTAAGTCTGCATTGTGCCTTTTGTATGTAATTCCGATGCAATTTCTGTGTTTCATCGTCAATATGAAGATCCAAAGGATACAGTAAACCTGAAGTGAAGCATACGAATCTAAAACTGGTCTCACAGGAAAGGCTCAAATCGGAGAATGTAAGAAGAGACTGTCTTCTTGTACTTATGTCGGCATTGTGCCTTTTGTATTCAATTCCGATGCAATTTCTGTGTTACATCGTCAATATGAAGGTCCAAGGGATTCAGTAAACCGGAAGTGAAATATGGAATCTAAAACTGGTCTCACAGGAAAGGTTCAATTCATAGAATTTAAGAATAGTCAGTCCTCTTCTACTTATGTCGGCATTGTGACTTTTGTATTTAATTCCGATGCAATTTCTGTTTTCATCGTCAATAAGAAGGTCCAAGGGATACAGTAAACATGAAGTGAAACATTGGGTTCAATAACTGGACTCACAGGAAAGGTTTAAATCATAGACAGTAAGAAGAGTCAGTCCTTTTGTACTTAAATCGGCATTGTGCCTTTTGTATTTAATTCCGATGCAATTTCTGTGTTTCGTCGCAATAAGAAGGTCCAAGAGATACAGTAAACCTGAAGTGAAGCATCGGAATCTAAAGCTGGTGTCACTGGAAAGGTTTAAAGCATAGAAAATAAGAAGAGTCAGTCTTCTTGTACGTAAGTCGGCATTGTGCGTTTTGTATTTAATTCCGATGCAATTTCTGTGTTTAATCGTCAATAAGAAGGTCCAAGGAATACTGTAAACCGGAAGTGAAGGATCGGAATCTATAACTGGTCTCACAGGAAAGGTTCTAAACATAGACAGTAAGAAGAGTCAGTCTTCTTGTACTTAAGTCTGCATTGTTCCTTTTGTATTTATTTCCCATGCAATATCTGTGTTTCATCGACAATAAGAAGGTACAAGGAATACAGTCAACCTGAAGTGGAGCATCGGAATCTAAAACTGGTCACCCAGGAAAGGTAAAAATCATAGACGGTAAGAAGAGTCAGTCTTCTTGTACTTAAGTCGGAATTGTGCCTTTTGTATTTAATTCCGATGGAATTTCTGTGTTTCATCGTCAATAAGAAGGTCCAAGGGGTACAGTAAACCTGAAGTGAAGCATCGGAATCTAAAATTGGTCTCACAGGGATAAGTCAAAACATAGACAGTAGGAAGTGTCAGTCTTCTTGTACTTAAATCGGCATTGTGTCTTTGTATTTAATTCCGATGCAAATTCTGTGTTTCGTCGCAATAAGAAGGTCCAAGAGATGCAGTAAACCTGAAATGAAGCATCGGAATCTAAAACTGGTCTCACTGGAATGGTTTTAAGTATAGAAAATAAGAAGAGTCAGTCTTCCTGTACGTTAGTCGGCATTGTGCGTTTTGTATTTAATTCCGATGGAATTTCTGTGTTTCATCGTCAATAAGAACGTACAAGGGATACAGTAATCCTGAAGTGAAGCATCGGAGTCTAAAACTGGTCTCACAGGAAAGGTTCAATCATAGAAAGTAAGATGAGTCAGTCTCCCTGTCCTTAAGTCGGCATTGTGCCTTTTGTATTTCATTCGGAAGCAATTTCTGTGTTTCCTCGTCAATAAGAAGGTCCAAGGGATGTAGTAATCCTAAAGTGAAGTATCGGAATATAAAACTGGTCTCACAGGAAAGGTTCAAAACATAGACAGTACGAAGAGTCAGTCTTCTTCTTCTTAAGTCGGCATTGTTCCTTTTGTATTTAATTCCGATGCAATTTCTGTGTTTCGTCGTCAATAAGAAGGTCCAAGGGATACAGTAAACCTGAAGTGAAACATTGGAATCTATAACTGGACTCACAGGAAAGGTTCAAACCATAGACTGTAAGAAGAGTCAATCTTCTGGTACTTAAGTCGGCATTGTGCCTTTTGTATTTAATTCCGATGCAATTTCTGTGTTTCATCGTCAATAAGAAGGTCCAAGGGATACAGTAAACCTGAGGTGAAACATTGGAATCTATAACTCGACTCACAGGAAAGGTTCAAACCGTAGACTGTAAGAAGATTCAATCTTCTGGTACTTAAGTCGGCATTGTGCCTTTTGTATTTAATTCCGATGCAATTTCTGTGTTTCATCGTCAATAAGAAGGTCCAAGAGATGCAGTAAACCTGAAGTGAAGCATCGGATTGCAAAACTGGTCTCAATGCACAGGTTCAAAGCATAGAAAATAAGAAGAGTCAGTCTTCTTGTACCTAAGTCGGCATTGTGCCTTTTGTATTTAATTCCGATGCAATTTCTGTGTTTCATCGTGAATAAGAAGGTCCAAGGGATACAGTCAACCTGAAGTGAAGCATCGGGATCTAAAACTGGTCTCACAGGAAAGGTTAAAATCATAGACAGTAAGAAGACTGAGTCTTCTTGTACTTATGTCGGCATTGTGCCTTTCGTATTTAATTCTGATGCAATGCCTGTGTTTCATCGTCAATAAGAAGGTCCAAGAGATGCAGTAAACCTGAAGTGAACCATCGGATTGCAAAACTGGTCTCAATGCACAGGTTCAAAGCATAGAAAATAAGAAGAGTCAGTCTTCTTGTACCTAAGTCGGCATTGTGCCTTTTGTATTTAATTCCGATGCAATTTCTGTGTTTCATCGTGAATAAGAAGGTCCAAGGGATACAGTCAACCTGAAGTGAAGCATCGGAATCTAAAACTGGTCTCACAGGGATGGCTCAAAACATAGACAGTAAGAAGAGTCAGTCTTCTTGTACTTAAATCGGCATTGTGTCTTTGTATTTAATTTCGATGCAATTTATGTGTTTCGTCGCAATAAGAAGGTCCAAGAGATACAGTAAACCTGAAGTGAAGCATCGGAATCTAAAACTGGTCTCACTGGAAAGGTTTTAAGCATATAAAATAATAAGAGTCAGTCTTATGTACTTAAGTCGGCATTGTGCGTTTTGTATTTAATTCCGATGCAATTTCTATGTTTCATCGTCTATAAGAAATTCCAATGGATACAGTCAACCTGAAGTGAAGCATCGGAATTCAAAACTGGTCTCACAGGAAAGGTTAAAATCATAGACAGTAAGAAGAGTCAGTCTTCTTGTACTTAAGTCGGCATTGTGCCTTTTGTATTAAATTCTGATGCAATTTCTGTGTTTTATCGTCAAAAAGATGTCCAAGAGATACGGTAAACCTGAAGTGAAGCATCGGATTCTAAAACTGGTCTCACAGGAATGGCTCAAAACATATACAGTAAGAAGATTTAGTCTTCTTGTACTTAAGTCGACATTGTTCCTTTTTTATTTAATTCCGATGCAATTTCTGTGTTTCGTCGTCAATAAGAAGGTCCAAGAGATACAGTTAATCTGAAGTAAAGCATCGGAATCTAAAACTGGTCTCACAGGGATGGCTCAAAACATAGACAGTAAGAAGAGTCAGTATTCTTGTACTTAATTCGGCATTGTGCCTTTTGTATTTAATTCCGGTCAAATTTCTGTGTTTCATTGTCAATTAGAAGGTCCAAGAGATACAGTAACCTTGAAATGAACATCAAAATCTAAAACTGGTCTCATAGGAAAGATTCAAAACATAGACAGTGAGAAGAGTCAGTACTCTTGTACTTAAGTGGGCATTGTGCCTTTTGTATTTAATTCCGATGGAATTTCTGTGTTTCATCGTCAATAAGAATGTACAAGGGATACAGTAACCCTGAAGTGAAGCATCGGAGTCTAAAACTGGTCTCACAGGAAAGGTTCAATCATAGAAAGTAAGATGAGTCAGTCTCCTTGTCCTTAAGTTGGCATTGTGTCTTTTGTATTTCATTCCGATGCAATTTCAGTGTTTCCTCGTCAATAAGAAGGTCCAAGGGATGTAGTAAACCTAAAGTGAAGTATCGGAATATAAAACTGGTCTCACAGGAAAGGTTCAAAACGTAGACAGTACGAAGAGTCAGTCTTCTTCTTTTTAAGTGGGCATTGTTCGTTTTGTATTTAATTCCGATGCAATTTCTGTGTTTCGTCGTCAATAAGAAGGTCCAAGGGATACTGTAAACCGGAAGTGAAACATCGGAATCTATAAGTGGTCTCACAGGAAAGGTTCAAAACATATACAGTAAGAAGATTTAGTCTTCTTGTACTTAAGTCGACATTGTTCCTTTTGTATTTAATTCCGATGCAATTTCTGTGTTTCATCGTCAATAAGAAGGTCCACTGGATACAGTAAAACTGAAGGGAAACATCGGAATCTAAAACTGGTCTCACGGGAAAGGTTCAAATCATAGAACTTAAGAAGAGTCAGTCCTCTTCTGCTTTTGTCGGCATTGTGCCTTTTGTATTTAATTCCGATGCAATTTCTGTGTTTCATCGTCAATAAGAAGGTCCAAGGGATACAGTAAACCTGAAGTGAAACATTTGAATCTATAACTCGACTCACAGGAAAGGTTCAAAACATTGGCTGTAAGAAGAGTCAATCTTCTGGTACTTAAGTCAGCATTGTGCCTTTTGTATTTAATTCCGATGCAATTTCTGAGTTTCGTCGTTAATAAGAAGGTTCAAGGGATACAGTCAACCTGACGTGAAGAATCGGAATCTAAAACTGGTCTCACAGGAAAGGTTAAAATCATAGACAGTAAGAAGACTGAGTCTTCTTGAAGTTAAGTCGACATTGTGCCTTTCGTATTTAATTCTGATGCAATTCCTGTATTTTATCGTCAATAAGAAGGTCCAAGGGATACAGTAAACCTGAACTGAAGCATCGGAACCCAAAACTGTTCGCACAGGAATGGCTCAAAACATAGACAGTAAGAAGTGTCAGTCTTCTTGTACTTAAGTCGGCATTGTGCGTTTTGTATTTAGTTCCGATGCAATTTCTGTGTTTCATCGCCAGTAAGAAGGCCCAAGGGATACAGTAACCCTGAAATGAAAATCGAAAGCTAAAACTGGTCTCATAGGAAAGGTTCAAAACATAGACAGTAAGAAAAGTCAGTCTTATTGTACTTAAGTCAGCATTGTGCCTTTTGTATTTAATACCGATGCAATTTCTGTGTTTCGTCGTCAATAAGAAGGTCCAAGAGATACAGTTAATCTGAAGTGAAGCATCGGAATCTAGAACTGGTCTCACAGGAAAGATTCAAAACATAGGAAATAAGAAGAGTCAGTCTTCATGTACTTAATTCGGCATTGTTCCTTTTGTATTTAATTCCGATGCAATTTCTCTGTTTCATCGTCGATAAGAAGGTCCAAGGGATACTGTAAACCGGAAGTGAAACATCGGAATCTATAACTCATCTCACAGGAAAGGTTCAAAACATAGACAGTAAGAGGAACCAGTTTTCTTTTACTTAAGTCGGCATTGATCCTTTTGTATTTAATTCCGATGCAATTTCTGTGTTTCATCGTCAATAACAATGTCCAAGGAATACAGTAAACCTAAAGTGAAACATCGGAATGTGTAACTGGTCTCACAGAAAGGTTCAAATCATAGAATTTAAGAAGAGTCAGTCCTCTTCTACTTTTGTCGGCATTGTGCTTTTTGTATTTAATTCCGATGCAATTTCTGTGTTTCATCGTCAATAAGAAGGTATAAGGGATACAGTAAACCTGAAGTGAAACATTGGAATCTATAACTGGACTCACAGGAAAGGTTCAAAACATAGACTGTAAGAAGAGTCAATCTTCTGGTACTTAAGTCGGCATTGTGCCTTTTGTATTTAAATCCGATGCAATTTCTGTGTTTCATCGTGAATAAGAAGGCCCAAAGGGATACAGTCAACCTGAAGTGAAGCATCGGAATCTAAAACTGGTCTCACAGGAAAGGGTAAAATCATATACAGTAAGTAGACTGAGTCATCTTGTACTTAAGTCGGCATTGTGCCTTTCGTATTTAATTCTGACGCAATTCCTGTGTTTTATCGTCAATAAGAAGGTCCAAGGGATACAGTAAACCTGAAGTGAAGCATCGGAATCCAAAACTGTTCTCACAGAAATGGCTCAAAACATAGACAGTAAGAAGTGTCAGTCTTCTAGTACTTAAGTCAGCATTGCGCCTTTTGTATTTATTTCCGATGCAATTTCTGTGTTTCGTCGTCAATAAGAAGGTTCAAGAGATACAGTTATTCTGAAGTGAAGCATCGGAATCTAAAACTGGTCTCACAGAAAGGGTTCAAAACATAGAAAATAAGAAGAGTCAGTCTTCTAGTACTTAAATCGGCATTGTTCCTTTTGTATTTAATTCCGATGCAATTTCTGTGTTTCATCGTCAATAAGAAAGTCCAAGGGATAGAGTCAACCTGAACTGAAGCATCGGAACCTAAAACTCGTCACACAGGAATGGCTCAAAACATCGACAGTAAGAAGAGTCAGTATTCATGTACTTAAATCGGCATTGTTCCTTTTGTATTTAATTCCGATGCAATTCCTGTGTTTCATCGTCAAAAAAAAAGGTCCAAGAGATACAGTAACCGTGAAATAAACATCGAAATCTAAAACTGGTATCATAGGAAAGATTCAAAACATATACAGTAAGAAGAGTCAGTATTCTTGGACTTAAGTGGGCATTATGGCTTTTTTATTTAATTCCGATGGAATTTCTGTATTTCATCGTCAATAAGAATGTGCAAGGGATGCAGTAAACCTGAAGTGAAGCATCGGAGCCTAAAACTGGTCTCACAGGAAAGGTTCAATCATAGAAAGTAAGATGAGTCAATTTCCTTGTACTTAAGTCGGCATTGTGCATTTTGTATTTCATTCCGATGCAATTTCTGTATTTCCTAGTCAATAAGAAGGTCCAAGGAATGCAGTAAACCTGAAGTGAAGCATCGGAATCTAAAACTGGTCTCACAGGAAAGGACAAAACATAGACAGTACGAAGAGTCAGTCTTCGTGTACTTATATCGGCATTGTGCCTTTTTTATTTAATTCCGATGCAATTTCTGTGTTTCATCGTCAATCTGAAGGTCCAAGGGATACAGTAAACCGGAAGTGAAACATGCAATCTAAAACTGGTCCCACAGGAAAGGTTCAAATCATAGAATTTAAGAATAGTCAGTCCTCTTCTACTTATGGCGGCATTGTGCCTTTTGTATTTAATTCCGATGCAATTTCTGTGTTTCGGCCTAATAAGAACGTCCAAGAGATACAGAAAACCTGAAGTGAAGCATCGGAATCTAAAACTGGTCTCACTGGAAGGGTTTAAAGCATAGAAAATAAGAAGAGTCAGTCTTGTTGTACTTTAGTCGCCCTTGTTCGTTTTGTATTTAATTCCGAAGCAATTTCTGTGTTTAATCGTCAATAAGAAGGTCCAACGGATACTGTAAACCGGAAGTGAAGCATCGGAATCTATAATTGGTCTCAGAGGGAAGGTTCAAAGCATAGAGAGTAAGAAGAGTCAGTCTTCTTGTACATAAGTCGGCATTGTTCCTTTTGTATTTAATTCCAATGCAATTTCTGTGTTTCATCGTCAATATGAAGGTCCAAGGGGTTCAGTCAACCTAAAGTGAATCATCGGAATCTAAAACTGGTCTCACAGGATAGGTTAAAATCGTAGACAGTAAGAAGAGTGTCTCTTCTTGTACTTAAGTCCGTATTGTGCCTTTTGTATGTAATCCTGATGCAATTTCTGTGTTTTATCTTCAATTAGAAGGTACAAGGTATACAGTCAACCTGAAGTGGAGCATCGGAATCTGAAACTGGTCTCACAGGTAAGGTTAAAATCATAGACAGTAAGAAGAGTCAGTCTTCTTGTACTTAAGTCGGCATTGTGCCTTTTGTATTTAATTCCGATGCAATTTATGTGTTTCATCGTCAATAAGAAGGTCCCAGCGATGCAGTAAACCTGAAGTGAAGCATCGGAATCTAAAACCGTTCTCACAGGGATGGCTCAAAACATAGACAGTAAGAAGAGTCAGTCTTCTTGTACTTAAGTCGGCATTGTTCCTTTTGTATTTAATTCCGATGCAATTTCTGTGTTTTATCTTCAATAAGAAGGTCCCAGCGATGCAGTAAACCTGAAGTGAAGTATCGGAATATAAAACTGGTCTCACAGGAAAGGTTCAAAACATCGACAGTACGGAGAGTAAGTCTTCTTCTTCTTAAGTCGGCATTGTTCCATTTATATTTAATTGCGATGCAATTTCTGTGTGTCATCGTGAATAAGAAGGTCCAAGGGATACAGTTAACCTTAAGTGAAGCATCGGAATCTAAAACTGGTCTCACAGGAAAGGTTGAAATCATAGACAGTAAGAAGAGTGAGTCATCTTGTACTTAAGTCGGCATTGTGTCTTTTGTATTTAATTCTGATGCAATTCCTGTGTTTTATCGTCAATAAGAAGGTCCAAGGGATACAGTAAACCTGAAGTGGAGCATCGGAATCCAAAACTGGTCTCACAGGAATGGCTCAAATCATAGATAGTAAGAAGTGTCAGTCTTCTTGTGCTTAAGTCGGCATTGTGCCTTTTGTATTTAATTCCGATGCAATTTCTGTGTTTCATCGTCAATAAGAAGGTCCAAGGGATACTGTAAACCGGAAGTGAAACATCTGAATCTATAACTGGTCTCAGAGGAAAGGTTCAAAGCATAGATAGTAAGAAGAGTCTCTCTTCTTGTACTTAAGTCGGCATTGTGCCTTTTGTATTTAATTCTGATGCAATTTCTGTGTTTTATCGTCAATAAGAAGGTCCAAGGGATACAGTAAACCTGAAGTGAAGCATCGGAATCAAAAACTGGTCTCACAGGAATGGCTCAAAACATATACAGTAAGAAGAGTCAGTCTTCTTTTACTTAAATCGGCATTGTGCCTTTTTTATTTAATTCCGATGCAATTTCTGTGTTTGATCGTCAATAGCTAGGTCCAAGAGATACAGAAAACCTGAAGTGAAACATTGGAATTTATAACTGGACTCACAGGAAAGGTTCAAAACATAGATAGCAAGATGAGTCAGTCTTCTTCCACTTAAGTCAGCATTGTGCCTTATGTATTTAATTCCAACGCAATTTCTGTGTTTCGTCGTCAATAAGAAGGTCAAAGAGATACATTAAATCTGAAGTGAAGCATCGGAATCTGAAACTGGTCTCACAGGAATGGTTCAGAACATAGAAAATAAGAAGAGTCAGTCTTCTTGTACTTAAGTCGGCATTGTTCCTTTTGTATTTAATTCCGATGCAATTTCTGTGTTTTATCGTCAATAAGAAGGTCCAAGGGATACAGTAAACCTGAAGTGGAGCATCGGAATCCAAAACTGGTCTCACAGGAATGGCTCAAATCATAGATAGTAAGAAGTGTCAGTCTTCTTGTGCTTAAGTCGGCATTGTGCCTTTTGTATTTAATTTCGATGCAATTTCTGTGTTTCGTCGTCAATAAGAAGGTCCAAGTGATACAGTAAACCTGAAGTGAAGCATCGGAATCCAAAACTGGTCCCACTGGAAAAGGTTCTAAACATAGAAAATAAGAAGAGTCAGTCTTCTTGTACTTAAGTCGGCATTGTGCCTTTTGTATTTAATTCCGATGCAATATCTGTGTTTCATCGTCAATAAGGAGGTCCATGGGATACAGTAAACCTGAAGTGAAGCATCGGAATCTATAACTGGTCTCACAGGAAAGGTTCAAAACATAGACATAAGAGGAATCAGTCTTCTTGTACTTAAATCGGCATTGTGCCTTTTGTATCTAATTCCGATGCAATTTCTGTGCTTGATCGTCAATAAGAAGATCCAAGGGATACAGTAACCCTGAAATGAACATCGAAATCTAAAACTGGTCTCACTGGAAAGGTTCTAAACATAGAAAATAAGGTGAGTCAGTCTTCTTGTACTTAAGTCGGCATTGTGCATTTTGTATTTGATTCCGATGCAATTTCTGAGTGTCATCGTCAATAAGGGGTCCAAGGGATACAGTGAACCTGAAAAGAAGCATCGGAATCTAAAACTGGACTCACAGGAAAGGTTCAAAACATAGACAGTACGAAGAGTCAGTCTTCTTGTTCTTAAGTCGGCATTGTTCCTTTTGTATTTCATTCCGATGCAATTTCTGTGTTTCATCGTCAATATGAAGTTCCAAGGGATACAGTAAACCCGAAGAGAAGCATAGGAATCTAAAACCGGTCTCACAGGAAAGGCTCAAATCGTAGAATATAAGAAGAGTTAGTCTTCTTGTACTTATATCGGCATTGTGCCTTTTGTATTTAATTCCGATGCAATTTCTGTGTTTCATCGTCAATATGAAGGTCCAAGGGATACAGTAAACCGGAAGTGAAACATGGAATCAAAAATGGTCTCACTGGTAAGGTGCAAATCATAGAATTTAAGAATAGTCAGTCCTCTTCTACTTATGTCGGCATTCTGCCTTTTGTATTTAATTCCGATGCAATTTCTGTGTTCCATCGTCAATAAGAAGGTCCAAGGGATACAGTAAACAAGAAGTGAAACATTGGAATCTATAACTGGACTCACAGGATAGGTTCAATTCATAGACAGTTAGAAGAGTCAGTCCTTTTGTACTTAAGTTGGCATTGTTCCTTTTGTATTTGATTACGATGCAATTTCTGTGTTTCATCGTCAATAAGAGCGTCCAAGGGATACAGGAAACCTAAAGTGAAGCATCGGAATCTAAATCTGGACTCACAGGAAAGGTTAAAATCATAGACAGTAAGAAGAGTCTCTCTTCTTGTACTTAAGTCGGTATTGTGCCTTTTGTATTTAATTGTGATGCAATTTCTGTGTTTTATCGTCAATAAGAAGGTCCAAGGGATACAGTAAACCTCAAGTGAAGCATCGGAATCTAAAACTGGTCTCATAGGAAGGATTCAAAACATAGACAGTAATAAGGGTCAGTATTCTTGGACTTAAGTGGGCATTGTGCCTTTTGTATTTAATTCCGATGGAATTTCTGTGTTTCATCGTCTATAAGAATATACAAGAGATACAGTAAACCTGAAGTGAAGCCACGGAGTCTAAAACTGGTCTCACAACAAAGGTTCAATCATAGACAGTAAGATGAGTCAGTCTCCCTGTACTTACGTCGGCATTGCGCATTTTGTATTTAATTCCGATGCAGTTTCTGTGTTTCGTCGTCAATAAAAAGGTCCAAGGGATACTGTACACCGGAAGTGAAGCATCGGAATCTGTAACTGGTCTCACAGGAAAGGTTCAAAACATAGACAGTACGAAGAGACAGTCTTCTTGTTCTTAAGTCGGCATTGTTCCTTTTGTATTTAATTCCGATGCAATTTCTCTGCTTCGTCGTCAATAAGAAGGTCCAAGTGATACAGTAAACCTGAAGTGAAGCGTCGGAATGCAAAACTGGTCCCACTGGAAAAGGTTCTAAACATAGAAAAAAAGAAGAGTCAGTCTTCTTGTACTTAAGTTGGCATTGTGCCTTTTGTATTTAATTCCGATGCAATATCTGTGTTTCATCGTCAATAAGGAGGTCGATGGGATATAGTAAACCTGAAGTGAAGCATCGTAATCTGTAACTGGTCGAACAGGAAAGGTTCAAAACATAGACATAAGAAGAATCAGTCTTCTTGTACTTAAATCGGCATTGTGCGTTTTGTATCTAATTCCGATGCAATTTCTGTGTTTTATCGTCAATAAGAAGGTCCAAGGGATACAGTAACCCTGAAATGAACATCGAAATCTAAAACTGGTCTCACTGGAAAGGTTCTAAACATAGAAAATAAGGTGGGTCAGTCTTCTTGTACTTAAGTCGGCATTGTGCATTTTGTATTTAATTCCGATGCAATTTCTGTGTTTCGTCGTCACTAAGAAGGTCCAAGGAATATAGTCAACCTGAAGTGAAGCATCGGAATCTAAAACTGGTCTCACAGGAAAGGTTAAAATTATAGACCGTAAGAAGAGTGAGTCTTCTTGTACTTAAGTCGGCATTATGCCTTTTGTATTTAATTCTGATGCAATTTCTGTGTTTTATCATGAATAAGAAGGTCCAAGGGATACAGTAAACCAGAAGTGAAGCATCGGAATCTATAACTGGTCTCACAGGAATGGCTCAAATCATAGACAGTAAGAAGAGTCAGTCTTCTTGTACTTAAGTCGGCATTTTGCCTTTTGTATTTAATTCCGATGCAATTTCTGTGTTTCCTCGTCAATAAGAGGGCGCAAGGGGTACAATAACCCTGAAAAGAAAATCAAAATCTAAAACTGGTCTCATAGGAAAGGTTCAAAACATAGACAGTAGGAATAGTCAGTGTTCTTGTACTTAAGTCGACATTGTGCCTTTAGTATTTAATTCCGATGCAATTTCTGTGTTTTGTCGTCAATAAGAAGGTCCAAGGGATACAGTAAACCTGAAGTGAAGCATCGGAATCTAAAACTGGTCTCACAGGAAAGGTTCAAAACATAGACAGTAAGTAGAGTCAGTATTCTTGTACTTAAGTGGGCATTGTGCCTTTTGTATTTAATTCCGATGCAGTTTCTGTGATTCATCGTCAATAAGAAGGTACGAGGGATACAGTAAAACTGAAGTGAAGCATCGGAATCTAAAACTGGTCTCACAGGATAGGTTCAAATCATAGACAGTAAGAAGAGTCAGTCTTCTTGTACTTAAGTCTGCATTGTGCCTTTTGTACTTAATTCCGATGCAATTTCTGTGTTTCATCGTCAATAAGAAGGTCCAAGGGATACAATAGACCTGAAGTGAAGCATCGGAATCTGAAACTGGTCTCACACGAAAGGTTCAAATCATAGAATGTAAGAAGAATCAGTCCTCTTGTACTTAAGTCAACATTGTGCCTTTTGATTTTAATTCCGATGCAATTTCTGTGTTTCATCGTCAATATGAAGATCCAAGGGATACAGTTAACCTGAAGTGAAGCATAGGAATCGAAAACTGGTCTCACAGGAAAGGTTCCAATCATAGAATGTAAGAAGAGTCAGTATTCTTGTACTTATGTCGGCATTGTGCCTTTTGTATTTAATTCCGATGCAATTTCTGTGTTTCATCGTCAATATAGAGGGTGTATACAAGGGCGATGTACTTGAGGACAATATTATGGAAATGGAAGAGGATGTAGATGAAGATGAAATGGGAGATAAGATACTGCGTGAAGAGTTTGACAGAGCACTGAAAGACCTGAGTCGAAACAAGGCCCCGGGAGTAGACAACATTCCATTAGAACTACCGATGGCCTTGGGAGAGCCAGTCATGACAAAACTCTACCATCTGGTGAGCAAGATGTATGAGACAGGCGAAATACCCACAGACTTCAAGAAGAATATAATAATTCCAATCCCAAAGAAAGCAGGTGTTGACAGATGTGAAAATTACCGAACTATCAGTTCAATAAGTCATAGCTGCAAAATACTAACGCGAATTCTTTACAGACGAATGCAAAAACTAGTAGATGCGGACCTCGGGGATGATCAGTTTGGATTCCCTAGAAATGTTGGAACACGTGAGGCAATACTAACCTTACGACTTATCTTAGAAGAAAGATTAAGAAAAGGCAAACCTACGTTTCTAGCATTTGTAGACTTAGAGAAAGCTTTTGACAACGTTAACTGGAATACTGTCTTTCAATTTCTGAAGGTGGCAGGGGTAAAATACAGGGAGCGAAAGGCTATTTACAATTTGTACAGAAACCAGATGGCAGTTATAAGAGTCGAGGGGCATGAAAGGGAAGCAGTGGTTGGGAAAGGAGTGAGGCAGGGTTGTAGCCTCTCCCCGATCTTATTCAATCTGTATATTGAGCAAGCAGTAAAGGAAACAAAAGAAAAATTCGGAGTAGGTATTAAAATTCATGGAGAAGAAGTAAAAACTTTGAGGTTTGCCGATGACATTGTAATTCTGTCAGAGACAGCAAAGGACTTGGAAGAGCAGTTGAACGGAATGGACAGTGTCTTGAAAGGAGGATTTAAGATGAACATCAACAAAAGCAAAACGAGGATAATGGAATGTAGTCAAATTAAATCGGGTGATGCTGAGGGGATTAAATTAGGTAATGAGACACATAAAGTAGTAAAGGAGTTTTGCTATTTAGGGAGTACAATAACGGATGATGGTCGATGTAGAGAGGATATAAAATGTAGACTGGCAATGGCAAGGATATCGTTTCTGAAGAAGAGAAATTTGCTAACGTCGAGTATAGATTTAATTGTCAGGAAGTCGTTTCTGAAAGTATTTGTATGGAGTGTAGCCATGTATGGAAGTGAAACATGGACGATAACCAGTTTGGACAAGAAGAGAATAGAAGCTTTCGAAATGTGGTGCTACAGAAGAATGCTGAAGATAAGGTGGGTAGATCACGTAACTAATGAGGAGGTATTGAATAGGATTGGGGAGAAGAGAAGTTTGTGGCACAACTTGACTAGAAGAAGGGATCGGTTGGTAGGACATGTTTTGAGGCACCAAGGGATCACAAATTTAGCATTGGATGGCAGCGTGGAGGGTAAAAATCGTAGAGGAAGACCAAGAGATGAATACACTAAGCAGATTCAGAAGGATGTAGGTTGCAGTAGGTACTGGGAGATGAAGAAGCTTGCATGGGTAGTGTAGCATGGAGAGCTGCATCAAACCAGTCTCACGACTGAAGACCACAACAACTACATGAAGTTCCCAGGGTTACAGTATACCTGAAGTGAAACATCGGAATCTAAAACTGGTCTCACAGGAAAGGTTCAAATCATAGAATTTAAAAATGGTCAGTCCTCTTCCATTTATGTTGGCATTGTGCCTTTTGTATTTAATTCCGATGTAATTTCTGAGTTTCATCGTCAATAAGAAGGTCCAAGGGATACAGGAAAACTGAAGTGAAACATTGGAATCTATAACTGGACTCACAGGAAAGGTTCAAACGTAGACTGTAAGAAGAGTCAGTCTTCTTATACTTAAGTCGGCATTGTGCCTTTTGTATTTAATTCCGTTGCAATATCTGTGTTTCATCGCCAATAAGAAGGTCCAAGGCATACTGTAAACCGGAAGTGAAGCATCGGAATCTATAACTGGTCTCACAGGAAAAGTTCAAAGCATAGACGGTAAGAAGAGTCAGTTTTCTTGTACTTAAGTCAGCATTGTGCCTTCTGTATTTCATTCCGATGCAATTTGTGTGTTTCCTCGTCAATAAGAAGGTCCAAGGGATGCAGTAAACCTGAAGTGAAACATCGGAATCTAAAACTGGTTTCACAGGAAAGGTTCAAAACATAGACAGTACGAAGAGTCAGTCTTCTAGTTCTTAAGTCGGCATTGTTCCTTTTGTATTTAATTCCGATGCAATTTCTGTGTTTCATCGTCAATGGGAAGGTCCAAGGGATAGAGTAAACCTGAAGTAAAGCATCGGAATCTAAATCTGGTCTCACTAGGATAGGTTCAATCATAGACAGTAAGAAGAGTCAGTCTACTTGTACTTAAGTCGGCATTGTGCCTTTTGTATTTCATTCCGTTGCAATTTCTGTGTTTCCTCGTCAATAAGAAGGTCCAAGGGATGCAGTAAACCTGAAGTGACACATCGGAATCTAAAACTGGTCTCACAGGAAAGGTTCAAAACATAGACAGTACGAAGAGTCAGTCTTCTTATTCTTGAGTCGGCATTGTTCCTTTTGTATTTAATTCCGATGCAATTTCTGTGTTTCGTCGTCAATAAGAAGGTCCAAGTGATACAGTAAACCTGAAGTGAAGCATCGGAATCCAAAACTGGTCCCACTGGAAAAGGTTCTAAACATAGAAAATAAGAAGAGTCAGTCTTCTTGTACTTAAGTCGGCATTGTGCCTTTTGTATTTAATTCCGATGCAATATCAGTGTTTCATCGTCAATAAGGAGGTCCATGGGATACAGTAAACCTGAAGTGAAGCATCGGAATCTATAACTGGTCTCACAGGAAAGGTTCAAAACATAGACATAAGAGGAATCAGTCTTCTTGTACTTAAATCGGCATTGTGCCTTTTGTATCTAATTCCGATGCAATTTCTGTGCTTGATCGTCAATAAGAAGATCCAAGGGATACAGTAACCCTGAAATGAACATCGAAATCTAAAACTGGTCTCACTGGAAAGGTTCTAAACATAGAGAATAAGGTGAGTCAGTCTTCTTGTACTTAAGTCGGCATTGTGCATTTTGTATTTAATTCCGATGCAATTTCTGTGTGTCATCGTCAATAAGAGGGTCCAAGGGATACAGTGAACCTGAAGTGAAGCATCGGAATCTAAAACTGGACTCACAGGAAAGGTTCAAAACATAGACAGTACGAAGAGTCAGTCTTCTTGTTCTTAAGTCGGCATTGTTCCTTTTGTATTTCATTCCGATGCAATTTCTGTGTTTCATCGTCAATATGAAGAACCAAGGGATACAGTAAACCTGAAGTGAAGCATAGGGATCTAAAACCGGTCTCACAGGAAAGGCTTAAATCGTAGAATGTAAGAAGAGTCAGCCTTCTTGTACTTATATCTGCTTTGTGCCTTTTGTATTTAATTCCGATGCAATTTCTATGTTTCATCGTCAATATGAAGGTCCTAAGGATACAGTCAACCTGAAGTGAAACATCGGAATCTAAAACTGTTCTCAGAGGAAAGGTTCAAATCATAGATTTTAAAAAGAGTCAGTCCTCTTCTAAATATGTCGGCATTGTGCATTTTGTATTTAGTTCCGAAGCGATTTCTATGTTTCGTCGTCAATAAGAAGGTCAAAGGGATACAGTAAACCTGAAGTGAAGCATCAGAATCAAAAACTGGTCTCACAGGAAAGGTTAAAACATAGACAGTAAGCAATGTCAGTCTTCTTGTACTTAAATCGGCATTGTGCCTTTTGTATCTTATTCCGATGCAATTTCTGTTTGTCATCGTCAATAAGAAGGTCCAAGGGATATAGTGAACCTGAAGTGAAGCATCGGAATCTAAAACTGGTCTCACAGGAATGGCTCAAAATATAGACAGTAAGAAGAGTCAGTCTTCTTGTACTAAAGTCGGCATTGTGCCTTTTGTATTTCATTCCGATGCGATTTCTGTCTTTCGTCGTCAATAAGAAGGTCAAAGGGATACAGTAAACCTGAAGTGAAGCATCGGAATGTAAAACTGGTCTCACAGGAATGGCTCAAAACATTGACAGTAAGAAGAGTCAGTCTTCCTGTACTTAAGTCGGCATTGTGCCTTTTGTATTTAATTCCGATGCAATTTCTGTGTTTCGTCGTCAATAACAAGGTCCAAGAGATACAGTAAACCCGAAGTGAAGCATCGGAATCTGAAACTGGACTCACTGGAAAGGTTCAAAACGTAGAAAACAAGAAATGTCAGTCTTCTTGTACTTAAGTCGGCATTGTGCGTTTTGTATTAATTTCCGATGCAATTTCTGTGTTTCATCCTAAATAAGAAGGTCCAAGGGATACTGTAAACCGGAAGTGCTGCATCGGAATCTATAACTGGTCTCACAGGAAAGGTTCTAAACATAGACCGTAAGAAGAGTCAGTCTTCCTGTACTTAAGTGGGTATTGTTCCTTTTCTATTTAATTCCGATGCAATTTCTGTGTTCCATCGTCAATAAGAAGGTCCAAGGGATACAGTAACTCGAAAATGAACATCGAAATCTAAAACTGGTCTCATAGGAAAGATTCAAAACATAGACAGTAAGAAGAGTCGGTCTACTTGTACTTAAGTCGGCATTGTGCCTTTAGTATTTAATTCCGATGGAATATCTGTGTTTCATCGTCAATAAGAAGGTCCAAGGGATACAGTAAACCGGAAGTGAAGCATCGGAATCGATAACTGGTCTCACAGGAAAGGTTCAAAACATTGGCAGTAAGAGGAGTCAGTCTTCTTGTACTTAAGTCAGCTTTCTTCCTTTTGTATTTAATTCAGATGCAATTTCTGGCTTTCATTGTCAATAAGAATGTCCAAGGGATACAGTAAACCTGAAGTGAAGCATCGGAATCTAAAACTCGTCTCACAGGAAGGGTTCAATACATACACAGTAAGAAGAGTCAGTCCTCTTGTACTTAAGTCGGCATTGTGCCTCTTGTATTTAATTCCGATGCAATTTCTGTGTTTCATCGTCAATACGAAGGTCCAAGGGATACTATAAACCTGAATTGAAGCATCGGATCTAAAACTGGTCTCACAGGAATGGCTCAAATCTTAGAATGTAAGAAGAGTCAGTCAACTTGTACTTATGACGGCATTGTGCCTTTTGTCTTTAATTCCGATGCAATTTCTGTGTTTCATCGTCAATATGAAGGTCTAAGGGATACAGTAAACCTGAACTGAAACATCGGATCTAAAACTGCTCTCACAGGAAAGGTTCAAATCATACAATTTAAGAAGAGTCAGTCATCTTGTACTTATGTCGGTATTGTGCCTTTTTTTTTAAATTCCGATGCAATTTCTGTATTTCGTCGTCAATAAGAAGGTTCAAAGGATACAGTAAACCTGAATTGCAGCATCGGAATCTATAACTGGACTCACAGGAAAGGTTCAAAACATAGACAGTAAGAATAGTCAGTCTTCTTGTACTTAAAACGGCATGGTGCCTTTTGTATTTTATTCCGAAACTATTTCAGCGTTTCGTCGTCAATAAGAAGTTCCAAAGGATACAGTAAACCTGAAGTGAAGCATCGGAATGTAAAACCGGTCTCACAGGAAAGGTTCAAAGCATAGACAGTAAGAAGAGTCAGTCTTTTTGTACTTAAGTCGGCATTGTGCCTTTTGTATTTAATTCCGATGCAATTTCTGTGTTTCATCGTCAATAAGAAGGTCCAAGGGATACAGTGAACATGAAGTGAAGCATGGCAATCTAAAACCGGTCTCACAGGAAAGGTTAAAATCACAGAATGTAAGAAGAATCAGTCCTCTTGTACTAAAGTCGGGATTGTGCTTTTTGTATTTAATTCCGATGCAATTTCTGTGTTTCATCGTCAATAAGAAGGTCCAAGGCATACTGTAAACCGGAAGTGAAGCATCGGAATCTATAACTGGTCTCACAGGAAAAGTTCAAAGCATAGACAGTAAGAAGAGTCAGTTTTCTTGTACTTAAGTCAGCATTGTGCCTTCTGTATTTCATTCCGATGCAATTTGTGTGTTTCCTCGTCAATAAAAACCTCCAAGGGATGCAGTAAACCTGAAGTGAAACATCGGAATCTAAAACTGGTCTCACAGGAAAGGTTCAAAACATAGACAGTACGAAGAGTCAGTCTTCTTGTTCTTAAGTCGGCATTGTTCCTTTTGTATTTAATTCCGATGCAATTTCTGTGTTTCATCGTCAAGGGGAAGGTCCAAGGGATAGAGTAAACCTGAAGTAAAGCATCGGAATCTAAATCTGGTCTCACTAGGATAGGTTCAATCATAGACAGTAAGAAGAGTCAGTCTACTTGTACTTAAGTCGGCATTGTGCCTTTTGTATTTCATTCCGTTGCAATTTCTGTGTTTCCTCGTCAATAAGAAGGTCCAAGGGATGCAGTAAACCTGAAGTGACACATCGGAATCTAAAACTGGTCTCACAGGAAAGGTTCAAAACATAGACAGTACGAAGAGTCAGTCTTCTTATTCTTGAGTCGGCACTGTTCCTTTTGTATTTAATTCCGATGCAATTTCTGTGTTTCGTCGTCAATAAGAAGGTCCAAGTGATACAGTAAACCTGAAGTGAAGCATCGGAATCCAAAACTGGTCCCACTGGAAAAGGTTCTAAACATAGAAAATAAGAAGAGTCAGTCTTCTTGTACTTAAGTCGGCATTGTGCATTTTGTATTTAATTCCGATGCAATTTCTGTGTGTCATCGTCAATAAGAGGGTCCAAGGGATACAGTGAACCTGAAGTGAAGCACCGGAATCTAAAACTGGACTCACAGGAAAGGTTCAAAACATAGACAGTACGAAGAGTCAGTCTTCTTGTTCTTAAGTCGGCATTGTTCCTTTTGTATTTCATTCCGATGCAATTTCTGTGTTTCATCGTCAATATGAAGAACCAAGGGATACAGTAAACCTGAAGTGAAGCATAGGGATCTAAAACCGGTCTCACAGGAAAGGCTTAAATCGCAGAATGTAAGAAGAGTCAGCCTTCTTGTACTTATATCTGCTTTGTGCCTTTTGTATTTAATTCCGATGCAATTTCTATGTTTCATCGTCAATATGAAGGTCCTAGGGATAGTCAACCTGAAGTGAAACATCGGAATCTAAAACTGTTCTCAGAGGAAAGGTTCAAATCATAGATTTTAAAAAGAGTCAGTCCTCTTCTAAATATGTCGGCATTGTGCCTTTTGTATTTAATTCGATGCAATTTCTGTGTTTCATCGTCAATAAGAAGGTCCAAGAGATACAGTAAACCTGAAGTGAAGCATCGGAATCTAAAACTGGTCTCACTGGAAAGGTTCAAAACATAGAAAATAAGAAGTCAGTCTTCTTGTACTTAAGTCGGCATTGTGCATTTTGTATTTAATTCCGAAGCGATTTCTATGTTTCGTCGTCAATAAGAAGGTCAAAGGGATACAGTAAACCTGAAGTGAAGCATCAGAATCAAAAACTGGTCTCACAGGAAAGGTTAAAACATAGACAGTAAGCAATGTCAGTCTTCTTGTACTTAAATCGGCATTGTGCCTTTTGTATCTAATTCCGATGCAATTTCTGTGTGTCATCGTCAATAAGAAGGTCCAAGGGATACAGTGAACCTGAAGTGAAGCATCGGAATCTAAAACTGGTCTCACAGGAATGGCTCAAAATATAGACAGTAAGAAGAGTCAGTCTTCTTGTACTAAAGTCGGCATTGTGCCTTTTGTATTTCATTCCGATGCGATTTCTGTCTTTCGTCGTCAATAAGAAGGTCAAAGGGATACAGTAAACCTGAAGTGAAGCATCGGAATGTAAAACTGGTCTCACAGGAGTGGCTCAAAACATTGACAGTAAGAAGAGTCAGTCTTCTTGTACTTAAGTCGGCATTGTGCCTTTTGTATTTAATTCCGATGCAATTTCTGTGTTTCGTCGTCAATAACAAGGTCCAAGAGATACAGTAAACCCGAAGTGAAGCATCGGAATCTAAAACTGGTCTCACTGGAAAGGTTCAAAACATAGAAAACAAGAAATGTCAGTCTTCTTGTACTTAAGTCGGCATTGTGCGTTTTGTATTAATTTCCGATGCAATTTCTGTGTTTCATCGTAAATAAGAAGGTCCAAGGGATACTGTAAACCGGAAGTGCTGCATCGGAATCTATAACTGGTCTCACAGGAAAGGTTCTAAACATAGACCGTAAGAAGAGTCAGTCTTCCTGTACTTAAGTGGGTATTGTTCCTTTTCTATTTAATTCCGATGCAATTTCTGTGTTCCATCGTCAATAAGAAGGTCCAAGGGATACAGTAACTCGAAAATGAACATCGAAATCTAAAACTGGTCTCATAGGAAAGATTCAAAACATAGACGGTAAGAAGAGTCGGTCTACTTGTACTTAAGTCGGCATTGTGCCTTTTGTATTTAATTCAGATGCAATTTCTGGCTTTCATTGTCAATAAGAATGTCCAAGGGATACAGTAAACCTGAAGTGAAGCATCGGAATCTAAAACTCGTCTCACAGGAAGGGTTCAATACATACACAGTAAGAAGAGTCAGTCCTCTTGTACTTAAGTCGGCATTGTGCCTCTTGTATTTAATTCCGATGCAATTTCTGTGTTTCATCGTCAATACGAAGGTCCAAGGGATACTATAAACCTGAAGTGAAGCATCGGATCTAAAACTGGTCTCACAGGAATGGCTCAAATCTTAGAATGTAAGAAGAGTCAGTCATCTTGTACTTATGACGGCATTGTGCCTTTTGTCTTTAATTCCGATGCAATTTCTGTGTTTCATCGTCAATATGAAGGTCTAAGGGATACAGTAAACCTGAACTGAAACATCGGATCTAAAACTGCTCTCACAGGAAAGGTTCAAATCATAGAATTTAAGAAGAGTCAGTCATCTTGTACTTATGTCGGTATTGTGCCTTTTTTTTAAAATTACGATGCAATTTCTGTATTTCGTCGTCAATAAGAAGGTTCAAAGATACAGTAAACCTGAATTGCAGCATCGGAATCTATAACTGGACTCACAGGAAAGGTTCAAAACATAGACAGTGAGAATAGTCAGTCTTCTTGTACTTAAAATGGCATGGTGCCTTTTGTATTTTATTCCGAAACTATTTCAGCGTTTCGTCGTCAATAAGAAGGTCCAAGGGATACAGTAAAATTGAAGTGAAGCATCGGAATCTAAAACTTGTCTCACAGGAATGGTTCAAGACATAGACAGTAAAAAGAGTCAGTCTTCTTGTACTTAAGTATGCACTGTTCCTTTTGTATTTCATTCCGATGCAAATGCTGAGTTTCGTCGCCAGTAAGAAGGTCAAAGGGATACTATAACCCGAAGTGAAGCATCGGAATCTGAAACTGGTCTCACAGGAAAGGTTCAAATCATTGAATGTAGGAAGAGTCAGTCCTCTTGTACTTAAGTCGGCATTGGGCCTTTTGTATTTAACTCCTACGCAATATCTGTGTTTCATCGTCAATACGAAGATCCAAGCTATACAGTAACCCGGAAGTGAAGCATAGGAATCTATAACTGGTCTCACAGGAAACGTTCATAACATAGGCCGTAAGAAGAGTCGGTCTTCTTGTACTTAAGTCGCCACTGTTCCGTTTGTATTTAATTCCGATGCAATTTCAGTGTTCCATCGACAATAAGAAGTTCCAAAGGATACAGTAAACCTGAAGTGAAGCATCGGAATGTAAAACCGGTCTCACAGGAAAGGTTCAAAGCATAGACAGTAAGAAGAGTCAGTCTTTTTGTACTTAAGTCGGCATTGTGCCTTTTGTATTTAATTCCGATGCAATTTCTGTGTTTCATCGTCAATAAGAAGGTCCAAGGGATACAGTGAACATGAAGTGAAGCATGGCAATCTAAAACCGGTCTCACAGGAAAGGTTAAAATCACAGAATGTAAGAAGAATCAGTCGTCTTGTACTTAAGTCGGGATTGTGCTTTTTGTATTTAATTCCGATGCAATTTCTGTGTTTCATCGTCAATAAGAAGGTCCAAGGCATACTGTAAACCGGAAGTGAAGCATCGGAATCTATAACTGGTCTCACAGGAAAAGTTCAAAGCATAGACAGTAAGAAGAGTCAGTTTTCTTGTACTTAAGTCAGCATTGTGCCTTCTGTATTTCATTCCGATGCAATTTGTGTGTTTCCTCGTCAATAAGAACCTCCAAGGGATGCAGTAAACCTGAAGTGAAACATCGGAATCTAAAACTGGTTTCACAGGAAAGGTTCAAAACATAGACAGTACGAAGAGTCAGTCTTCTTGTTCTTAAGTCGGCATTGTTCCTTTTGTATTTAATTCCGATGCAATTTCTGTGTTTCATCGTCAATGGGAAGGTCCAAGGGATACAGTAAACCTGAAGTAAAGCATCGGAATCTAAATCTGGTCTCACTAGGATAGGTTCAATCATAGACAGTAAGAAGAGTCAGTCTACTTGTACTTAAGTCGGCATTGTGCCTTTTGTATTTCATTCCGTTGCAATTTCTGTGTTTCCTCGTCAGTAAGAAGGTCCAAGGGATGCAGTAAACCTGAGGTGATACATCGGAATCTAAAACTGGTCTCACAGGAAAGGTTCAAAACATAGACAGTACGAAGAGTCAGTCCTCTTGTTCTTAAGTCGGCATTGTTCCTTTTGTATTTAATTCCGATGCAATTTCTGTGTTTCGTCGTCAATAAGAAGGTCCAAGTGATACAGTAAACCTGAAGTGAAGCATCGGAATCCAAAACTGGTCCCACTGGAAAAGGTTCTAAACATAGAAAATAAGAAGAGTCAGTCTTCTTGTACGTAAGTCGGCATTGTGCCCTTTGTATTTAATTCCGATGCAATATCTGTGTTTCATCGTCAATAAAGAGGTCCATGGGATACAGTAAACCTGAAGTGAAGCATCGGAATCTAAAACTGGTCTCACAGGAAAGCTTCAAAACATAGACATAAGAGGAATCATTCTTCTTGTACTTAAATCGGCATTGTGCCTTTTGTATCTAATTCCGATGCAATTTCTGTGCTTGATCGTCAATAAGAAGATCCAAGGGATACAGTAACCCTGAAATGAACATCGAAATCTAAAACTGGTCTCACTGGAAAGGTTCTAAACATAGAAAGTAAGGTGAGTCAGTCTTCTTGTACTTAAGTCGGCATTGTGCATTTTGTATTTAATTCCGATGCAATTTCTGTGTGTCATCGTCAATAAGAGGGTCCAAGGGATACAGTGAACCTGAAGTGAAGCATCGGAATCTAAAACTGGACTCACAGGAAAGGTTCAAAACATAGACAGTACGAAGAGTCAGTCTTCTTGTTCTTAAGTCGGCATTGTTCGTTTTGTATTTCATTCCGATGCAATTTCTGTGTTTCATCGTCAATATGAAGATCCAAGGATACAGTAAACCTGAAGTGAAGCATAGGAATCTAAAACCGGTCTCACAGGAAAGGCTTAAATCGTAGAATGTAAGAAGAGTCAGTCTTCTTGTACTTATATCTGCATTGTGCCTTTTGTATTTAATTCCGATGCAATTTCTATGTTTCATCGGCAATATGAAGGCCCTAGGGATACAGTCAACCTGAAGTGAAACATCAGAATCTAAAACTGGTCTCAGAGGAAAGGTTCATATCATAGATTTTAAAAAGAGTCAGTCGTCTTTTAAATATGTCGGCATTGTGCCTTTTGTATTTAATTCCGATGCAATTTCTGTGTTTCATCGTCAATAAGAAGGTCCAAGGGATACAGTAAAACTGAAGTGAAACATTGGAATCTATAACTGGACTCACAGGGAAGGTACAAAACATAGTCTGTAGGAAGAGTCAGTCTTCTTATACTTAAGTCGGCATTGTGCCTTTTGTATTTAATTCCGATGCAATTTCTATGTTTCGTCGTCAATAAGAAGGTCCAAGAGATACAGTAAACGTGAAGTGAAGCATCGGAATCTAAAACTGGTCTCACTGGAAAGGTTCAAAACATAGAAAATAAGAAGTCAGTCTTCTTGTACTTAAGTCGGCATTGTGTATTTTGTATTTAATTCCGAAGCGATTTCTATGTTTCGTCGTCAATAAGAAGGTCAAAGGGATACAGTAAACCTGAAGTGAAGCATCAGAATCAAAAACTGGTCTCACAGGAAAGGTTAAAACATAGACAGTAAGCAATGTCAGTCTTCTTGTACTTAAATCGGCATTGTGCCTTTTGTATCTAATTCCGATGTAATTTCTGTGTGTCATCGTCAATAAGAAGGTCCAAGGGATACAGTGAACCTGAAGTGAAGCATCGGAATCTAAAACTGGTCTCACAGGAAAGGTTAAAATCATAGACAGTAAGAAGAGTCAGTCTTCTTGTACTTAAGTCGGCATTGTGCCTTTTGTAATTAATTCTGATGCAAAATCTGTTTTATCGTCAATAAGAAGGTCCAAGGGATACAGTAAACCTGAAGTGAAGCATCGGAATCTAAAACTGGTCTCACAGGAATGGCTCAAAATATAGACAGTAAGAAGAGTCAGTCTTCTTGTACTAAAGTCGGCATTGTGCCTTTTGTATTTCATTCCGATGCGATTTCTGTCTTTCGTCGTCAATAAGAAGGTCAAAGGGATACAGTAAACCTGAAGTGAAGCATCGGAATGTAAAACTGGTCTCACAGGAATGGCTCAAAACATAGACAGTAAGAAGAGTCAGTCTTCTTGTACTTAAGTATGCATTGTTCCTTTTGTATTTCATTCCGATGCAAATGCTGAGTTACATCGCCAATAAGAAGGTCAAAGGGATACTATAACCCGAAGTGAAGCATCGGAATCTGAAACTGGTCTCACAGGAAAGGTTCAAATCATTGAATGTAGGAAGAGTCAGTCCTCTTGTACTTAAGTCGGGATTGTGCCCTTTGTATTTTATTCCGATGCAATTTCTGTGTTTCTTCGTCAATAAGAAGGTCCAAGTGATACAGTAAACCTGAAGTGAAGCATCGGAATCTAAAACTGGTCTCACAGAAATGGTTCAAATCATAGAATGTAAGAAGAATCAGTCCTCTTCTACTTATGTTGGCATTGTACTTTTTGTATTTAATTCCGATGCAATTTCTGTGTTTCTTCGTCAATAAGAAGGTCCAAGGGATACAGTGAACATGAAGTGAAGCATCACAATCTAAAACCGGTCTCACAGGAAAGGTTAAAATCATAGAATGTAAGAAGAATCAGTCCTCTTGTACTTAAGTCGGGATTGTGCCCTTTGTATTTTATTCCGATGCAATTTCTGTGTTTCTTCGTCAATAAGAAGGTCCAAGTGATACAGTAAACCTGAAGTGAAGCATCGGAATCTAAAACTGGTCTCACAGAAATGGTTCAAATCATAGAATGTAAGAAGAATCAGTCCTCTTCTACTTATGTTGGCATTGTACTTTTTGTATTTAATTCCGATGCAAATTCTGTGTTTCATCGTCAATAAGAGGGAACAAGGGATACAGTAAACCTAAAGCGAAACATCGGAATCTGTAACCGGTCTCACAGGAAAGGTTCAAAACATTGACAGTAAGAATTGTCAGTCTTTTTGTACTTAAGTCGGCATTGTGCCTTTTGTATTTAATTCCAATGCAAATTCTGTGTTTCATCGTCAATAAGAAGGTCCAAGGGATACAGTAAACCTAAAGGGAAGCATCGGAATCAAAAACTGCTCTCACAGGAACGGCTTAAATCATAGATTTTAGGAAGAGTCAGTCTTCTTCTACTTAAGTCGGCATTGTGCCTTTTGTATTTAATTCCGGTGCAATTTCTGTGTTTCATCATCAATATGAAAGTCCAACGGGTACTGTAAACCTGAAGTGAAACATCGGAATGTAAATCTGATATCAAAGGAAAGGCTCAAATCATAGAATGTAATAAGATTCAGTCTTCTTGTACTTAAGTCGACATTGTGCGTTTTGTATTTAATTCCGAAGCAATTTCTGTGTTTCATCGTCAATAGGTTGGTCCAAGGGATACTGGTCTCACAAGAAACGTTCAAAACGTAGACAGTAAGAAGTGTCTGTCTTCATGTACTTAAGTCGGCATTGTGCCTTTTGTATTTAATTCCGATGCAATTTCTGTGTTTCATCGTCAATATGAAAGTCCAAGGGGTACTGTAAACCAGAAGTGAAGCATCGGAATCTAAAACTGGTCTCACAGGAAAGGTTCAAATCTTACAATGTAAGAAGAATCAGTCCTCTTGTACTTAAGTCGGCATTGTGCTTTTGTATTTTATTCCGATGCAATATCTGTGTTTCATCGTCAATAGGAAGGTCCAAGGGATACAGTAAACAAGTAAAGCATGGGAATCAAAAAGTGGTTTCACAGGAAATGTTCAAATCATAGCATGTAGGAAGAGTCAGTCCTCTTCTACTTATGTTGGCATTGTAACTTTTGTATTTAATTCCGATGCAGTTTCTGTGTTTCATCGTCAATAAGATTGTCCAAGGGATACCGTAAACCTGATGTGAAGCATTGGAATCTGTAACTGGTCTCACAGGAAAGGCTCAAAACATAGAATGTAAGAAGAGTCAGTTTTCTTGTACTTAAGTAGGCAATGTGCCTTTTGTATTTAATTCCGATGCAATTTCTGTGTTTCATCGTCAATAAGAGGGTCCAAGGGATACAGTAAGCCTGAAGTGAAGCATCGGAATCTAAAACTGGCCTCACAGGAAAGGTTCAAATCATAGGCAGTAGGCAGAGTCAGTCTTCTTGCACTTAAGTCAGCATTGTGCCTTTTGTATATAATTCCGATGCAATTTCTGTGTTTCATCGTCAATATGATGATCTAAGGGATACAGTAAACGTGTAGTGAAGCATAGGAATCTAGAACTGGTCTCAAAGAAAAGGCTCAAGTCTTAGAATGTAAGAAGTGTCAGTCATCTTGTACTTATGGCGGCATTGTGCCTTTTGTCTTTAATTCCGATGCAATTTATGTGTTTCATCGTCAATAAGAAGGTCCAAGGGATACAGTAAACCTGAATTGAAGCATCGGTATCTATAATTGGAGTCACAGGAAAGGTTCAAAACATAGACAGTAAGAATAGTCAGTCTTCTTGTACTTACAACGGCATTGTGCCTTTTGTATTTTATTCCGAAACTATTTCTTTGTTTCGTCGTCATTAAGAAGGTCCAAGGGATACAGTAAACTTGAAGTGAAGCATCGGAATGTAAAACTTGTCTCACACGAATGGTTCAAGACATAGACAGTAAAAAGTGTCAGTCTTCTTGTACTTAAGTATGCATTGTTCCTTTTGTATTTCATTCCGATGCAATTGCTGAGTTACATCGTCAATAAGAATGTCAAAGGGATACATTAAACCCGAAGTGAAGCATCGGAATCTGAAACTGGTCTCACAGGAAAGGTTCAAATCATTGGATGTAGGAAGAGTCAGCCCTCTTGTACTTAAGTCGGCATTGGGCCTTTTGTATTCAATTCCTACGCAATATCTGTGTTTCATCGTCGATACGAAGGCCCAAGGGATTCAGTAAAACTGAAGTGAAGCATCGGAATCTGCAACTGGTCTCACAGTAAAGTTTCATAGCATAGAGAGTGAGAAGAGTCACTCTTCTTGTACTTAACTCGGCATTTTGCCTTCTGTATTGTATTCCGATGCAGTTTTTGTGATTCATCGTCAATAAGAAGGTCCGAGGGATACACTAAACCTGAAGTGGAGCATCGAAATCTAAAATTGGTCTCACATGAAAGTTTCATAGCATAGACAGTAAGATGAGTCAGTCTTCTTGAACTTAAGTCGTCATTGTGCCATTTGTCTTTAATTCCGATGCAATTTCTGTGTTTCATCGTCAATAAGAAGGTCCAAGGGCAACAGCAAACCTGAAGTGAAGCATCGGAATCTAAAACTGGTCTCACAGGAAAGTTTCATGGCATAGAAAGTGAGAAGAGTCAGTCTTCTTGTACTTAACTCGGCATTTTGCCTTCTGTATTGAATTCCGATGCAGTTTTTTGTGATTCATCGTCAATAAGAAGGTCCGAGGGATACAGTAAACCTGAAATGGATCATCGAAATCTAAAATTGGTCTCACAGGAAAGATTCAAAACATAGACCGTAAGAAGAGTCGGTCTTCTTGTACTTACGTCGGCACTGTTTCATTTGTATTTAAATCCGATGCAATTTCTGTGTTCCATCGACAAAAATAAGGTCCTAGGGGTACAGAAACTCTGAAGTGAAGCAACGGAATCTAAAACTGGTCTCACAGGAAAGGTTCAAATCACAGACAGTCAGAAGAGTCAGTCTTCTTGTACTTAAGTTGCATTGTGCTTTTTTATTTAATTCCGACGCAATTTCTGTGTTTCATCGTCAATAAGAAGGTCCAAGGGATAAAGTAAACCTGAAATGAACATCGAAATCTAAAACTGGTCTCACAGGAAAGGATCAAATCATAGACAGTAAGAAGAGTCAACCTCCTTGTACTGAAATCGGCATAGTGCCTTTTTATTTAATTCCGATGCAATTTCTGTGTTTCATCGTTAATAAGAAGGTCCAAGGGATACAGTAACCCGGAAGTGAAGCATCGGAATCTATAACTGGTCTCACAGGAAAGGTTCATAACATAGGCCGTAAGAATAGTCGGTCTTCTTGTACATAAGTCGGCACAGTTCCTTTTGTATTTGATTCCGATGCAATTTCAGTGTTCCATCGACAATAAGAAGGTCCAAATGATACAGTAAACCTGAGTGAAGCATCGCAATGTAAAACCGGTCTCACAGGAAAGTTTCAAAACATAGACAGTAAGTGTCAGTCTTTTTGTACTTAAGTCGGCTTTGTGCCTTTTGTATTTAATTCCGATGCAATTTCTGTGTTTCATCGTCAATAAGAAGGTCCAAGTGAAACAGTAAACATGAAGTGAAGCATCGGAATCTAAAACTGGTCTCACAGGAAAGGTTAAAATCATAGAATGTAAGAAGAGTCAGTCCTCTTCTACTTATGTTGGCATTGTACTGTTTGTATTTAATTCCGATGCAATTTCTATGTTTCATCGTCAATAAGAAGGTCCAAGGGATACAGTAAACTTGAAGTGAAGCATTGGGAATCTAAAACTGGTCTCACAGGAGGGGCTCAAATCGTAGAATGTAAGAACAGTCAGTCTTCTTCTACATATGTCGGCATTGTAACTTTTGTATCTAATTCCGATGCCAATTCTGTGTTTCATCGTCAATATGAAGGTCCGAGGGTTACAGTAAACCTGAAGTGAAGCATCGGAATCTACAACATTTCTCACAGGAAAGGTTCAAAACATAGACAGTAAGAAGAGTCAGTGATCTTGTACTTAAGTATGCATTGTTCCTTTTGTATTTCATTCCGATGCAAATGCTGAGTTACATCGCCAATAAGAAGGTAAAAGGGATACTATAACCCGAAGTGAAGCATCGGAATCTGAAACTGGTCTCACAGGAAAGGTTCAAATCATTGAATGTAGGAAGAGTCAGTCCTCTTGTACTTAAGTCGGCATTGGGCCCTTTGTATTTAATTCCTACGCAATATCTGTGTTTCATCGTATATACGAAGATCCAAGGAATACAGTAACCCGGAAGTGAAGCATAGGAATCTATAACTGGTCTCACAGGAAACGTTCATAACATAGGCCGTAAGAAGAGTCGGTCTTCATGTACTTAAGTCGGCACTGTTCCTTTTGTATTTAATTCCGATGCAATTTCAGTGTTCCATCGACAATAAGAAGGTCCAAAGGATACAGTAAACTTGAAGTGAGGCATCGGAATGAAAAACCGGTCTCACAGGAAAGGTTAAAATCATAGAATGTAAGAAGAATCAGTCCTCTTGTACTTAAGTCGGGATTGTGCCCTTTGTATTTTATTCCGATGCAATTTCTGTGTTTCTTCGTCAATAAGAAGGTCCAAGTGATACAGTAAACCTGAAGTGAAGCATCGGAATCTAAAACTGGTCTCACAGAAATGGTTCAAATCATAGAATGTAAGAAGAATCAGTCCTCTTCTACTTATGTTGGCATTGTACTTTTTGTATTTAATTCCGATGCTAATTCTGTGTTTCATCGTCAATAAGAGGGAACAAGGGATACAGTAAACCTAAAGCGAAACATCGGAATCTGTAACCGGTCTCACAGGAAAGGTTCAAAACATTGACAGTAAGAATTGTCAGTCTTTTTGTACTTAAGTCGGCATTGTGCCTTTTGTATTTAATTCCAATGCAATTTCTGTGTTTCATCGTCAATAAGAAGGTCCAAGGGATACAGTAAACCTATAGGGAAGCATCGGAATCAAAAACTGCTCTCACAGGAACGGCTTAAATCATAGATTTTAGGAAGAGTCAGCCTTCTTCTACTTAAGTCGGCATTGTGCCTTTTGTATTTAATTCCGGTGCAATTTCTGTGTTTCATCATCAATATGAAAGTCCAACGGGTACTGTAAACCTGAAGTGAAACATCGGAATGTAAAACTGATATCAAAGGAAAGGCTCAAATTATAGAATGTAATAAGATTCAGTCTTCTTGTACTTAAGTCGACATTGTGCGTTTTGTATTTAATTCCGAAGCAATATCTGTGTTTCATCGTCAATAGGTTGGTCCAAGGGATACTGGTCTCACAAGAAACGTTCAAAACGTAGACAGTAAGAAGAGTCTGTCTTCATGTACTTAAGTCGGCATTGTGTCTTTTGTATTTAATTCCGATGCAATTTCTGTGTTTCATCGTCAATATGAAAGTCCAAGGGGTACTGTAAACCAGAAGTGAAGCATCGGAATCTAAAACTGGTCTCACAGGAAAGGTTCAAATCTAACAATGTAAGAAGAATCAGTCCTCTTGTACTTAAGTCGGCATTGTGCTTTTGTATTTTATTCCGATGCAATATCTGTGTTTCATCGTCAATAGGAAGGTCCAAGGGATACAGTAAACAAGTAAAGCATGGGAATCAAAAAGTGGTTTCACAGGAAATGTTCAAATCATAGCATGTAGGAAGAGTCAGTCCTCTTCTACTTATGTTGGCATTGTAACTTTTGTATTTAATTCCGATGCAGTTTCTGTGTTTCATCGTCAATAAGATTGTCCAAGGGATACCGTAAACCTGATGTGAAGCATTGGAATCTGTAACTGGTCTCACAGGAAAGGCTCAAAACATAGAATGTAAGAAGAGTCAGTTTTCTTGTACTTAAGTAGGCAATGTGCCTTTTGTATTTAATTCCGATGCAATTTCTGTGTTTCATCGTCAATAAGAGGGTCCAAGGGATACAGTAAGCCTGAAGTGAAGCATCGGAATCTAAAACTGGCCTCACGGGAAAGGCTCAAATCATAGGCAGTAGGCAGAGTCAGTCTTCTTGCACTTAAGTCAGCATTGTGCCTTTTGTATATAATTCCGATGCAATTTCTGTGTTTCATCGTCAATATGATGATCCAAGGGATACAGTAAACGTGAAGTGAAGCATAGGAATCTAGAACTGGTCTCAAAGAAAAGGCTCAAGTCTTAGAATGTAAGAAGTGTCAGTCATCTTGTACTTATGGCGGCATTGTGCATTTTGTCTTTAATTCCGATGCAATTTCTGTGTTTCATCGTCAATAAGAAGGTCCAAGGGCAACAGTAAACCTGAAGTGAAGCATCGGAATCTAAAACTGGTCTCACAGGAAAGTTTCATAGCATAGAAAGTGAGAAGAGTCAGTCTTCTTGTACTTAACTCGGCATTTTGCCTTCTGTATTGAATTCCGCTGCAGTTTTTTGTGATTCATCGTCAATAAGAAGGTCCGAGGGATACAGTAAACCTGAAATGGATCATCGAAATCTAAAATTGGTCTCACAGGAAAGATTCAAAACATAGACCGTAAGAAGAGTCGGTCTTCTTGTACTTACGTCGGCACTGTTTCATTTGTATTTAAATCCGATGCAATTTCTGTGTTCCATCGACAAAAATAAGGTCCTAGGGGTACAGAAACTCTGAAGTGAAGCAACGGAATCTAAAACTGGTCTCACAGGAAAGGTTCAAATCACAGACAGTCAGAAGAGTCAGTCTTCTTGTACTTAAGTTGCATTGTGCTTTTTTATTTAATTCCGACGCAATTTCTGTGTTTCATCGTCAATAAGAAGGTCCAAGGGATAAAGTAAACCTGAAATGAACATCGAAATCAAAAACTGGTCTCACAGGAAAGGATCAAATCATAGACAGTAAGAAGAGTCAACCTCCTTGTACTGAAATCGGCATAGTGCCTTTTTATTTAATTCCGATGCAATTTCTGTGTTTCATCGTTAATAAGAAGGTCCAAGGGATACAGTAACCCGGAAGTGAAGCATCGGAATCTATAACTGGTCTCACAGGAAAGGTTCATAACATAGGCCGTAAGAATAGTCGGTCTTCTTGTACATAAGTCGGCACAGTTCCTTTTGTATTTGATTCCGATGCAATTTCAGTGTTCCATAGACAATAAGAAGGTCCAAATGATACAGTAAACCTGAAGTGAAGCATCGCAATGTAAAACCGGTCTCACAGGAAAGTTACAAAACATAGACAGTAAGAGTCAGTCTTTTTGTACTTAAGTCGGCTTTGTGCCTTTTGTATTTAATTCCGATGCAATTTCTGTGTTTCATCGTCAATAAGAAGGTCCAAGGGATACAGTAAACTTGAAGTGAAGCATCGGGAATCTAAAACTGGTCTCACAGGAGGGGCTCAAATCGTAGAATGTAAGAAGAGTCAGTCTTCTTCTACATATGTCGGCATTGTAACTTTTGTATTTAATTCCGATGCCAATTCTGTGTTTCATCGTCAATATGAAGGTCCGAGGGTTACAGTAAACCTGAAGTGAAGCATCGGAATCTACAACATTTCTCACAGGAAAGGTTCAAAACATAGACAGTAAGAAGAGTCAGTGATCTTGTACTTAAGTCGGCATTGTGCCTTTTGTATTTAATTCCGATGAAATTTCTGCGTTTCGTCGTCAATGAGAAGGTACATGGAATACAGCAAACCTAAAATGAACATCGGAATCTAAAACTGGTCTCACAGGAAAGGTTCAAAGCATAGACAGTAAGATGAGTCAGTCATCTCGTACTTAAGTCGGCATTGTGCCATTTGTATTTAATTCCGATGCAATTTCTGTGTTTCATCGTCAATAAGCAGGTCCAAGGGATACACTAAACCTGAAGTGAAGCTTCGGAATCTATAACTGGTCCTTCAGGAAAGGTCCAAATCATAGACAGTAAGAAGAGTCAGTCTTCTTGTACTTAAGTCTGCATTGTTCCTCTTGCATCTAATACCGATGCAATTTCTGTATTTCATCGTCAATAAGAAGGTCCAAGGGATACAGTAACTTCGAAGTCAAGCATCAGAATCTAAAACAGGTCTCACAGGAAAAGTTCAAATCATAGAATGTCGGAAGAGTCAGTCCTCTTGTACTTACGTCGGCATTGTGCCTTTTGTATTTAATTCCGATGTAATTACTCTGTTTCATCGTCAATATGAGTGTCCAAGGGATACAGTAAGCCTGAAGTGAAGCATCGGAATCCAAAACTGGTGTCACAGGAAAGGTTCAAATCATAGGCAGTAGACAGAGTCAGTCTTCTTGCACTTAAGTCTGCATTGTGCCTTTTGTATTTAATTCCGATGCAATTTCAGTGTGTCAACGTCAATTTGAAGGTCCAAGGGATACAGTAAACCTGCAGTGAAACATTGAAATCTATAACTGGCTCAGAGGAGAGGTTCAAATCATAGAATATAAGAAGTGTCAGTCTTCTTGTACTTAAGTCGGCATTGTGCCTTATGTATTTAATACCGATGCAAATTCTGTGTTTCATCATCAATAAGAAGGTCTAAGGGATACAGTAAACCTGAAGTGAAGCATCGGAATCCATAACTGGTCTCACAAAAAAGGGTGAAAACATAGACAGTAAGAAGAGGCAGTCTTCTTGTACTTAAGTCGGCATTGTGACTATTGTATTTCATTCCGATGCTATTTCTGTGCTTAATCGTCAATAAGAACGACCAAGGGATACAGTAAACCTTAAGTGAAGCATCGGAATCTAAAACTGGTCCAGACTGTAAGAGGTGTCAGTCTTCTTGTACTTGAGTTGCAATGTGCTTTTGTATTTAATTCCGACGCAATTTCTGTGTTTTATCGTCAATAAGAAGGTCCAAGGGATACAGTAAACCTGAAGTAAAGCATGGGAATCAAAAAGTGGTTTCACAGGAAATGTTCAAATCATTGCATGTAGGAAGAGTCAGTCCTCTTCTATTTCTGTTTTCATTGTAACTTTTGTATTTAATTCCGATGCAATATCTGTGTTTCATCGTCAATAAGATTGTCCAAGGGATACCGTAAACGTGAAGGGAAGCATTGGAATCTGTAACTGGTCTCACAGGAAAGGCTCAAAACATAGAATGTAAGAAGAGCCAGTTTTCTTGTACTTAAGTTGGCAATGTGCCTTTTTTTTTTTATTCCGATGCAATTTCTGTGTTTCATCGTCAATAAGAAGGTCCAAGGGATACAGTAAGCCTGAAGTGAAGCATCGGAATCTAAAGCTGGTCTCACAGGAAAGGTTAAAATCATAGGCAGTAGGCAGAGTCAGTCTTCTTGCACTTAAGTCAGCATTGTGCCTTTTGTATATAATTCCGATGCAATTTCTGTGTTTCATCGTCAATATGAAGGTCCAAGGGATACAGTAAACCTAAAGGGAAGCATCGGAATCAAAAACTGCTCTCACAGGAAAGGCTCAAATCATATATTTTAGGAAGAGTCAGCCTTCTTCTACTTAAGTCGGCATTGTGCCTTTTGTATTTAATTCGGATGCAATTTCTGTGTTTCATCGTCAATAAGAAGGTCCAAGGGATACAGTAAACTTGAAGTGAAGCATCGGGAATCTAAAACTGGTCTCTCAGGAAGGGCTCAAATCGTAGAATGTAAGAAGAGTCAGTCTTCTTCCACATATGTCGGCATTGTATCTTTTGTATCTAATTCCGATGCAAATTCTGTGTTTCATCGTCAATATGAAGGTCCGAGGGTTACAGTAAACCTGAAGTGAAGCATCGGAATCTAAAACTGGGCTCACAGGAAAGGTTCAAAACATAGACAGTAAGAAAAGTCAGTGTTCTTGTACTTAAGTCGGCATTGTGCCTTTTGTATTTAATTCCGATGAAATTTCTGCGTTTCGTCGTCAATGAGAAGGTACATGGAATACAGCAAACCTAAAATGAACATCGGAATCTAAAACTGGTCTCACAGGAAAGGTTCAAAGCATAGACAGTAAGATGAGTCAGTCATCTCGTACTTAAGTCGGCATTGTGCCATTTGTATTTAATTCCGATGCAATTTCTGTGTTTCATCGTCAATAAGCAGGTCCAAGGGATACACTAAACCTGAAGTGAAGCTTCGGAATCTATAACTGGTCCTTCAGGAAAGGTCCAAATCATAGACAGTAAGAAGAGTCAGTCTTCTTGTACTTAAGTCTGCATTGTTCCTCTTGCATCTAATACCGATGCAATTTCTGTATTTCATCGTCAATAAGAAGGTCCAAGGGATACAGTAACTTCGAAGTCAAGCATCAGAATCTAAAACAGGTCTCACAGGAAAAGTTCAAATCATAGAATGTCGGAAGAGTCAGTCCTCTTGTACTTACGTCGGCATTGTGCCTTTTGTATTTAATTCCGATGTAATTACTCTGTTTCATCGTCAATATGAGTGTCCAAGGGATACAGTAAGCCTGAAGTGAAGCATCGGAATCCAAAACTGGTGTCACAGGAAAGGTTCAAATCATAGGCAGTAGACAGAGTCAGTCTTCTTGCACTTAAGTCTGCATTGTGCCTTTTGTATTTAATTCCGATGCAATTTCAGTGTGTCAACGTCAATTTGAAGGTCCAAGGGATACAGTAAACCTGCAGTGAAACATTGAAATCTATAACTGGCTCAGAGGAGAGGTTCAAATCATAGAATATAAGAAGTGTCAGTCTTCTTGTACTTAAGTCGGCATTGTGCCTTATGTATTTAATACCGATGCAAATTCTGTGTTTCATCATCAATAAGAAGGTCTAAGGGATACAGTAAACCTGAAGTGAAGCATCGGAATCCATAACTGGTCTCACAAAAAAGGGTGAAAACATAGACAGTAAGAAGAGGCAGTCTTCTTGTACTTAAGTCGGCATTGTGACTATTGTATTTCATTCCGATGCTATTTCTGTGCTTAATCGTCAATAAGAACGACCAAGGGATACAGTAAACCTTAAGTGAAGCATCGGAATCTAAAACTGGTCCAGACTGTAAGAGGTGTCAGTCTTCTTGTACTTGAGTTGCAATGTGCTTTTGTATTTAATTCCGACGCAATTTCTGTGTTTTATCGTCAATAAGAAGGTCCAAGGGATACAGTAAACCTGAAGTAAAGCATGGGAATCAAAATAGTGGTTTCACAGGAAATGTTCAAATCATTGCATGTAGGAAGAGTCAGTCCTCTTCTATTTCTGTTTTCATTGTAACTTTTGTATTTAATTCCGATGCAATATCTGTGTTTCATCGTCAATAAGATTGTCCAAGGGATACCGTAAACGTGAAGGGAAGCATTGGAATCTGTAACTGGTCTCACAGGAAAGGCTCAAAACATAGAATGTAAGAAGAGCCAGTTTTCTTGTACTTAAGTTGGCAATGTGCCTTTTTTTTTTTATTCTGATGCAATTTCTGTGTTTCATCGTCAATAAGAAGGTCCAAGGGATACAGTAAGCCTGAAGTGAAGCATCGGAATCTAAAGCTGGTCTCACAGGAAAGGTTAAAATCATAGGCAGTAGGCAGAGTCAGTCTTCTTGCACTTAAGTCAGCATTGTGCCTTTTGTATATAATTCCGATGCAATTTCTGTGTTTCATCGTCAATATGAAGGTCCAAGGGATACAGTAAACCTAAAGGGAAGCATCGGAATCAAAAACTGCTCTCACAGGAAAGGCTCAAATCATATATTTTAGGAAGAGTCAGCCTTCTTCTACTTAAGTCGGCATTGTGCCTTTTGTATTTAATTCGGATGCAATTTCTGTGTTTCATCGTCAATAAGAAGGTCCAAGGGATACAGTAAACTTGAAGTGAAGCATCGGGAATCTAAAACTGGTCTCTCAGGAAGGGCTCAAATCGTAGAATGTAAGAAGAGTCAGTCTTCTTCCACATATGTCGGCATTGTATCTTTTGTATCTAATTCCGATGCAAATTCTGTGTTTCATCGTCAATATGAAGGTCCGAGGGTTACAGTAAACCTGAAGTGAAGCATCGGAATCTAAAACTGGGCTCACAGGAAAGGTTCAAAACATAGACAGTAAGAAAAGTCAGTGTTCTTGTACTTAAGTCGGCATTGTGCCTTTTGTATTTAATTCCGATGCAATTTCTGTGTTTCGTCGTCAATGAGAAGGTACATGGAATACAGCAAACCTAAAATGAACATCGGAATCTAAAACTGGTCTCACAGGAAAGGTTCAAAGCATAGACAGTAAGATGAGTAAGTCATCTCGTACTTAAGTCGGCATTGTGCCATTTGTATTGAATTCCGATGCAATTTCTGTGTTTCATCGTCAATAAGCAGGTCCAAGGGATACACTAAACCTGAAGTGAAGCTTCGGAATCTATAACTGGTCCTTCAGGAAAGGTCCAAATCATAGACAGTGAGAAGAGTCAGTCTTCTTGTACTTAAGTCTGCATTGTTCCTCTTGTATCTAATACCGATGCAATTTCTGTGTTTCATCGTCAATAAGAAGGTCCAAGGGATACAGTAACTTAGAAGTCAACCATCGGAATCTAAAACAGGTCTCACAGGAAAAGGTTCAAAGGGATACAGTAAACCTGAAGTGAAGCATCGGAATCTAAAACTGGTCTCACAGGAATGGTTCAAATCATAGAATGTAAGAAGAGTCAGTCCTCTTCTACATATGTAGGCATTGCGCCTTTTGTATTTAATTCCAAAGCAATTTCTGTGATTCATCGTCAATAAGAAGGTCCAAGGGATACAGTAAACCTGAAGTGAAACATTGAAATCTATAACTGGTCTCACAGGAGAGGTTCAAATCATAGGCAGTAAGGAGAGTCAGTCTTCGTGCACTTAAGTCTGCATTGTGCCTTTTGTATTTAATTCCGTGGCAATTTCTGTGTTTGAAAGGCAATAAGAAGCTCCAAGGGATACAGTAAACCTGAAGTGAAGCATCGGAATCTAAAACTGGTCTCACAGGAAAGGTTTAAAACTTAGACAGTAAGAAGAGTCAGTCTTCTTGTACTTAAGTAGGCATTGGCCTTTTGATTTTAATTCAGATGCAATTTCTGTGTTTCATCGTCAGTAAGGAGGTCCAAGGGATACTGTAAACCTGAAGTGAAGCATCGGAATCTAAAACAGGTCCCACAGGAAAGATTCATAACGCAGACAGCAAGATGATTCAGTCTTCTTGTACTTAAGTCGGCAATCTGCCTTTTATATGTAATTCCGATGCAATTTCAGTGTTTCATCGTCAATAAGAAGGTCCAAGGGATACAGTAAACTTGACGTGTAGCATCGGAATCTGAAACTGGTCTCACAGGAAAGGTTCAAAACATAGAAAGTAATAATAGTCAGTCTTCTTCTACTTAATCGGCATTGTGCCCTTTTGTATTTAATTCCGATGCAATTTCTGTGTTTCATCGTCAATAAGAAGGTCCAAGGGATACAGTAAATCGGCAGTGAAGCATCGGAATCTAAAACTGGTCTCACAGGAAAGGTTAAAACATAGGCAATAAGAAGAGTCAGTCTACATGTTTTTAAGTCGACATTGCGAATTTGTATTTAATTGCGATGCAATTTCTGTGTCTCATTGTCTATAAGATGGACCAAGGGATACAGTAAACCTGAAGTGAAGCATCGGAATCTATAACTGACTCACAAAAATGGTTGAAAACATAGACAGTAAGAAGAGGCAGTCTTCTTGTAGTTAAGTCGGCATTGTGACATTTGTATTTTATTCCGATGCAATTTCTGTGCTCCATCGTCAGTAAGAACGACCAAGGGATACATTAAACCATAAGTGAAGCATCGGAATCTAAAACTAATCTCACAGCAAAGGTTCAAAACATAGACAGTAAGAATAGTCAGTCTTTTTGTACGTAAGTCGGCATTGTGCCTTTTGTATTTAATTCCGAAGCAATTTCTGTGTTTCATCGTCAATAATATGGTCCAAGGGATACAGAAGACCTGAAGTGAAGCATCGGAATCTAAAACTGGTCTCACAGGAAAGGTTCAAATCATAGCATGTAAGAAGAGTCAGTACTCTTCTACTTATGTTGGCATTGTACCTTTTGTATTTAATTCCGATGCAATTTCTGTGTTTCATCGTCAATAAGAGGGTCCAAGGGATACAGTAGACCTGAAGTGAAACATCGGAATCTGTATCCGGTCTCACAGGAAAGGTTCAATACATAGACAGTAAGATTAGTCAGTCTTTTTGTACGTAAGTCGGCATTGTGCCTTTTGTATTTAATTCCGATGCAATTTCTATGTTTCATCGTCTTTAAGATGGTCCAAGGGATACAGTAAACCTGAAGTGAAGCATCGGAATCTAAAACTGGTCTCACAGGAAAGGCTCAAATCGTAGAATGTAAGAAGAGTCAGTCTTCTTGTACTTATGTCGGCATTGTAACTTTTGTATTTAATTCCGATGCAATTTCTGTGTTTCATCGTCAATATGAAGGTCCAAGGGTTACAGTATACCTGAAGTGAAGCATCGGAATCTAAAACTGGTCTCAAAGGAAAGGTTCAAACCATAGAAAGTAAGAAGAGTCAGTCTTCTGTCACTTAAATCGGCATTGTGCCTCTTGTATTTAATTCCGATGCAATTTCTGTGTTTCATCGTCAATGAGAAGGTCTAAGAGATACAGTAGACTTGAAATGAACATCTAAATCTAAAATAGGTCTCATAGGAAAGATTCCAAACATAGACAGTAAGAAGAGTCAGTATTCTTGTACTTAAGTGGGCATTGTGCGTTTGGATTTAATTCCGGTGGAATTTCAGTGTTTCATCGTCAATAAGAATGTACATGGGATACAGTAAACCTGAAGTGAAGCATCGGAATCAAAAACTGGTCTCAAAAGAAAGGTTCGTAACTTAGTTAGTGAGAAGAGTCAGTCTTCTTGTACTTAAGTCGGCATTGTGCTTTTTGTATTTAATTCAGATGCAATTTCTGTGTTTCATCGTCAGTAAGAAGGCCCAAGGGATACTGTAAACCTGAAGTGAAGCATCGGATTCTAAAACTGGTCTCACAGGAAAGCTTCACAACACAGACAGCAAGAAGATTCAGTCTTCTTGTACTTAAGTGGCAATCTGCCTTTTGTATGTAATTCCGATGCAATTTCAGTGTTTCATCGTCAATATGAAGGTCCAAGGGATACAGTAAACTTGAAGAGAAGCTTCGGAATCTAAAACTGGTCTCACAGGAAAGCTTCAAAACACAGACAGCAAGAAGATTCAGTCTTCTTGTACTTAAGTCGGCAATCTGCCTTTTCTATGTAATTCTGATGCAATTTCTGTGTTTTATCGTCAATAGGAAGGTCCAAGGGATACGGTAAACCTGAAGTGAAGCATCGGAATCTAAAACTGGTCTCACAGGAATGGCTCAAAACATAGACAGTAAGAAGAGTCAGTCTTCTGTCACTTAAATCGGCATTGTGCCTCTTGTATTTAATTCCGATGCAATTTCTGTGTTTCATCGTCAATGAGAAGGTCTAAGAGATACAGTAGACTTGAAATGAACATCTAAATCTAAAATAGGTCTCATAGGAAAGATTCCAAACATAGACAGTAAGAAGAGTCAGTATTCTTGTACTTAAGTGGGCATTGTGCCTTTTGTATTTAATTCCGGTGGAATTTCTGTGTTTCATCGTCAATAAGAATGTACATGGGATACAGTAAACCTGAAGTGAAGCATCGGAGTCTAAAACTGGTCTCACAGGAAAGGTTCAATCATAGAAAGTAAGATGAGTCAGTCTCCTTGTAATTAAGACGGCATTGTGCCTTTTGTATTTCATTCCGTTGCAATTTCTGTGTTTCCTAGTCAATAAGAAGGTCCAAGGAATGCAGTAAACCTGAAGAGAAGCATCGGAATCTAAACCTGGTTTCACAGGAAAGGACAAAACATAGACAGTACGAAGAGTCTGTGTTCTTCTTCTTAAGTCGGCATTGTTCCTTTTGCATTTAATTCCGATGCAATTTCTGTGTTTCATCGACAATAACAAGGTCCAAGGGATACAGTAAACCTGAGGTGAAGCATCGGAATCTAAAACTGGTCTCACAGGAGAGGTTCAAAACATAGACATAAGAAGAATAAGTCTTCCTGTACTTAAGTCGGCATTGTGCATTTTGTATTTAATTCAGATGCAATTTCTGTGTTTCGTAGTCAATAAGAAGGTCCAAGGGATACTGTAAACCGGAAGTGAAACATCGGAATCTATAACTGGTCTCACAGGATAGGTTCAAAACATAGAGAGTAAGAAGAACCAGTCTTCTTGTACTTAAGTCGGCATTGTGCCTTTTGTATGTAATTCTGATGCAATTTCTGTGTTTTATCGTCAATAGGAAGGTCCAAGGGATATGGTAAACCTGAAGTGAAGCATCGGAATCTAAAACTGGTCTCACAGGAATGGCTCAAAACATAGACAGTAAGAAGAGTCAGTATTCTTGTACTTAAGTGGGCATTGTGCCTTTTGTATTTAATTCCGGTGGAATCTCTGTGTTTCATCGTCAATAAGAATGTACATGGGATACAGTAAACCTGAAGTGAAGCATCGGAGTCTAAAACTGGTCTCACAGGAAAGGTTCAATCATAGAAAGTAAGATGAGTCAGTCTCCTTGTAATTAAGACGGCATTGTGCCTTTTGTACTTCATTCCGATGCAATTTCTGTGTTTCCTAGTCAATAAGAAGGTCCAAGGAATGCAGTAAACCTGAAGTGAAGCAGCGGAATCTAAACCTGGTTTCACAGGAAAGGACAAAACATAGACAGTACGAAGAGTCAGTCTTCTCGTTCTTAAGTCGGCATTGTTCCTTTTGTATTTAATTCCGATGCAATTTCTGTGTTTCATCGTCAATAAGAAGGTCCAAGGGAAACAGTAAACCTGAAGTGCAGCATCGGAATCTAAAACTGGTCTCACAGAAAAGATTCAAATCATAGAGAGTAAGGAGAGTCAGTCTTCTTGTACTTAAGTCGGCATTGTGCCTTTTGTATTTAATTACGATGCAATTTCTGTGTTTCATCGTCAATAAGAAGGTCCAAGGTATACAATAAATCTGAAGTGAAGCATCGGAATCTAAAACTTATCTCACACGAAAGGTTCAATCATAGAATGTATGAAGAATCAGTCCTCTTGTACTTAAGTCTGCATTGTGCCTTTTGTATGTAATTCCGATGCAATTTCTGTGTTTCATCGTCAATATGGAGATCCAAAGGATACAGTAAACCTGAAGTGAAGCATACGAATCTAAAACTGGTCTCACACGAAAGGCTCAAATCGGAGAATGTAAGAAGAGACTGTCTTCTTGTACTTATGTCGGCATTGTGCCTTTTGTATTCAATTCCGATGCAATTTCTGTGTTACATCGTCAATATGAAGGTCCAAGGGATTCAGTAAACCGGAAGTGAAATATGGAATCTAAAACTGGTCCCACAGGAAAGGTTCAATTCATAGAATTTAAGAATAGTCAGTCCTCTTCTACTTATGTCGGCATTGTGACTTTTGTATTTAATTCCGATGCAATTTCTGTTTTCATCGTCAATAAGAAGGTCCAAGGGATACAGTAAACATGAAGTGAAACATTGGGTTCAATAACTGGACTCACAGGAAAGGTTTAAATCATAGACAGTAAGAAGAGTCAGTCTTTTTGTACTTAAATCGGCATTGTGCCTTTTATATTTAATTCCGATGCAATTTCTGTGTTTCGTCGCAATAAGAAGGTCCAAGAGATACAGTAAACCTGAAGTGAAGCATCGGAATCTAAAGCTGGTGTCACTGGAAAGGTTTAAAGCATAGAAAATAAGAAGAGTCAGTCTTCTTGTACATAAGTCGGCATTGTGCGTTTTGTATTTAATTCCGATGCAATTTCTGTGTTTAATCGTCAATAAGAAGGTCCAAGGAATACTGTAAACCGGAAGTGAAGGATCGGAATCTATAACTGGTCTCACAGGAAAGGTTCTAAACATAGACAGTAAGAAGAGTCAGTCTTCTTGTACTTAAGTCTGCATTGTTCCTTTTGTATTTATTTCCCATGCAATATCTGTGTTTCATCGACAATAAGAAGGTCCAAGGAATACAGTCAACCTGAAGTGGAGCATCGGAATCTAAAACTGGTCACCCAGGAAAGGTAAAAATCATAGACGGTAAGAAGAGTCAGTCTTCTTGTACTTAAGTCGGAATTGTGCCTTTTGTATTTAATTCCGATGGAATTTCTGTGTTTCATCGTCAATAAGAAGGTCCAAGGGGTACAGTAAACCTGAAGTGAAGCATCGGAATCTAAAATTGGTCTCACAGGGATAAGTCAAAACATAGACAGTAGGAAGAGTCAGTCTTCTTGTACTTAAATCGGCATTGTGTCTTTGTATTTAATTCCGATCCAAATTCTGTGTTTCGTCGCAATAAGAAGGTCCAAGAGATGCAGTAAACCTGAAATGAAGCATCGGAATCTAAAACTGGTCTCACTGGAATGGTTTTAAGTATAGAAAATAAGAAGAGTCAGTCTTCCTGTACGTTAGTCGGCATTGTGCGTTTTGTATTTAATTCCGATGCAATTTCTGTGTTTCATCGTCAATAAGAACGTACAAGGGATACAGTAATTCTGAAGTGAAGCATCGGAGTCTAAAACTGGTCTCACAGGAAAGGTTCAATCATAGAAAGTAAGATGAGTCAGTCTCCTTGTAATTAAGACGGCATTGTGCCTTTTGTATTTCATTCCGATGCAATTTCTGTGTTTCCTAGTCAATAAGAAGGTCCAAGGAATGCAGTAAACCTGAAGTGAAGCATCGGAATCTAAACCTGGTTTCACAGGAAAGGACAAAACATAGACAGTACGAAGAGTCAGTCTTCTCGTTCTTAAATCGGCATTGTTCCTTTTGTATTTAATTCCGATGCAATTTCTGTGTTTCATCGTCAATAAGAAGGTCCAAGGGAAACAGTAAACCTGAAGTGCAGCATCGGAATCTAAAACTGGTCTCACAGAAAGGATTCAAAACATAGATAATAAGAAGAGTCAGTCTTCTTGTACTTAAGTCGGCATTGTGCCTTTTGTGTTTAATTCCGATGCAATTTCTGTGTTTCATCATCAATAAGAAGGTCCAAGGGATACAGTAAATCTGAGGTGAAGCATCTGAATCTAAAACTGGTCTCACAGGAAAGGTTCAAAACATAGACATAAGAAGAAACAGTGTTCTTGTACTTAAGTCGGCATTGTGCATTTTGTATTTAATTCCTATGCTATTTCTGTGTTTAATCGTCAATAAGACGGTCCAAGGGATACTGTAAACCGGAAGTGAAGCATCGGAATCTATAACTGGTCTCACAGGAAAGGTTCAAAACATAGACAGTACGAAGAGTCTGTGTTCTTCTTCTTAAGTCGGCATTGTTCCTTTTGCATTTAATTCCGATGCAATTTCTGTGTTTCATCGACAATAACAAGGTCCAAGGGATACGGTAAACCTGAGGTGAAGCATCGGAAACTAAAACTGGTCTCACAGGAAAGGTTCAAAACATAGACATAAGAAGAATAAGTCTTCCTGTACTTAAGTCGGCATTGTGCATTTTGTATTTAATTCAGATGCAATTTCTGTGTTTCGTAGTCAATAAGAAGGTCCAGGGGATACTGTAAACCGGAAGTGAAACATCGGAATCTATAACTGGTCTCAAAGGAAAGGTTGAAAACATAGAGAGTAAGAAGAACCAGTATTCTTGTACTTAAGTCGGCATTGTGCCTTTTGTATTTAATTCTGATGCTATTTCTGTGTTTCATCGTCAATAAGAAGGTCCAAGGGAAACAGTAAACCTGAAGTGCAGCATCGGAATCTAAAACTGGCCTCACAGAAAAGATTCAAATCATAGAGAGTAAGGAGAGTCAGTCTTCTTGTACTTAAGTCGGCATTGTGCCTTTTGTATTTAATTCCGATGCAATTTCTGTGTTTCATCGTCAATAAGAAGGTCCAAGGTATACAATAAATCTGAAGTGAAGCACCAGAATCTAAAACTTATCTCACACGAAAGGTTCAATCATAGAATGTAAGAAGAATCAGTCCTCTTGTACTTAAGTCTGCATTGTGCCTTTTGTATGTAATTCCGATTCAATTTCTGTGTTTCATCGTCAATATGAAGATCCAAAGGATACAGTAAACCTGAAGTGAAGCATACGAATCTAAAACTGGTCTCACAGGAAAGGGCCAAATCGGAGAATAAAAGAAGAGACTGTCTTCTTGTACTTATGTCGGCATTGTTCCTTTTGTATTTAATTCCGATGCAATTTCTGTGTTTCATCGTAAATTAGAGGGTCCAAGGGATACAGTAATCCTGAAGTGAAATATCGGAATCTAAAACTGGTCTCACAGGAAAGGTTCAAATTATAGAATATAAGAAGAGTCAGTCCTCTTCTACTTATGTCGGCATTGTGCCTTTTGTATTTAATTCCGATTAAATGTCTGTGTTTCATCGTCAATAAGAAGGTCCAAGGGATACAGTAAACCTCAAGTGAAATTTTGGAATCTATAACTGGACTCACAGGAGAGGTTCAAACATAGACTGTAAGAAGAGTCAATCTTCTGGTACTTAAGTCGGCATTGTGCCTTTTGTATTTATTTCCAATGCAATTTCTGTGTTTCCTCGTCAATAAGAAGGTCCAAGAGATACAGGAAACCTGAAGTGAAGCATCGGAATGCAAAACTGGTCTCACTGGACAGATTCAAAACATAGATAATAAGAAGAGTCAGTATTCTTGTACTTAAGTCATCATTGTGCCTTTTGTGTTTAATTCCGATGCAATTTCTGTGTTTCATCATCAATAACAAGGTCCAAGGGATACAGTAAACCTGAGGTGAAGCATCGGAATCTAAAACTGGTCTCACAGGAAAGGTTCAAAACATAGACATAAGAAGAATAAGTCTTCCTGTACTTAAGTCGGCATTGTGCATTTTGTATTTAATTCAGATGCAATTTCTGTGTTTCGTAGTCAATAAGAAGGTCCAAGGGATACTGTAAACCGGAAGTGAAACATCGGAATCTATAACTGGACTCACAGGAAAGGTTCAAAACATAGAGAGTAAGAAGAACCAGTCTTCTTGTACTTAAGTCGGCATTGTGCCTTTTGTATGTAATTCTGATGCAATTTCTGTGTTTTATCGTCAATAGGAAGGTCCAAGGGATACGGTAAACCTGAAGTGAAGCATCGGAATCTAAAACTGGTCTCACAGGAATGGCTCAAAACATAGACAGTAAGAAGAGTCAGTCTTCTGTCACTTAAATCGGCATTGTGCCTCTTGTATTTAATTCCGATGCAATTTCTGTGTTTCATCGTCAATGAGAAGGTCTAAGAGATACAGTAGACTTGAAATGAACATCTAAATCTAAAATTGGTCTCATAGGAAAGATTCCAAACATAGACAGTAAGAAGAGTCAGTATTCTTGTACTTAAGTGGGCATTGTGCCTTTTGTATTTAATTCCGGTGGAATTTCTGTGTTTCATCGTCAATAAGAATGTACATGGGATACAGTAAACCTGAAGTGAAGCATCGGTGTCTAAAACTGGTCTCACAGGAAAGGTTCAATCATAGAAAGTAAGATGAGTCAGTCTCCTTGTAATTAAGACGGCATTGTGCCTTTTGTATTTCATTCCGTTGCAATTTCTGTGTTTCCTAGTCAATAAGAAGGTCCAAGGAATGCAGTAAACCTGAAGAGAAGCATCGGAATCTAAACCTGGTTTCACAGGAAAGGACAAAACATAGACAGTACGAAGAGTCTGTGTTCTTCTTCTTAAGTCGGCATTGTTCCTTTTGCATTTAATTCCGATGCAATTTCTGTGTTTCATCGACAATAACAAGGTCCAAGGGATACAGTAAACCTGAGGTGAAGCATCGGAATCTAAAACTGGTCTCACAGGAGAGGTTCAAAACATAGACAAAAGAAGAATAAGTCTTCCTGTACTTAAGTCGGCATTGTGCATTTTGTATTTAATTCAGATGCAATTTCTGTGTTTCGTAGTCAATAAGAAGGTCCAAGGGATACTGTAAACCGGAAGTGAAACATCGGAATCTATAACTGGTCTCACAGGAAAGGTTCAAAACATAGAGAGTAAGAAGAACCAGTCTTCTTGTACTTAAGTCGGCATTGTGCCTTTTGTATGTAATTCTGATGCAATTTCTGTGTTTTATCGTCAATAGGAAGGTCCAAGGGATACGGTAAACCTGAAGTGAAGCATCGGAATCTAAAACTGGTCTCACAGGAATGGCTCAAAACATAGACAGTAAGAAGAGTCAGTCTTCTGTCACTTAAATCGGCATTGTGCCTCTTGTATTTAATTCCGATGCAATTTCTGTGTTTCATCGTCAATGAGAAGGTCTAAGAGATACAGTAGCCTTGAAATGAACATCTAAATCTAAAATTGGTCTCATAGGAAAGATTCCAAACATAGACAGTAAGAAGAGTCAGTATTCTTGTACTTAAGTGGGCATTGTGCCTTTTGTATTTAATTCCGGTGGAATCTCTGTGTTTCATCGTCAATAAGAATGTACATGGGATACAGTAAACCTGAAGTGAAGCATCGGAGTCTAAAACTGGTCTCACAGGAAAGGTTCAATCATAGAAAGTAAGATTAGTCAGTCTCCTTGTAATTAAGACGGCATTGTGCCTTTTGTACTTCATTCCGATGCAATTTCTGTGTTTCCTAGTCAATAAGAAGGTCCAAGGAATGCAGTAAACCTGAAGTGAAGCAGCGGAATCTAAACCTGGTTTCACAGGAAAGGACAAAACATAGACAGTACGAAGAGTCAGTCTTCTCGTTCTTAAGTCGGCATTGTTCCTTTTGTATTTAATTCCGATGCAATTTCTGTGTTTCATCGTCAATAAGAAGGTCCAAGTTAAACAGTAAACCTGAAGTGCAGCATCGGAATCTAAAACTGGTCTCACAGAAAAGATTCAAATCATAGAGAGTAAGGAGAGTCAGTCTTCTTGTACTTAAGTCGGCATTGTGCCTTTTGTATTTAATTACGATGCAATTTCTGTGTTTCATCGTCAATAAGAAGGTCCAAGGTATACAATAAATCTGAAGTGAAGCATCGGAATCTAAAACTAATCTCACACGAAAGGTTCAATCATAGAATGTAAGAAGAATCAGTCCTCTTGTACTTAAGTCTGCATTGTGCCTTTTGTATGTAATTCCGATGCAATTTCTGTGTTTCATCGTCAATATGAAGATCCAAAGGATACAGTAAACCTGAAGTGAAGCATACGAATCTAAAACTGGTCTCACACGAAAGGCTCAAATCGGAGAATGTAAGAAGAGACTGTCTTCTTGTACTTATGTCGGCATTGTGCCTTTTGTATTCAATTCCGATGCAATTTCTGTGTTACATCGTCAATATGAAGGTCCAAGGGATTCAGTAAACCGGAAGTGAAATATGGAATCTAAAACTGGTCTCACAGGAAAGGTTCAATTCATAGAATTTAAGAATAGTCAGTCCTCTTCTACTTATGTCGGCATTGTGACTTTTGTATTTAATTCCGATGCAATTTCTGTTTTCATCGTCAATAAGAAGGTCCAAGGGATACAGTGAACATGAAGTGAAACATTGGGTTCAATAACTGGACTCACAGGAAAGGTTTAAATCATAGACAGTAAGAAGAGTCAGTCTTTTTGTACTTAAATCGGCATTGTGCCTTTTATATTTAATTCCGATGCAATTTCTGTGTTTCGTCGCAATAAGAAGGTCCAAGAGATACAGTAAACCTGAAGTGAAGCGTCGGAATCTAAAGCTGGTGTCACTGGAAAGGTTTAAAGCATAGAAAATAAGAAGAGTCAGTCTTCTTGTACATAAGTCGGCATTGTGCGTTTTGTATTTAATTCCGATGCAATTTCTGTGTTTAATCGTCAATAAGAAGGTCCAAGGAATACTGTAAACCGGAAGTGAAGGATCGGAATCTATAACTGGTCTCACAGGAAAGGTTCTAAACATAGACAGTAAGAAGAGTCAGTCTTCTTGTACTTAAGTCGGCATTGTTCCTTTTGTATTTATTTCCCATGCAATATCTGTGTTTCATCGACAATAAGAAGGTCCAAGGAATACAGTCAACCTGAAGTGGAGCATCGGAATCTAAAACTGGTCACCCAGGAAAGGTAAAAATCATAGACAGTAAGAAGAGTCAGTCTTCTTGTACTTAAGTCGGAATTGTGCCTTTTGTATTTAATTCCGATGGAATTTCTGTGTTTCATCGTCAATAAGAAGGTCCAAGGGGTACAGTAAACCTGAAGTGAAGCATCGGAATCTAAAATTGGTCTCACAGGGATAAGTCAAATATAGACAGTAGGAAGAGTCAGTCTTCTTGTACTTAAATCGGCATTGTGTCTTTGTATTTAATTCCGATGCAATTTCTGTGTTTCGTCGCAATAAGAAGGTCCAAGAGATGCAGTAAACCTGAAATGAAGCATCAGAATCTAAAACTGGTCTCACTGGAATGGTTTTAAGTATAGAAAATAAGAAGAGTCAGTCTTCCTGTACGTTAGTCGGCATTGTGCGTTTTGTATTTAATTCCGATGGAATTTCTGTGTTTCATCGTCAATAAGAACGTACAAGGGATACAGTAATCCTGAAGTGAAGCATCGGAGTCTAAAACTGGTCTCACAGGAAAGGTTCAATCATAGAAAGTAAGATGAGTCAGTCTCCTTGTAATTAAGACGGCATTGTGCCTTTTGTATTTCATTCCGATGCAATTTCTGTGTTTCCTAGTCAATAAGAAGGTCCAAGGAATGCAGTAAACCTGAAGTGAAGCATCGGAATCTAAACCTGGTTTCACAGGAAAGGACAAAACATAGACAGTACGAAGAGTCAGTCTTCTCGTCCTTAAATCGGCATTGTTCCTTTTGTATTTAATTCCGATGCAATTTCTGTGTTTCATCGTCAATAAGAAGGTCCAAGGGAAACAGTAAACCTGAAGTGCAGCATCGGAATCTAAAACTGGTCTCACAGAAAAGATTCAAATCATAGAGAGTAAGGAGAGTCAGTCTTCTTGTTCTTAAGTCGGCATTGTGCCTTTTGTATTTAATTTCGATGCAATTTCTGTGTTTCATCGTCAATAAGAAGGTCCAAGGTATAAAATAAATCTGAAGTGAAGCATCGGAATCTAAAACTTATCTCACACGAAAGGTTCAATCATATAATGTAAGAAGAATCAGTCCTCTTGTACTTAAGTCTGCATTGTGCCTTTTGTATGTAATTCCGATGCAATTTCTGTGTTTCATCGTCAATATGAAGATCCAAAGGATACAGTAAACCTGAAGTGAAGCATACGAATCTAAAACTGGTCTCACAGGAAAGGCTCAAATCGGAGAATGTAAGAAGAGACTGTCTTCTTGTACTTATGTCGGCATTGTGCCTTTTGTATTCAATTCCGATGCAATTTCTGTGTTACATCGTCAATATGAAGGTCCAAGGGATTCAGTAAACCGGAAGTGAAATATGGAATCTAAAACTGGTCTCACAGGAAAGGTTCAATTCATAGAATTTAAGAATAGTCAGTCCTCTTCTACTTATGTCGGCATTGTGACTTTTGTATTTAATTCCGATGCAATTTCTGTTTTCATCGTCAATAAGAAGGTCCAAGGGATACAGTAAACATGAAGTGAAACATTGGGTTCAATAACTGGACTCACAGGAAAGGTTTAAATCATAGACAGTAAGAAGAGTCAGTCTTCTTGTACGTAAGTCGGCATTGTGCGTTTTGTATTTAATTCCGATGCAATTTCTGTGTTTAATCGTCAATAAGAAGCTCCAAGGAATACTGTAAACCGGAAGTGAAGGATCGGAATCTATAACTGGTCTCACAGGAAAGGTTCTATACATAGACAGTAAGAAGAGTCAGTCTTCTTGTACTTAAGTCGGCATTGTTCCTTTTGTATTTATTTCCCATGCAATATCTGTGTTTCATCGACAATAAGACGGTCCAAGGAATACAGTCAACCTGAAGTGGAGCATCGGAATCTAAAACTGGTCACCCAGGAAAGGTAAAAATCATAGACAGTAAGAAGAGTCAGTCTTCTTGTACTTAAGTCGGAATCGTGCCTTTTGTATTTAATTCCGATGGAATTTCTGTGTTTCATCGTCAATAAGAAGGTCCAAGGGGTACAGTAAACCTGAAGTGAAGCATCGGAAACTAAAATTGGTCTCACAGGGATAAGTCAAAACATAGACAGTAGGAAGAGTCAGTGTTCTTGTACTTAAATCGGCATTGTGTCTTTGAATTTAATTCCGATGCAATTTCTGTGTTTCGTCGCAAAAAGAAGGTCCAAGAGATGCAGTAAACCTGAAATGAAGCATCGGAATCTAAAACTGGTCTCACTGGAATGGTTTTAAGTATAGAAAATAAGAAGTGTCAGTCTTCCTGTACGTTAGTCGGCATTGTGCGTTTTGTATTTAATTCCGATGGAATGTCTGTGTTTCATCGTCAATAAGAACGTACAAGGGATACAGTAATCCTGAAGTGAAGCATCGGAGTCTAAAACTGGTCTCACAGGAAAGGTTCAATCATAGAAAGTAAGAAGAGTCAGTCTCCTTGTCCTTAAGTCGGAATGTGCCTTTTGTATTTCATTCCGAAGCAATTTCTGTGTTTCCTCGTCAATAAGAAGGTCCAAGGGATGTAGTAATCCTAAAGTGAAGTATCGGAATATAAAACTGGTCTCACAGGAAAGGTTCAAAACATAGACAGTACGAAGAGTCAGTCTTCTTCTTCTTAAGTCGGCATTGTTCCTTTTGTATTTAATTCCGATGCAATTTCTGTGTTTCGTCGTCAATAAGAAGGTCCAAGGGATACAGTAAACCTGAAGTGAAACATTGGAATCTATAACTGGACTCACAGGAAAGGTTCAAACCATAGACTGTAAGAAGAGTCAATCTTCTGGTACTTAAGTCGGCATTGTGCCTTTTGTATTTAATTCCGATGCAATTTCTGTGTTTCATCGTCAATAAGACGGTCCAAGGGATACAGTAAACCTGAGGTGAAACATTGGAATCTATAACTCGACTCACAGGAAAGGTTCAAACCGTAGACTGTAAGAAGATTCAATCTTCTGGTACTTAAGTCGGCATTGTGCCTTTTGTATTTAATTCCGATGCAATTTCTGTGTTTCATCGTCAATAAGAAGGTCCAAGAGATGCAGTAAACCTGAAGTGAAGCATCGGATTGCAAAACTGGTCTCAATGCACAGGTTCAAAGCATAGAAAATAAGAAGAGTCAGTCTTCTTGTACCTAAGTCGGCATTGTGCCTTTTGTATTTAATTCCGATGCAATTTCTGTGTTTCATCGTGAATAAGAAGGTCCAAGGGATACAGTCAACCTGAAGTGAAGCATCGGGATCTAAAACTGGTCTCACAGGAAAGGTTAAAATCATAGACAGTAAGAAGACTGAGTCTTCTTGTACTTAAGTCGGCATTGTGCCTTTCGTATTTAAGTCTGATGCAATGCCTGTGTTTCATCGTCAATAAGAAGGTCCAAGAGATGCAGTAAACCTGAAGTGAAGCATCGGATTGCAAAACTGGTCTCAATGCACAGGTTCAAAGCATAGAAAATAAGAAGAGTCAGTCTTCTTGTACCTAAGTCGGCATTGTGCCTTTTGTATTTAATTCCGATGCAATTTCTGTGTTTCATCGTGAATAAGAAGGTCCAAGGGATACAGTCAACCTGAAGTGAAGCATCGGAATCTAAAACTGGTCTCACAGGGATGGCTCAAAACATAGACAGTAAGAAGAGTCAGTCTTCTTGTACTTAAATCGGCATTGTGTCTTTGTATTTAATTCCGATGCAATTTATGTGTTTCGTCGCAATAAGAAGGACCAAGAGATACAGTAAACCTGAAGTGAAGCATCGGAATCTAAAACTGGTCTCACTGGAAAGGTTTTAAGCATATAAAATAATAAGAGTCAGTCTTATGTACTTAAGTCGGCATTGTGCGTTTTGTATTTAATTCCGATGCAATTTCTATGTTTCATCGTCTATAAGAAATTCCAATGGATACAGTCAACCTGAAGTGAAGCATCGGAATTCAAAACTGGTCTCACAGGAAAGGTTAAAATCATAGACAGTAAGAAGAGTCAGTCTTCTTGTACTTAAGTCGGCATTGTGCCTTTTGTATTAAATTCTGATGCAATTTCTGTGTTTTATCGTCAAAAAGATGTCCAAGAGATACGGTAAACCTGAAGTGAAGCATCGGATTCTAAAACTGGTCTCACAGGAATGGCTCAAAACATATACAGTAAGAAGATTTAGTCTTCTTGTACTTAAGTCGACATTGTTCCTTTTTTATTTAATTCCGATGCAATTTCTGTGTTTCGTCGTCAATAAGAAGGTCCAAGAGATACAGTTAATCTGAAGTAAAGCATCGGAATCTAAAACTGGTCTCACAGGGATGGCTCAAAACATAGACAGTAAGAAGAGTCAGTATTCTTGTACTTAATTCGGCATTGTGCCTTTTGTATTTAATTCCGGTCCAATTTCTGTGTTTCATTGTCAATTAGAAGGTCCAAGAGATACAGTAACCTTGAAATGAACATCAAAATCTAAAACTGGTCTCATAGGAAAGATTCAAAACATAGACAGTGAGAAGAGTCAGTACTCTTGTACTTAAGTGGGCATTGTGCCTTTTGTATTTAATTCCGATGGAATTTCTGTGTTTCATCGTCAATAAGAATGTACAAGGGATACAGTAACCCTGAAGTGAAGCATCGGAGTCTAAAACTGGTCTCACGGGAAAGGTTCAATCATAGAAAGTAAGATGAGTCAGTCTCCTTGTCCTTAAGTTGGCATTGTGTCTTTTGTATTTCATTCCGATGCAATTTCAGTGTTTCCTCGTCAATAAGAAGGTCCAAGGGATGTAGTAAACCTAAAGTGAAGTATCGGAATATAAAACTGGTCTCACAGGAAAGGTTCAAAACGTAGACAGTACGAAGAGTCAGTCTTCTTCTTTTTAAGTGGGCATTGTTCGTTTTGTATTTAATTCCGATGCAATTTCTGTGTTTCGTCGTCAATAAGAAGGTCCAAGGGATACTGTAAACCGGAAGTGAAACATCGGAATCTATAAGTGGTCTCACAGGAAAGGTTCAAAACATATACAGTAAGAAGACTTAGTCTTCTTGTACTTAAGTCGACATTGTTCCTTTTGTATTTAATTCCGATGCAATTTCTGTGTTTCATCGTCAATAAGAAGGTCCACTGGATACAGTAAAACTGAAGTGAAACATCGGAATCTAAAACTGGTCTCACGGGAAAGGTTCAAATCATAGAACTTAAGAAGAGTCAGTCCTCTTCTGCTTTTGTCGGCATTGTGCCTTTTGTATTTAATTCCGATGCAATTTCTGTGTTTCATCGTCAATAAGAAGGTCCAAGGGATACAGTAAACCTGAAGTGAAACATTTGAATCTATAACTGGACTCACAGGGAAGGTTCAAAACATTGGCTGTAAGAAGAGTCAATCTTCTGGTACTTAAGTCAGCATTGTGCCTTTTGTATTTAATTCCGATGCAATTTCTGAGTTTCGTCGTTAATAAGAAGGTTCAAGGGATACAGTCAACCTGACGTGAAGTATCGGAATCTAAAACTGGTCTCACAGGAAAGGTTAAAATCATAGACAGTAAGAAGACTGAGTCTTCTTGTACTTAAGTCGACATTGTGCCTTTCGTATTTAATTCTGATGCAATTCCTGTATTTTATCGTCAATAAGAAGGTCCAAGGGATACAGTAAACCTGAACTGAAGCATCGGAACCCAAAACTGTTCTCACAGGAATGGCTCAAAACATAGACAGTAAGAAGTGTCAGTCTTCTTGTACTTAAGTCGGCATTGTGAGTTTTGTATTTAATTCCGATGCAATTTCTGTGTTTCATCGCCAGTAAGAAGGCCCAAGGGATACAGTTACCCTGAAATGAAAATCGAAAGCTAAAACTGGTCTCATAGGAAAGGTGCAAAACATAGACAGTAAGAAAAGTCAGTCTTATTGTACTTAAGTCAGCATTGTGCCTTTTGTATTTAATACCGATGCAATTTCTGTGTTTCGTCGTCAATAAGAAGGTCCAAGAGATACAGTTAATCTGAAGTGAAGCATCGGAATCTAGAACTGGTCTCACAGGAAAGATTAAAAACATAGGAAATAAGAAGAGTCAGTCTTCTTGTACTTAATTCGGCATTGTTCCTTTTGTATTTAATTCCGATGCAATTTCTCTGTTTCATCGTCAATAAGAAGGTCCAAGGGATACTGTAAACCAGAAGTGAAACATCGGAATCTATAACTAATCTCACAGGAAAGGTACAAAACATAGACAGTAAGAGGAACCAGTTTTCTTTTACTTAAGTCGGCATTGATCCTTTTGTATTTAATTCCGATGCAATTTCTGTGTTTCATCGTCAATAACAATGTCCAAGGAATACAGTAAACCTAAAGTGAAACATCGGAATGTATAACTGGTCTCACAGGAAAGGTTCAAATCATAGAATTTAAGAAGAGTCAGTCCTCTTCTGCTTTTGTCGGCATTGTGCTTTTTGTATTTAATTCCGATGCAATTTCTGTGTTTCATCGTCAATAAGAAGGTATAAGGGATACAGTAAACCTGAAGTGAAACATTGGAATCTATAACTGGACTCACAGGAAAGGTTCAAAACATAGACTGTAAGATGAGTCAATCTTCTGGTACTTAAGTCGGCATTGTGCCTTTTGTATTTAATTCCGATGCAATTTCTGTGTTTCATCGTGAATAAGAAGGCCCAAAGGGATACAGTCAACCTGAAGTGAAGCATCGGAATCTAAAACTGGTCTCACAGGAAAGGGTAAAATCATATACAGTAAGTAGACTGAGTCATCTTGTACTTAAGTCGGCATTGTGCCTTTCGTATTTAATTCTGACGCAATTCCTGTGTTTTATCGTCAATAAGAAGGTCCAAGGGATACAGTAAACCTGAAGTGAAGCATCGGAATCCAAAACTGTTCTCACAGAAATGGCTCAAAACATAGACAGTAAGAAGTGTCAGTCTTCTAGTACTTAAGTCAGCATTGCGCCTTTTGTATTTATTTCCGATGCAATTTCTGTGTTTCGTCGTCAATAAGAAGGTTCAAGAGATACAGTTAATCTGAAGTGAAGCATCGGAATCTAAAACTGGTCTCACAGAAAGGGTTCAAAACATAGAAAATAAGAAGAGTCAGTCTTCTAGTACTTAAATCGGCATTGTTCCTTTTGTATTTAATTCCGATGCAATTTCTGTGTTTCATCGTCAATAAGAAAGTCCAAGGGATAGAGTCAACCTGAAGTGAAGCATCGGAACCTAAAACTCGTCACACAGGAATGGCTCAAAACATTGACAGTAAGAAGAGTCAGTATTCATGTACTTAAATCGGCATTGTGCCTTTTGTATTTAATTCCGATGCAATTTCTGTGTTTCATCGTCAAAAAAAAAGGTCCAAGAGATACAGTAACCGTGAAATAAACATCGAAATCTAAAACTGGTATCATAGGAAAGATTCAAAACATATACAGTAAGAAGAGTCAGTATTCTTGGACTTAAGTGGGCATTATGGCTTTTTTATTTAATTCCGATGGAATTTCTGTATTTCATCGTCAATAAGAATGTGCAAGGGATGCAGTAAACCTGAAGTGAAGCATCGGAGCCTAAAACTGGTCTCACAGGAAAGGTTCAATCATAGAAAGTAAGATGAGTCAATTTCCTTGTACTTAAGTCGGCATTGTGCATTTTGTATTTCATTCCGATGCAATTTCTGTATTTCCTAGTCAATAAGAAGGTCCAAGGAATGCAGTAAACCTGAAGTGAAGCATCGGAATCTAAAACTGGTCTCACAGGAAAGGACAAAACATAGACAGTACGAAGAGTCAGTCTTCGTGTACTTATATCGGCATTGTGCCTTTTTTATTTAATTCCGATGCAATTTCTGTGTTTCATCGTCAATCTGAAGGTCCAAGGGATACAGTAAACCGGAAGTGAAACATGCAATCTAAAACTGGTCCCACAGGAAAGGTTCAAATCATAGAATTTAAGAATAGTCAGTCCTCTTCTACTTATGGCGGCATTGTGCCTTTTGTATTTAATTCCGATGCAATTTCTGTGTTTCGGCCTAATAAGAACGTCCAAGAGATACAGTAAACCTGAAGTGAAGCATCGGAATCTAAAACTGGTCTCACTGGAAGGGTTTAAAGCATAGAAAATAAGAAGAGTCAGTCTTGTTGTACTTTAGTCGCCCTTGTTCGTTTTGTATTTAATTCCGAAGCAATTTCTGTGTTTAATCGTCAATAAGAAGGTCCAACGGATACTGTAAACCGGAAGTGAAGCATCGGAATCTATAATTGGTCTCAGAGGGAAGGTTCAAAGCATAGAGAGTAAGAAGAGTCAGTCTTCTTGTAGATAAGTCGGCATTGTTCCTTTTGTATTTAATTCCGATGCAATTTCTGTGTTTCATCGTCAATATGAAGGTCCAAGGGGTACAGTCAACCTAAAGTGAATCATCGGAATCTAAAACTGGTCTCACAGGATAGGTTAAAATCGTAGACAGTAAGAAGAGTGTCTCTTCTTGTACTTAAGTCGGCATTATGCCTTTTGTATTTAATTCTGATGCAATTTCTGTGTTTCGTCGTCAATAAAAAGGTCCAAGGGATACTGTACACCGGAAGTGAAGCATCGGAATCTGTAACTGGTCTCACAGGAAAGGTTCAAAACATAGACAGTACGAAGAGACAGTCTTCTTGTTCTTAAGTCGGCATTGTTCCTTTTGTATTTAATTCCGATGCAATTTCTCTGCTTCGTCGTCAATAAGAAGGTCCAAGTGATACAGTAAACCTGAAGTGAAGCATCGGAATCCAAAACTGGTCCCACTGGAAAAGGTTCTAAACATAGAAAAAAAGAAGAGTCAGTCTTCTTGTACTTAAGTTGGCATTGTGCCTTTTGTATTTAATTCCGATGCAATATCTGTGTTTCATCGTCAATAAGGAGGTCGATGGGATATAGTAAACCTGAAGTGAAGCATCGTAATCTGTAACTGGTCTCACAGGAAAGGTTCAAAACATAGACATAAGAAGAATCAGTCTTCTTGTACTTAAATCGGCATTGTGCGTTTTGTATCTAATTCCGATGCAATTTCTGTGTTTTATCGTCAATAAGAAGGTCCAAGGGATACAGTAACCCTGAAATGAACATCGAAATCTAAAACTGGTCTCACTGGAAAGGTTCTAAACATAGAAAATAAGGTGGGTCAGTCTTCTTGTACTTAAGTCGGCATTGTGCATTTTGTATTTAATTCCGATGCAATTTCTGTGTTTCGTCGTCACTAAGAAGGTCCAAGGAATATAGTCAACCTGAAGTGAAGCATCGGAATCTAAAACTGGTCTCACAGGAAAGGTTAAAATTATAGACCGTAAGAAGAGTGAGTCTTCTTGTACTTAAGTCGGCATTATGCCTTTTGTATTTAATTCTGATGCAATTTCTGTGTTTTATCATGAATAAGAAGGTCCAAGGGATACAGTAAACCAGAAGTGAAGCATCGGAATCTATAACTGGTCTCACAGGAATGGCTCAAATCATAGACAGTAAGAAGAGTCAGTCTTCTTGTACTTAAGTCGGCATTTTGCCTTTTGTATTTAATTCCGATGCAATTTCTGTGTTTCCTCGTCAATAAGAGGGCGCAAGGGGTACAATAACCCTGAAAAGAAAATCAAAATCTAAAACTGGTCTCATAGGAAAGGTTCAAAACATTGACAGTAGGAATAGTCAGTGTTCTTGTACTTAAGTCGACATTGTGCCTTTAGTATTTAATTCCGATGCAATTTCTGTGTTTCGTCGTCAATAAGAAGGTCCAAGGATTACAGTAAACCTGAAGTGAAGCATCGGAATCTAAAACTGGTCTCACAGGAAAGGTTCAAAACATAGACAGTAAGTAGAGTCAGTATTCTTGTACTTAAGTGGGCATTGTGCCTTTTGTATTTAATTCCGATGCAGTTTCTGTGATTCATCGTCAATAAGAAGGTACGAGGGATACAGTAAAACTGAAGTGAAGCATCGGAATCTAAAACTGGTCTCACAGGATAGGTTCAAATCATAGACAGTAAGAAGAGTCAGTCTTCTTGTACTTAAGTCTGCATTGTGCCTTTTGTACTTAATTCCGATGCAATTTCTGTGTTTCATCGTCAATAAGAAGGTCCAAGGGATACAATAGACCTGAAGTGAAGCATCGGAATCTAAAACTGGTCTCACACGAAAGGTTCAAATCATAGAATGTAAGAAGAATCAGTCCTCTTGTACTTAAGTCAACATTGTGCCTTTTGATTTTAATTCCGATGCAATTTCTGTGTTTCATCGTCAATATGAAGATCCAAGGGATACAGTTAACCTGAAGTGAAGCATAGGAATCGAAAACTGGTCTCACAGGAAAGGCTCCAATCATAGAATGTAAGAAGAGTCAGTATTCTTGTACTTATGTCGGCATTGTGCCTTTTGTATTTAATTCCGATGCAATTTCTGTGTTTCATCGTCAATATAGAGGGTGTATACAAGGGCGATGTACTTGAGGACAATATTATGGAAATGGAAGAGGATGTAGATGAAGATGAAATGGGAGATAAGATACTGCGTGAAGAGTTTGGCAGAGCACTGAAAGACCTGAGTCGAAACAAGGCCCCGGGAGTAGACAACATTCCATTAGAACTACTGATGGCCTTGGGAGAGCCAGTCATGACAAAACTCTACCATCTGGTGAGCAAGATGTATGAGACAGGCGAAATACCCACAGACTTCAAGAAGAATATAATAATTCCAATCCCAAAGAAAGCAGGTGTTGACAGATGTGAAAATTACCGAACTATCAGTTCAATAAGTCATAGCTGCAAAATACTAACGCGAATTCTTTACAGACGAATGCAAAAACTAGTAGATGCGGACCTCGGGGATGATCAGTTTGGATTCCCTAGAAATGTTGGAACACGTGAGGCAATACTAACCTTACGACTTATCTTAGAAGAAAGATTAAGAAAAGGCAAACCTACGTTTCTAGCATTTGTAGACTTAGAGAAAGCTTTTGACAACGTTAACTGGAATACTGTCTTTCAATTTCTGAAGGTGGCAGGGGTAAAATACAGGGAGCGAAAGGCTATTTACAATTTGTACAGAAACCAGATGGCAGTTATAAGAGTCGAGGGGCATGAAAGGGAAGCAGTGGTTGGGAAAGGAGTGAGGCAGGGTTGTAGCCTCTCCCCGATCTTATTCAATCTGTATATTGAGCAAGCAGTAAAGGAAACAAAAGAAAAATTCGGAGTAGGTATTAAAATTCATGGAGAAGAAGTAAAAACTTTGAGGTTTGCCGATGACATTGTAATTCTGTCAGAGACAGCAAAGGACTTGGAAGAGCAGTTGAACGGAATGGACAGTGTCTTGAAAGGAGGATTTAAGATGAACATCAACAAAAGCAAAACGAGGATAATGGAATGTAGTCAAATTAAATCGGGTGATGCTGAGGGGATTAAATTAGGTAATGAGACACATAAAGTAGTAAAGGAGTTTTGCTATTTAGGGAGTACAATAACGGATGATGGTCGATGTAGAGAGGATATAAAATGTAGACTGGCAATGGCAAGGATATCGTTTCTGAAGAAGAGAAATTTGCTAACGTCGAGTATAGATTTAATTGTCAGGAAGTCGTTTCTGAAAGTATTTGTATGGAGTGTAGCCATGTATGGAAGTGAAACATGGACGATAACCAGTTTGGACAAGAAGAGAATAGAAGCTTTCGAAATGTGGTGCTACAGAAGAATGCTGAAGATAAGGTGGGTAGATCACGTAACTAATGAGGAGGTATTGAATAGGATTGGGGAGAAGAGAAGTTTGTGGCACAACTTGACTAGAAGAAGGGATCGGTTGGTAGGACATGTTTTGAGGCATCAAGGGATCACAAATTTAGCATTGGATGGCAGCGTGGAGGGTAAAAATCGTAGAGGAAGACCAAGAGATGAATACACTAAGCAGATTCAGAAGGATGTAGGTTGCAGTAGGTACTGGGAGATGAAGAAGCTTGCACGGGTAGTGTAGCATGGAGAGCTGCATCAAACCAGTCTCACGACTGAAGACCACAACAACTACATGAAGTTCCCAGGGTTACAGTATACCTGAAGTGAAACATCGGAATCTAAAACTGGTCTCACAGGAAAGGTTCAAATCATAGAATTTAAAAATGGTCAGTCCTCTTCCATTTATGTTGGCATTGTGCCTTTTGTATTTAATTCCGATGTAATTTCTGAGTTTCATCGTCAATAAGAAGGTCCAAGGGATACAGGAAAACTGAAGTGAAACATTGGAATCTATAACTGGACTCAGAGGAAAGGTTCAAACGTAGACTGTAAGAAGAGTCAGTCTTCTTATACTTAAGTCGGCATTGTGCCTTTTGTATTTAATTCCGATGCAATATCTGTGTTTCATCGCCAATAAGAAGGTCCAAGGCATACTGTAAACCGGAAGTGAAGCATCGGAATCTATAACTGGTCTCACAGGAAAAGTTCAAAGCATAGAC